>NC_053027.1:551559846-551767421 GCF_003073215.2 Triticum urartu | reverse complement strand
TAAGACCAAGAACTATTCTGCTTATTCTTATGAGTACTATTGTCCGCCTGCAAGACTGTTTGCTAAGGCTTCAAAGCCAAAATTCTCAGATGCTGCACTTAGACTTATTGCTTCTAAGCCACCCTTGAAGATGTGGGTGGTTAAGAAGGCTTAACTCTCTTTTGCAGGGAAAGGTCTCCAGCAGAAAACCAAAATTGTCTGACGCTATTGCTGGGGACCTTAAACATCTTGTAGGGCGCAAGATCAAATGCCCAAATGGTCTTACTATGTACTTCGTACCTGAATCGCTTGCTACTCTCCCTATTAGTCCTAACCTGGATCTAAGCTTTCATAACCCATTGGTTCATCAAATGTTTTTGCTTCACAATGCTCTTGGTGAAGCCTATCCCCCTAACTGCACTGTAGGGTATGACACCAGCGTCTTCAGAATGGATTATTGACAGTGGGTGTACAAATCACATGACTGGCAAAAGAAGTCTTCTTATGGACTCAACCTTACGTCCATCCGACAAGAGCCACATCACATTTGCTGACACTGGTAAAAGTAAGGTATTGGGTCTAGGTAGAGTTGCAATCTCAAGGGATCAGCACATGGATAAAGTCATGCTTGTTGAATCCCTTGGCTTCAACTTAATGTCTGTCTCAATGCTTTGCGATTTGAACATGATCGTAATGTTTGGAAAATATCGTTGCCTTGTACTAATGGAATCTGACAAGTCTCTAGTGTTTGAAGGGTATCGAAAAGATGATTTGTACGTGGTAGATTTCTCAGCAGGGCCACAGCTTGCAGTATGTCTTCTAGCAAAGGCTTCAGAATGCTGGCTCTGGCATCGGAGGCTTGGACATGCTGGCATGAGGAACCTCCACACCCTTGCGAAGAAGAAGCATGTCATAGGCATCAAGGGCGTCAAGTTCAAGAAAGACCACTTATGCTGTGCCTGTGAAGCAGGGAAGATGACGAGGGCCAAACATCCCTCGAAGACAATCATGACTACTACTCGACCCTTCGAACTGCTTCACATGGATCTTTTCGGTCCCACTCATTACTCAACTCTAACTACTACTGCTTGCCTCTATGGCTTCGTTATTGTTGATGATTATTATAGATATACTTGGGTGCACATAATCCTTTACAAGACTGAAGTGCAGGATGTCTTCAGACGCTTCGCCAATCGAGCTATGAACAATTTTGGCGCCAAGATAAAGCACATCAGAAGTGACAATGGCACTGAATTCAAGAACACTGGCCTTGATACATATCTTGATACCTTGGGCATCACACATGAATTCTCAGCCCCGTACACGCCACAGCAGAATGGCGTCGTCGAACGCAAGAACAGAACACTAATTGAGATGGCCAGAACGATGCTAGATGAATACAAGACCCCAAGAAAATTCTGGCCCGAAGCCATTGATACTGCATGCCATACAATCAACCGTGTTTATCTTCACAAGCTACTGAACAAGACATCTTATGAGCTCCTTACTGGCAAAAAGCCAAATGTCAGTTACTTCAGAGTATTTGGCGCAAGGTGCTGGATCAAGGACCCACATCACACCTCAAAATTTGCACCAAAAGCACATGAGGGTTTTATGCTTGGATATGGAAAGGATTCGCACTCCTATAGAGTCTTCAATGTCTTTCATTACAAAGTGGTTGAAACAGTGGATGTGTGGTTCGATGAGACCAACAGTTCACAAAGAGAGCAGCTGCCAAATGTGCTAGATGAAGTTCCATCCAGTGAATCAATCAAGCTAATGGGAACTGGAGAAATTATACCTTCTGAAGCTCATCCTGAAGAAGAACTTATCATTTCAGCACCTGATCAACATGAAGACAATGCTCAGTCTGAAGACATTCCTTCCAACAACGACAATGAACAGCAAGAGCAAAGACTTCGCCCTGTACATCCTCGCGTTGCCAATGAAGTGCAGATTGAAAGAATAATTGATAGCATCAATGCACCTGGTCCACTCACTCGTTCAAGGGCAACTCAGCTAGCAAATTTCTGTGGGCACTTCGCATTCGTCTCAATATCAGAACCCAAGAAAGTTGAAGAAGCCTTCATGGAACCTGAATGGATTCAAGCTATGCAAGAAGAGCTTCAACAGTTTGAGCTGAATAATGTATGGGAACTGGTTAAGCGTCCTGATCCACGGAAGCACAATATAATAGGCACCAAATGGATATACCACAACAAGCAAGATGAACATGGTCAAGTTGTCAGAAACAAAGCTCGTCTCGTTGCTCAAGGATATACTCAAGTGGAAGGCATTGACTTCGATGAAACATTTGCTCCTGTGGCTAGACTTGAAGCCATACGCATACTGCTGGCCTATGCAAATCATCATAACATACTTCTATATCAAATGGATGTGAAGAGTGCCTTTCTCAAATGGCAAGATTGAAGAAGAAGTGTATGTTGCACAACCGCCTGGCTTTGAAAATCCAAAACATCCTGACATGGTATACAAGCTCAACAAGGCACTGTATGGCCTCAAACAAGCCCCTCGGGTCTGGTATGACACACTCAAATACTTCCTGAAGAGCAAAGGCTTCATACCTGGTTCCCTAGACCCCACTCTTTTCACGAAGACATATGATGGTGAACTGTTTGTGTGCCAAATATATGTGGATGACATTATCTTCGGCTGCATCAATCAGAAGTACAGTGAAGAGTTTGGATATATGATGCAAGAGCAATATCAGATGTCCATGATGGGGGAGCTGAAGTTCTTCGTTGGTCTTCAAATACGACAACAACGCAATGGCATCTTCATATCTCAAGAGAAGTATCTCAAAGATTGCCTGAAGAAGTTCGGTATGCAAGACTGCAAAGGCTTCACAACACCAATGCCAGCCAAACATCATCTGGGTCCTGACGACAATGGTAAAGAGTTCGATCAAAAGGTATACCGCTCCATGATTGGTTCTTTACTTTATCTATGTGCATCTAGGCCAGATATTATGCTTAGTGTTTGCATGTGTGCTCGATTTCAAGCGGCACCAAAGGAGTCGCATCACTTAGCTGTGAAGCGAATTCTTCGATATTTGGCTCACACCCCAACTCTAGGATTATGGTATCCAAAGGGCTCAGAGTTTGATCTGGTTGGATTCTCGGATGCTGATTATGCTGGTGACAAAGTTGATCGCAAGTCTACATCAGGCACATGTCACTTTCTAGGACGATCACTTGTATGTTGGTCTTCAAAGAAGCAGAACTGTGTATCTCTCTCCACTGCTGAATCTGAATACATTGCTGCTGGATCTTGCTGTGCTCAGCTTCTGTGGATGAAGCAAACACTCAAGGACTATGGCATTCATCTGAAGCAAGTGCCACTTTACTGCGACAATGAAAGCGCCATCAAGATTGCCAACAACCCAGTTCAACACTCGAAGACAAAGCACATTGAAATTCGTCATCACTTTCTCAAAGATCATGTTGTGAAGGAAGACATTGATATCATACACGTCAACACTGAAGAGCAATTGGCAGATATCTTCACCAAGCCCTTGGATGAGAAGAGGTTTTGCAAATTACGGTGTGAGCTAAATATCCTGGAATCCTCAAATGTCCTGTGATCAGGCACACATCCTAACCCTTATGCATATTGATGACTTAGATGTGCAACACACAAAGTAAAGTATATCTTCAATCAATGAAGACATACATTCTAAGTGTGAATACATTAATGTGGAATTTGACTTCGGAGCGCCACGATAATTGTGCGCCATGTCTGGGTCTAATACTTCCTATACGGTGGGTAACGCCACCACCAAACGTTCTATTTTGAAGTGTTTCACTCATGGCGTTACCTAGCAATGTCTTCACATTTGGTTTGGCTTCGATCTCAACATATTTTCATGATTATCATCACTATGTTGATTATATATATATATATACTAGTGTTCTGTCCTCTACAGCATTCACTTATAGCTATGTCTTCGTGTTGAATCTTTTGAACTAAGTGAATGTGATCGGACCCTAACCTCTCTATGCTTTCTATCTCAAACTCTATCTCTCCAAGTCATATGCATTCTATTGAAACTGTCGAATGTCTTCTCTGCGTCCTTGTCAGCAGAAGATACAGATACAACCATTAAGTCCGTTTTCAATGCTCTTTCCTCCACATGAAATCCGGAGAAGTAGAAACGACCACCCGACAATCCAGGCGTGCGTGGGACGTGGAACAAACCCAAAATTCCGCATACTGGCCACGTGTTCCTCAGATACGAATAGCCAGGGGCACCTGAGTAATAGCACGGTGCCGCCCCTGTACCTATAAATACACACTCACAACGGTCATTATCTCTTCTTCCAGCCTCTCACGAACCCTAGCGCCACCACTAGCCCTCGACGACGCCGGCGACGAAGCGCTTCGCTGCCGCAACCTCTCCGACGCCGTCTTCACGCCGACCGCGGACATCGTCCTCTCCACCGTCGCCGTAGGTGTCCTCCGTCGCCAAGTTAGGGCACGGAAGATCAAACTGCTCGGCCTCATCTTACACTCCGTCTAGCAGTTCTTAGTGTGGTAAATAAAACTTCCTCTTTTTACAGCATCATTGATCCTATGAATTTGTCACTTTCTACCACAAGCAGTTTCTGTTCACACAAGCTAGATCTCTCTCATACTGCATCTCATAACATGCCTAGTATATTCACTTGTGCTTCACAAAGTAGTTAGATTCCTCACTTGTACTGATCTGTGGATTCGTACAAATCTGGAACCAACTTCTTATCTATGAGTGAATGTCTTCGCACGATGAGGTTAATGTCTTCTAAACTGATTTATCTTCAAAATCTTCTGAGAATGCATATGACCTCTTCCCCTTCCCTCGCACCTTAATGCTGTCACAGGTACATGTCTGTGGGAGAATCCTTTGGTTCTCATAGTCTGCATTCATTTGCAGAATTCTTACAGCATCACATAAATTCTCCCGAAGCCAGTTCCTATTGGTCCAGCAAACGAAAACCTTTGAAACCTTTGAACGTCTTGAAGCCTTTAAAGTTAAAGTTTATGGCTTCAGAGAAAGAAGCAAGGAAGGGTGGCAGAAAGCGTCGTGGTGAGACCTCCAGAGATCTACCAGATGAACTCTCAGAAATGTACAAGACAGATCCTGAAGGGGATTACAGTCAGCGCAAGACCCGAATCCAATGGATTCGAAGATATTGGGCAGAACAGTGGTTCAAATATAGATTTGTGACCCAGGAGTATGCTGCGAAAAACGCCATCAAGAGACCGTGGGGAGACATCCTATTCAAGAATCTTCTACCCAGGTCCAGAGATGAAGCCATTGCTCAAGGCTTCTATCCATGCATGGTCCGTGGACCACAGCCTGCTGATGCACACTCGTCGTCACTGCTATGGTGTCGTGGCGACAATCTGTTCAAGCACAACTTCCAGTTTTCTCAAAACTCTGCGAAGCAGAACAAGAAGACTTTTGGGTTAGACTTCAACCCTGGTCCCTCATCTCCAAGGGCAGATGGCACACGACATGCAGAACCCAATGTCATCGGTCCTTTCGCCAACCTTGAAGGCCTCATCACCTACATCTTGGTTCAAGGGACCGCACTGAATGAGCCTGCAGCTGACACTGAGTCTGATGACGCGCCTGCAGTGTCGAAGCCAAAGCAGTTGAAGAAGCCAAAAGCTTCAACGCCAGCCCCTGCACCAAAAATCTCAAGGGCGAAGCCATTGGCAACTGCACCTCCTGAAGACAGTGTGCAGTCTGAAGATTTATCACGCGTCTCCAAGCACTAGAAGGACAAGATGCCTCTGTCTCACACTGGCAAAGAGCTAACAGCTGCTGCCATTCTGTGCAATGACGACATTGATCTGTTAAGTGATGAAGATCTTGCCGATGACGCTCTTGAGAAACTCATCAAGAGCAAAGAAGAAGCAGAAATCTTCAATGATCTGCCTCTCTTTGATGTCACCATCATCCACAACTTCATTGACGAGTGGTTTGACACGCCAAACATTAGCTTTGAAGATCTGCAGCTACCCATTGGCCTCAGTGTCGCCTTCCAAGGCGCCATTGCTTCAGAACTTGCTATTGCCCAGCGCATTTTTGAGCTGAAGCAGAAGATTGACTATGAAAAGGCTCAGTTCAAGAAGCATATGGCCAAGCTCAGCGTGCAAGAAGTGAAGAACTTCAAGACAATGATGCACGAGCTCAAGGAAGCCTTTGTGAAGAAGCGTGCAGAAGCTCAGGGTTCACGTGAGCGCATGAAGACTCTGGCTGACAGATGTGTGCAAGCCTATAATGAGGCTGAGAAGCGCAAGGCACTTGGGCATCCTGGCATCGACCCCAGGATGGCCGCAAAGAAGAAGAAGCCTGCTACTGCTGAATCTGATGCACCAAGGCAAGAAGCAGTTCCGAATGTCTTCCCAACTAGACTGACTGGCTCGAAGCCGAAAAGCCGGTCAACAGCTTCAGAGCTCAAGAAGACAAGGACTGCTGAGGCTTAAGCCAGGAAGAGGAAACACTCTGAAGCCTCTCCTACTGCCCCCTCCAAGAAGAAGAGGAAGACCAAGAAAGCTCAGGCTGCTTCCACAGAGCCCTTGATAGTTGAACCCATTTCTATGGTCTATCCTGAAGCTGAACGACAACTGACAATTCATGAGCCTTCTTCCACAAAGGCTCATGAAGCTGAAGACATTCCAGCAGCTGATCCCATCGCTGCTGAAGACATTGGTCAACATGACAATGTAGAAGATGGTGCAGTCCTTCCTCAACATGAAAACAGCAAACTCATCAGCATTGGTCGTCCACTGACGCCAATTGCACAGGATGCTTCATGGGCAGATCGCCCACAAGAGGAAGAAGACTATGAGGCCCAGCCCACTCCAACTCCACAGGCGTCGTCTGCGTTCCGTAGGCTTCGCAAAGGTCCAAGGCCTCAAGTCTCTGCTGAAGACATTCCGGCTGCATCAGCCGCAGAAGAAGGAGTCCCACAAGATCCCACTCCCCTGTCCCACCAAGAAGCAGTTCTCCAGGAGACTGTGCTTGTGACGGACCCTCCAGCTAGTCAAGTGGAGGATGAAAATCGTGAGGCTGCCACAACCACCAATGAAGCTAATGTGGAGCCCTCCCCAGCAAAAGCTTCAGAAGACAGGGAAGCCACTGATCCCGCCACTTCTGTTCCTGAGTCTGCTGCCGGTCCCTAGTTCAACTATCATGTTAAGCACAGGCCTCAGGTCCAGAAGCCAATCCCAAGACTGCCAAGGTTTCCAGGTCCTGCATAAGCACCTGGCTCCTTCAACATCAATGGCTTCAGGGCAGACAACACGTTCTTCAATAGCTCTAGGAACCCCTACTCAAGGGAAAGGATATCATCTGATCGGTTCTGGAGCTATCCTCAGCGAAGCTATTACTCTTGCATTCTTTACAACCAAGGTCGCATCTTCCCACACAAGCGCCTTGAAGTTGAAGCTATAGCTGGTCTGCCCTGTCTAGAAGAAGCGTTGGATTGCTTCAAGCAAGTGGGTCTGCTGTAGTTTGTTACTGATGAAGAGCATTGGAATGAAGAGCTGCTGCTACAATTCTATGCCACACTTCACATCAAAGGGTATAGCAGAGATCCGAAGACTTGGGTCCTGGAGTGGATGACTGGCAACGTTCATCATGAAGCCAATGCACTTGACATCATTGAGCTCACTCGCTTGCCCACTCCTGGCGATCTCTTCGAGCATGGCTCTCAGCTGCATGCTGAAGCTATTGAGAGCATCTTTCAGCGGCCAGAACCTGATATGAGTCAGATGATCAGCATGATGAAGCCATTGCCCCAAGATGCTGCTTATCCCACAGAGTTCTTCGTTGAAGACCTTGAGTACCTGCCAAGAACCATCTATCACATCATCAGGTGAACTCTCTGGCCTATCAAAGGGCACTCTCCAAATGCCAAGCTTCAGGGTGCAATGAAGACTTTGGTCTTCTATATACTTCATGGCAAATGCTTCAATGCACAGGACTTCTTCATACGCCAACTTGCTGCATCAGGCATTGATCTGTTTGGTTTGAAGTTCTACGCCCCTTGGGTCATGCGGCTGATCAAGCTACACTCCGCCATCTCGTATCAGCCCTCAGCCCGCAACCATCGGATCTTCTTGCCTGACGTGGACATGTCTACTGAAGCCATATATTCTGAGCCTGCCAAGCAACCTCTAAGTCTTCAGAATGCAGAACATCAGAGTTTTACTCAGAACGTTGAAGGAGTTGAAGCAGTTTCTCGGGTGTATCCTTTGGCTGGCACTACACGTGCACCACACCCTGCTTCCACTGAAGCCACTGACAGTGCCACTGCTCCAAGACCCAAGAAGCGCACTCGTGTTCTCAACGACTGAGAGCTTCTTGTGGCTCTACATCAGAAACAGGATAGGCATCATGACTGGCTGAAGCGTCAGATGAAAAGCCTCTTGGTGCATGTTAATCGCACTCGAAATCTTGCCACCAAGAATGCTTTCGTTGCCCATGAAACCTGTCGCCGCACATGAAAAGGGCTCTCGATGATGTGTTCTGAAGCTGATCTTCAAGAGGATGGCTTCACTGAGAGATTCAAGTTTGACTCCGCACCTCCTCGAAGGGCTGTGCTGCTAGGAACTCCATCCCTTGAAGACTCTGAGTTCTCTTCCTCTGCTGCCACAGTGACTGCCAGAATTATTGAGGAAGAAGACGATGCTACTTCATCGCCACCTCCGTCAGCACCTCCAAGCTCTTCTGCACTGCCAAACAACACCAACAACCCTGCTACTTCACCTACTCCTCATGGGAACGAGTAGAGGCTCTATGTCTTCAAACCTTTTTGTTCATTACTGAAAAAAGGGGGAGAAGCATATGAGATTGATAGTCTTCAAGCGGGTCCATATGGTCGGGTGCTCTATATTTTGCTTCGTGCTTACAACTCTCGTTTTTGCTACATTTGGTTCTTATGAGTTGTAACACTTAAACTAGATGGTCGTCTGCTACTTATTTGCCACCTTGTTTTGCGAAGATAAATTCCGCATGTGCGACGATAAATTCCGCACTTAGCTCATTCTGCAGACGTCCATTTTCCATTATGCATGTCATTATCTTCATATACTTTCACATGCACAGTGGATTGTCATCATAAGTTGAAGTGGATCTCCACAAGTACAACCTGCCATGTGCATTTGCATTCCAAAAGCAAATTAACTTATATGCACATCTTCAGGGGGAGCCCTTGCAACTTATGAAGACAATTCCTTATTCTTTACAATTTCACAGATTATATTCCCCGTTGAAAACTTCAACTAGTTTGTCATCAATCACCAAAAAGGGGGAGATTGTAAGTGCATCTAGCGCCACCCCTAGTTGGTTTTGGAGTATTGACGACAAACCTAGTTGAGGGACTAATGTGTTTGTGAGAATTGCAGGATAACACAGGTAGAAGTCCCTCATTGATTCGGTTTTACTACCAGAGATGACCCCTAAAAATGTATGAAGACATTGAAGTCAAAGGTGGTATATGAAGATATTCACATTGAAGACTATGACAAGAGAAGACACGATATGAAGCCTATGGAGCTCGAAGACTTAGATCTTTCGTAGTTCTTTTTCTTTTGTGTTGAGTCATAGGAACCACCGTACTGTTAAGTGGGGTCCAAGAGAACCAGTCAGAATGACTGAAGTGATGCCTAAACCAAAAACCTATGTCTTCGAGTGAAGACTATGAGAGCGAATCTTGTCCAGAGTCGGACAAGTCAGCTTTGCTTGTAGCCCAAGTAAAGTTGACGTGTGAGTTTGAAATCTGACCGTTGGAACACGTGTCGGTTCCTTAGTGACCCAGGGTCATTTCGGACAAATCAGGTCGGGTTGCCAAGTGGCTATAAATAGCCCACCCCCTACAACCATAAACGGTTGGCTGCTCTGATTGAAAGTACGGCTTTTGTCGTTTGAGAGCAACCCACCTCGAAGCCTTTGAGAGAGAATTCCTTGCGAGGATAAATCCCTAACCACCAGAGCCAGAGAGAATTGGGCATCGCTTAAGTCTTCTTGTCTGCGTGATCTGAAGACTTATTACACTTGAGGACTGTGCATCCTCCAGCCGGTTAGGCGTCGCGTTCTGAGCATCCAAGAGACATTGTGGATTGCCGGTGAACGAAGTCTGTGAAGGTTTGGGAGTCTACCTTGAAGACTTACCAGAGTGATTGGGCGAGGTCTATGTGACCTTAGCTCAAGGAGAATACGGTGAGGACTGGGTGTCCTGAGCTGCGTGTTCAGGACTGGGTGTCCGGGACTGTGTGTCCTAAGGTTTAAATACCTAGCCGCTCCAACCAGATGTACAGTTGTCACAGCAACTGGAACTAGTCCAACAAATCATTGTCTTCAACGAGTCACTGGTTTCATCTTCACTTCCCTTTACTTACTGTTACTCCTTGTGAAGTCATTGTATGTTTGCACTATCATTTGTCTTCACTGAGTGACTGCGTGTTCTGTTTGGCTTCACAATATCTTCCTACCTGATCCTTACTACCTAGCTGCTATTAGTCTTTGTGCTTTCACTTCATTGAATACTTGACTATGGTTTGCCTAGTGTAGTCTACCTTCCGCTGCATGGTAATAGGTTTAATTTTATCGTTTGTCTTCAAAACTTCTATGTTCTGAAGACTTTCATAAAAATCGCCTAGTCACCCCCCCCTCTAGTCGATATAACGCACTTTCAACACCGCAAAAGAAGATTACATCGAATAGATCTCCAAGAAGATCGAGGAGAACTTTGTATTGAGATCCAAAGAGAGAGAAGAAGCCATCTGGCTAATAACTATGGACCCGAAGGTCTGAAGTAAACTACTCACACATCACCGGAGAGGCCATGGAGTTGATGTAGAGGCCCTCTGTGATCAATGCCCCCTCCGGCAGAGCTTCGGAAAAGGCCCCTAGATGGGATCTCTCGGGTACAGAAGGTTGCGGCGGTGGAATTAGGTTTTCGTGGTGCTCCTGAATGTTTGGGGGGTATGTGGATATATATAGGAGGAAGAAGTACGTCGGTGGAGCAACGACGGACCCACGAGGGTGGAGGGTGCGCCCAGGGGGGTAGGCGTGCCCCTGCCTCGTGGCCTCCTCGATTGTTTCTTGACGCCCACTCCAAGTCTTCTGGATTATGTTTGTTGAGAAAATCACGTTCCCGAAGGTTTCATTCCGTTTGGACTCCGTTTGATATTCCTTTTCGGTGAAACACTAAAATAGGCAAAAACAACAATTTGGGCTGGGCCTCCGGTTAGTAGGTTAGTCCCAAAAATTATATAAAAGTGTAAAATAAAGCCCATTAACATCCAAAATAGATAATATAATAGCATGGAGCAATCAAAAAATATAGATACGTTGGAGACGTATCAAGCAACCCCAAGCTTAATTCCTGCTCGTCCTCGAGTAGGTAAATGATAAAAAAAGAATTTTTGATGTGGAATGCTTTCTAACATATTTGTCAATGTAATTTTTCTTTATTGTGGCATGAATGTTCAGATCTAAAAGATTCAAGATAAAATTTTAATATTGACATAAAAATAATAATACTTCAAGCATACTAACTAAGCAATTATGTCTTCTCAAAATAACATGGCCAAAGAAAGTTATCCCTACAAAATCATATAGTCTGGCTATGCTCTATCTTCACCAAACAAAATATTTAAATCATGCACAACCCCGATGGCAAGGCAAGCAATTGTTTCATACTTTTGATGTTCTCAAACCTTCTCAATCTTCACGCAATACATGAGCGTGAGCCATGTATATAGCACTCTATGGTGGAATAGATTGGTGGTTGTGGAGAAGACAAAAAAGGAGAAGATAGACTCACATCAACTAGGCGTATCAATGGGCTATGGAGATGCCCATCAATAGATATCAATGTGAGTGAGTAGGGATTGCCATGCAACGGATGCACTAGAGCTATAAGTGTACGAAAGCTCAACAAAAGAACTAAGTGGGTGTGCATCCAACTTGCTTGCTCATGAAGACCTAGGGCATTTTGAGGAAGCCCATCATTGGAATATACAAGCCAAGTTCTATAATTAGAAATTCCCACTATTATATGAAAGTGATATCATAGGAGACTCTCTATCATGAAGATCATGGTGCTACTTTGAAGCACAAGTGTGGAAAAAGGATAGTAGCATTGTCCCTTCTCTCTTTTTCTCTCATTTTTTGGGCCTTCTCCCTTTTTTATGGCCTTTCTTTTTTTTTGTTCGGAGTCTCATCCCGACTTGTGGGGGAATCATAGTCTCCATCATCCTTTCCTCACTTGGGACAATGCTCTAATAATGATGATCATCATACTTTATTTACTTACAACTCAATAATTACAACTTGATACTTAGAACAAAATATGACTCTATGTGAATGCCTCCGGCGGTGTACTAGGATGTGCAATGATGCATGAGTGACATGTATGAAGAATTATGAACGGTGGCTTTGCCATAAATACGATGTCAACTACATGAACATGCAAGCAATATGACAATGATGAAGCGTGTCATAATAACGGAACAGTGGAAAGTTGCGTGGCAATATATCTCGGAATGGCTATGAAAATGCCATAATAGGTAGGTATGGTGGCTGTTTTGAGGAAGGTATATGGTGGGTGTATGATACCGGCGAAAAGTGCGCGGTATTAGAGAGGCTAGCAATGGTGGAAGGGTGAGAGTGCGTATAATCTATGGACTCAACATTAGTCATAAAGAACTCACATACTTATTGCAAAAATCTATTAGTTATCGAAACAAAGTATTACGCGCATGCTCCTAGGGGGATAGATTGGTAGGAAAAGACCATTGCTCGTCCCCGACCACCACTCATAAGGAAGACAATCAATAAATAAATCATGCTCCGACTTCGTCACATAACGGTTCACCATACGTGCATGCTACGGGAATCACAAACTTCAACACAAGTATTTCTCAAATTCACAACTACTCAACTAGCATGACTCTAATATCACCATCTCCATATCTCAAAACAATTATCAAGTATCAAACTTCTCATAGTATTCAATGCACTTTCTATGAAAGTTTTTATATTATTCCTAAAAGAAAATTTCCATGTTTTTCTAAAGGACTCTCAAAATAATATAAGTGAAGCATGAGAGATCAACTATTTCTATAAAATAAAACCACCGCCGTGCTCTAAAAGGTATAAGTGAAGCACTAGAGCAAAAACTATATGGCTCAAAAGATATAAGTGAAGCACATAGAGTATTCTAGTAAATTTCAAATCATGTGAGTCTCTCTCAAAAGGTGTGTACAGCAAGGATGATTGTGGTAAATTAAAAATCAAAGACTCAAATCATACAAGACGCTCCAAGCAAAACACATATCATGTGGTGAATAAAAATATAGCTCCAAGTAAAGTTACCGATAGACAAAGACGAAAGAGGGGATGCCTTCCGGGGCATCCCAAAGCTTAGGCTTTTTGGTGTCCTTGAATTTTACCTTGGGTGCCATGGGCATCCCCAAGCTTAGGCTCTTGCCACTCCTTGTTCCATAATCCATCAAATCTTTACCCAAAACTTGAAAACTTCACAACACAAAACTTAAATAGAAAATCTCGTGAGCTTCGTTAGCATAAGAAAACAAAACACCACTTAAAGGTACTGTAATGAACTAATTCTTGATTTATATTGGTGTTAAACCTACTATATTCCAAGTTCTCTATGGTTTATAAACTATTTTACTAGCCATAGATTCATCAAAATAAGCAAACAACACACGAAAACAGAATCTGTCAAAAACAGAATAGTCTGTAGTAATCTGTAGCTAACGCAAACTTCTGGAACCCCAAAAATTCTAAAATAAATTGCTGGACGTGAGTAATTATCTATTAATCATCTGAAAAAATAATGAACTAAATAGCACTCTCCAAATAAAAATGGCAGCAATTCTCGTGAGCGCTAAAGTTTCTGTTTTTTACAGAAAGATCAAAAAGACTTTCCCCAAGTCTTCCCAACGGTTCTACTTGGCACAAACACTAATTAAACACAAAAAAACACAACCAAAACAGAGGCTAGATAAATTATTTATTACTAAACAGGAAGAAAAAGTAAGGAATAAAAATAAAATTGGGCTGCCTCCCAACAAGCGCTATCGTTTAACGCCCCTACCTATGCATAAAAGCGAAGATAGATCTAGGTATTGCCATCTTTGATTTTAATTTTCTTAGCGGAGTCATGCTCGAATACGGGAGGTTGCTGACACTTCCCTTAATATTTGGAAATTTTTAGATCTAAAGAATCCAACCGCGTATTGCAAAGGGTAATTATCATATTCATGCGGTGGAGATTTCCGCTAACACTCTTGAGAGGTTCAAGAGATTTTTGTAAAATTTTCGTTACTTCGCAAATCTTCTCAAAAAACTTGTGTATCTTCTTGGGTATTATGTGGCCCCTTTTGTGGAGGTAGTGTTCCCACTATTCCCTCTAAAATTTCATGAGCAATACTGGGATCCGTTTCAATAAAATTTCCTTTGGCAACGCAATCGAAGAGTTGTCTATGGGACATATTTAATCCAACACAAAAATTGCGAAGCAAAATTCTAAAATTCACCTCTAGGGTGCAATTACGATAAGATTCCATTATCCTAAACCAAGCATCTTTTAAATTTTCTCTTTGCCTTTGTTTGAAGTGAAGAACTTCAAACTCAGGAGACAAAGGGGCGGATAAAGGACTAGCCATAACGACGAAGCAAGCGACAAAGAGGCGAACGGAAAAAGAGAGGGCGAATAAAACAGCAAGGGTGAAGTGGGGGAGAGGAAAATGAGAGGCAAAAGGAAAATAATTTAATGCGAGGGATTAGAGTTTTTGATGGGTACTTGGAATGTCTTGACTTGTGCGTAGACTCTCCGGCAACGGTGCCAGAAATGGCTCGTTGTTGGGAGTCAAATCTTGACCTGACTTGGGGCGAATCTCCCCGGCAACGGCGCCAGAAATCCTTCTTGCTACCTCTTGAGCACTGCGTTGGTTTTCCCTTGAAGAGGAAAGGGTGATGCAGTAAAGTAGCGTAAGTATTTCTCTCAGTTTTTGAGAACCAAGGTATCAATCCAGTAGGATATCATGCTCGAGTCCCATGCACCTACACAAACAAATAAGAACCTTGCAACCAACGCGATAAAGGGGTTGTCAATCCCTTCACGGTCACTTACGAGAGTGAGATCTGATAGATATGATAAGATAATATTTTTGGTATTTTTATGATAAAGAGAAATAAAGATGCAAAGTAAAATAAACGGAAATAGAAATAGCTAAGTATTGGAATATTAATATGATGGAAGATAGACCCGGGGGCCATAGGTTTCACTAGTGGCTTCTCTCAAGAGCATAAGTATTACGGTGGGTAAACGAATTACTGTCGAGCAATTGATAGAATTGAGCATAGTTATGAGAATATCTAGGTATGATCATGTATATAGGCATCACATCCGTGACAAGTAGACCGAAACGATTCTGCATCTACTACTATTACTCCACACATCGACCGCTATCCAGCATGCATCTAGAGTATTAAGTTCAAGAGAATAGAGTAATGCTTTAAGTAAGATGACATGATGTAGAGGAATAAACTCATGCAATATGATATAAACCCCATCTTTTTATCCTCGATGGCAACAATACAATACGTGCCTTGCTGCCCCTGCTGTCACTGGGAAAGGACACCGCAAGATTGAACCCAAAGCTAAGCACTTCTCACATTGCAAGGAAGATCAATCTAGTAGGCCAAACCAAACTGATAATTCGAAGAGACTTGCAAAGATAAACCAATCATACATAAAAGAATTCAGAGGAGATTCAAATATTGTATTGAGATCCAAAGAGAGAGAAGAAGACATCTAGCTAATAACTATGGACCCGAAGGTCTGAAGTAAACTACTCACACATCATCGGAGAGGCCATGGAGTTGATGTAGAGGCCCTCCGTGATCAATGCCCCCTCCGGCGGAGCTCCGGAAAAGGCCCCAAGATGGGATCTCTCGGGTACAGAAGGTTGCGGCGGTGGAATTAGGTTTTGGTGGTGCTCCTGGATGTTTGGGGGTACGTGGATATATATAGGAGGAAGAAGTACGTCGGTGGAGCAACGAGGGGCCCACGAGGGTGGAGGGCGCGCCCAGGGGGTAGGCGCGCCCCCCTGCCTCGTGGCCTACTCGATTGTTTCTTGACGCCCACTCCAAATCTCCTGGATCATGTTTGTTGAGAAAATCACGTTCCCGAAGTTTCATTCCATTTGGACTCCATTTGATATTCCTTTTCGGCGAAACTCTAAAATAGGCAAAAAAACAGCAATTTGGGCTGGGCCTCCGGTTAGTAGGTTAGTCCCAAAAATGATATAAAAGTGTAAAATAAAGCCCATTAACATCCAAAATAGATAATATAATAGCATGGAGCAATCAAAAATTATAAATACATTGGAGACGTATCATTTCCCATCTCCATGAGTAGCAAGTACCACTAATATTTTTGGTGTTTCATGTTCCATATCCATAACCAAAGATAGAGAATAACTTAGAATAGGAAATAAAAACTACTTAGTGATAAAGCAAACAAGCACACACGAGAATGTTCACCCCACGGTATTGCTCCCCGGCAGCGGCGCCAGAAAAAGGTCTTGATAACACACTAGTATAGGGGATCAATTGTAGCCTCTTTTGATAAGTAAGAGTGTCGAACCCAACGAGGAGAACAAATATTCCCTCAAGTTCTATCGACCACCGATACAACTCTATGCACGCTTGACGTTCGCTTTACCTAGAACAAGTATGAAACTAGAAGTACTTTGTAGGTGTGATATGATAGGTTTGCAAGATAATAAAGAGCACGTAAATAAAATCTAGGGGCTGTTTTAGATAAAGACACGACTAAGTTAGTTTTAGTAGAGAGCTTTTGTCAACAAGAAAGTTATTTGTCCCTGGCAATCGATAACAAGTACCAGTAATCATTCTTGCAATTTTATATGAGGGAGAGGCATGAGCTAACATACTTTCTCTACTTGGATCATATGCACTTATGATTGGAACTCTAGCAAGCATCCGCAACTACTAAAGATCATTAAGGTCGTGAAACCCAACCATAGCATCAAGTACCAAGTCTTTACTCCCATACGCCATAGCCTACCTATCCGCGTTTAAGTTTCATTCATTCTCGCAACACTGACAATAAGCAAACCATGAACATATTGCAACACCCTACAACAAGGGCCCCTCACGTTTGCGCGAGACGGAGGGCACCGTAGGACAGCACCATAAACAAAATATACAATCATACCAACCAAGATCACGATTAACCCACATGACAAAACGGATCTACTCAAACATCATAGGATAACCATAGATCATTGGGAAATAACATATGGAGTTGAGAACCATGTTTAAGTAGAGATTACAGCGGGGAGAAGAGGTGTTACACCGCTGCATAGAGGGGAGAGAGTTGGTGATGACGGTAGCAAGATTGTTGATGTAGATCGCTGTCCCGATCGTTGCCCCGGTGGCACGGCGCCACCGGAAGCGAGGGGGAGAGAGCCCCCTCCTTCTTATTCTTCCTTGGCTTCCCCCCTAGATGGGAGGAGAGTCCTCCCTCTGGTCCTTGGTCTCCATGGCCGCGGAGGGGCGAGAGCCCCTCCGAGATTGGATCTCCCCCTCTGTTCTCTTTTATTTCGCGTTCTACAGATCTGGCCGAAAACCGTTTCTTATATTCCCGGAGATCCGTAACTCCGATTGCGTTGAGATTTTAACACGTTTTTTTTCGGATATAAGCTTCCTTGTGCCCGAAGTAGAGGTCCAACCGAAGTACAAGGTGGGCACAACCCACCACTGCGCGCTAGGGGCCTCTGGCACGCCCTGGTGTCTTGTGCCCTATGTGGGCCTCCGTTTGCGGTGATTCCAACTCCCAAAAATCACAAATATTCCAAAATAATTCTCTGTAAATTTTTATCGCGTTTGGACTTCGTTTGATATGGATACTCTGCGATACAAAAAACATGCAGAAAATAGGAACTGGCACTGGGTACTGGATCAATAGGTTAGTCCAATAAATCATATAAAAAGTTGCCCAAAGTATGTAAAAGTTGTATAATATTGGCATGAAACAATCAATAATTATAGATACGACGAAGACGTATCATCGTAGTTCTTAGGTGAAGCCCTGCCTGGATCACATCACCATCACCGTCACCACGCTGTCGTGCTGACGAAACTCTCCCTCGACACTTTGCTGGATCGAGAGTTCGAGGGACATCATCGATCTGAACATGTGCTAAACTCGGAGGTGTCGTACGTTCGGTGCTTGATTGGTTGGATCACGAAGACGTTCGACTACATCAACCGTGTTAAGTTAAAGCTTCCGCTTTTGGTCTATGAGGGTACGTGGACACACCGTCCCCCTCTCGTTGCTATGCATCTCCTAGATAGATCTTGCGTGATCGTAGGAATTTTTTTGAAATTGCATGCTATGTTCCCCAACAGTACCAACGACAAGCTGGTGGTTTTACTTATAGAGATCAAATCTCTCTCAAGGATAGATAGTAGTTTCACCAAGTTACTTTCATCAAGTTTTACCGAGTTACCATTCATTGTTAATTTGGTTTGTCATGGAGCTTATGATAATGTGATGTTTTTACTTGAACAAACAACATACTTATGATTATACCCTTTATCCAAGCACCTGCAACTCATGCAATAGTTCATAAACTTAGGGTTTGTAATTTCTGACACTTCAACCACTCGCCATGAATGGACTAACCACATAGTGCTCTCCTCTAGAACCATGAAGGTGAAGTGATATGAAGTCGATGTTCGTACATCAACATTAGAGAATTACATGACATCACAATACCAAAAAATGAACTAGATTCAACTTCACTATATTAATAGCAACAAGGTTTATCCCATGTCCTTAAGAACGTAACGGACTACTCACATAACATCATATGAATCATGATCAGTGGAGATGGATATATGAATAACAATCTGAACATATGAATCTTTCATCAATAAAAGGTTTAAGCATCAACTACAATGAGTAATCAACACTAGAAACTATATTCAACAAAGGATCTGTGGTAAAAGTACATAGATCGGAAAGGTAAGGTTGAGGGAGTTGATGGAGATGATGGTGCCAATGAAGATGTTGATGGAGATGATGATGCCAATGATGATCGGAGTATTGGTGATGATGATGGGTTTAAATTCCCCCTCCTGGAGGGATGGATATCCAACAGAATCAGCTTGCCGAAGGACGAAAGTGATCTGCCTCAGTTCCGCCTCGAGATGGGGGTAGAAAAGTCCCATAGAATGTGTTGATTTTTATGTTAGATGAAAAATATAGGCCGAAGGGCATCAGAAGGCGGTGGCCAGGGGTTCCACATAGCCAGGGGGCTTGTGGAGGCCGTATGGCCCCCTTCCTATCTTCTGGCTCCTAGCTCTTTTCTTATGATATAATTTATGGAAAATTTCTTGTATTTTTGGGATGACCGACATGTTGACGGCCAACATCAGGGATGAATGTGTCGAACTGACGACATGAGGTCGACGCCCACCATGCCACCATGGTCTATGATACCACCTCTTTAGAGGATGATATCTTGACATACCTTCACTCATCCTCGAGTTGCAATGCATCTTGTCACACTCTTCCTTCAAGTATAATAGGAAATCCATTCCACATATCTGAGAGGGAAGTCAGGATTTTGTGTCGACGTGTCATGTTCTAGATGATGAATTGCTATTTCTAAAGCCGAGCCAAAAGCTTTGCACATTCATCAATTAAGAAGGTGATTGTCTGGTTATAATTTTCGCAAAACAAGGAAAAGACCGTTACAAACAGGGCCAAGACTAGTTAAGAATTGAAACACCTTGGGACTAGCTCACTATCACTAATAGCATAACAAACACAACAAATGACACTAACTGCAGACATAAATCAACGTGAAATATGTTCCTCCGAACTAGGCCACCTCCTACCATGTCAGATAGAAGTTGTGACTCCTATTGAAGGAGCAGACCCCCCAGTGTGCGTGCGCGGAAGCCAGGAAGCCTAAAAATCATGAAATTACACACACCGTACCAACATGTTGGCGGCCTACATCAAGGATGATCATGTCGAACACACGACACGAGGTCGACACTCTTAATGTTGATAACCTCTTAAAGCCACTTGCTCCACCAGACCATGCATGGCCTAGTGACATACCACTCTCAGGGTCGTTATCCTTGCACACCATCACTCACTATCGAGCTGCAAAGCCACCCGACCCAGTCACATACAACCTAAATCTCTAGAGGTGGCAATAGCTTGCAAACCACAGCCGTCACACCAAATCATCAGGGATCGTCGCCCCGACAAGAAGGTTGACCATCACTTTTGCGACATGTCGACCAAGCGAACAAATCTGCCTCACAAGCAACACAAGATTGCCACAAGCCATGCCAAATTGTTTCCCCGTCCTATGGGACCGCAACCACATCGCCTTAAAAAGTCACTGCCCGGTGTAAATTAAACCAACCATTTGAGGCCACTGTTGCAAGAGGAGTCCTACGCAACTCCCACAAGTTTGCTCTCCAAAGTAATGCCCCAAAAGGGAAGCAACTAAAAGATTGACAACCTTATTGAATCGTTGGGGACAAGTATGTTTTGTGTGTTGTGTGCAGGTACTGATCAATAGTTGCTACAGAGATAATTCCTATTGGTTCTATAAACCTAGGTTCTCAAAGGGAAATACTTAGTGGTAGGTTACAACACCCTTACACTTGAGGGTTACCCAATCACTCCTACGGGAGAACAAGCAGTCAGGCAGTCAGCAGTGCCCCCAAGAGGCTTCGGAATTATGACACTTTTCGTGAGGACTCTGATACGTCTCCAACGTATCTATAATTTTTGATTGCTCCATGCTATATTATCTACTATTTTGGACATTATTGGGCTTTATTATCCACTTTTATATTATTTTTGGGACTAACCTATTAACCGGAGGCCCAGCCTAGAATTGTTGTTTTTTGCCTGTTTTAGGGTTTCGAAGAAAAGAAATATCAAGCGGAGTCCAAACGTAATGAAACCTTCGGGAACGTGATTTTCTCAACGAACAAGACCCAGGAGACTTGGACCCTACGTCAAGACACAAAAGAGGAGGCCACGTGGTACGGGGGCGCGCCTACCCTCCCCCCCCAGGCGCGCCCTCCACCCTCGTGGGCCCCCTGTTGCTCCACCGACGTACTCCTTCCTCCTATATATACCTACGTACCCCCAAACGATCAGATGTGGAGCCAAAAACCTAATTCCACCGCCGCAACCTTCTGTATCCACGAGATCCCATCTCGGGGCCTGTTCCGGAGCTCCGCCGGAGGGGGCATCGATGTGGAGATCTATTCGATGTAATCTTTTTTTTGCGGTGTGTTTGTTGAGACCGATGAATTGTGGGTTTATGATAAGTCTATCTATGAACAATATTTAAATCTTCTCTGAATTCTTTTATGTATGATTGGTTATCTTTGCAAGTCTCTTCGAATTATCAGTTTGGTTTTGGCCTACTAGATTGATCTTTCTTGCAATGGGAGAAGTGCTTAGCTTTGGGTTCAATCCTGCGGTGTCCTTTCCCAGTGACAGTAGGGGCAGCAAGGCACGTATTGTATTCTTGCCATCGAGGATAACAAGATGGGGTTTTCATCATATTGCATGAGTTTATCCCTCTACATCATGTCATCTTGCTTAAGGCGTTACTCTGTTTTCATTAACTTAATACTCTAGATGCATGCTGGATAGCGGTCGATGAGTGGAGTAATAGTAGTAGATGCAGGCAGGAGTCGGTCTACTTGTCTCGAACGTGATGCCTATATACATTATCATACCAAGATATTCTCATAACTATGCTCAATCCTGTCAATTGCTCAATGATACGTCCATTTTGCATCATGCTTTTATATCGATATTTTTTGCATTATGGGTTGTTATTACACATTATGTCACAATACTTATGCATATTCTCTCTTATTTTACAAGGTTTGCATGAAGAGGGAGAATGCTGGCAGCTGGGATTCTAGGCTGGAAAAGGAGCAAATATTGGAGACCTATTCTGCACAGCTCCAAAAGTCCTGAAACTTCCCGGAAGGCATTTTCAGAATATATAAAAAATACTCAGCGGAAGAGATTCACCAGGGGGGCCACACCCTGCCCACGAGGGTGGGGGCGCGCCCTACCCCCCTGGACGCGCCCCCTACCTCGTGGGCCCCCTGGTGGCCCTCCGCTGGCCATCTTCTGCTATATAAAGTCTTTCGATGGGAAAAAAAGAACCAACTTCTCGGACGAAACTCCGCCGCCACAAGGAGGAACCTTGGCGGAACCAATCTAGGGCTCTGGCGGAGCTGTTCTGCCAGGGAAACTTCCCTCCCGGAGGGGGAAATCATCGCCATCGTCATCACCAATCCTCCTCTCATCGGGAGAGGGTAATCTCCATCAACATCTTTATCAGCACCATCTCCTCTCAAAACCCTAGTTCATCTCGTGTATCCAATTCTTGTCTCCAAGTCCGGGATTGGTGCTAGTAGGTTGCTAGTAGTGTTAATTACTCCTTGTAGTTGATGCTAGTTGGTTTAATTGGTGGAAGATCATATGTTCAGATCCTATATGAATATTAATACCCCTCTGATTTTGAACATGTTTATGCTTTGTGAGTAGTTACGTTTGTTCCTGAAGACATGGGAGAAGTCTTGCTATTAGTAGTCATGTGAATTTGGTATTCGTTCAATATTTTGATGAGATGTATGTTGTCTTTCCTCTAGTGGTGTTATGTGCACGTCGACTACATGACACTTCACCATTATTTGGCCCTAGAGGAAGGCATTGGGAAGTAATAAGTAGATCATGAGTTGCTAGAGTGACAGAAGCTTAAACCCTAGTTTGTGCGTTGCTTCATAAGGGGCTGATTTGGATCCATATGTTTCATGCTATGGTTAGGTTTACCTTAATACTTTTGTTGTAGTTGCGGATGCTTGCAATAGAGGTTAATCATAAGTGGGATGCTTATCCAAGTAAGGACAGTACCCAAGCAATAGTCCACCCACATACCAAATTATCAAAGTACCGAATGCGAATCATATGAGTGTGATGAAAACTAGCTTGATGATATTCCCATGTGTCCTCGGGAGCGCTTTTCTCTATATAAGAGTTTGTCCAGGCTTGTCCTTTGCTACAAAAAGGATTGGGCCACCTTGCTGCACTTTATTTACTTTTGTTACTTGTTGCTCGTCACAAATTATCCTATCACAAAACTATCTGTTACCACTTATTTCAGTACTTGCAGAGAATACCTTGCTGGAAACCGCTTATCATTTCCTTCTGCTCCTCGTTGGGTTCGACACTCTTACTTATCGAAAGGACTACAATTGATCCCCTATACTTGTGGGTCATCAAGACTCTTTTTTGGCGCCGTTGCCGGGGAGTGAAGCGCCTTTGGTAGGTGGAATTTGGTAAGGAAAAATTTATATACTGTGCTGAAATTTACTGTCACTTGTTACTATGGAAAGTAATCCCTTGAGGGGCCTGTTCGGGGTATCTTCACCCCGACTAGTAGAGCAAAGAGTTGCTCCTCAACCTATTGAACCTACTGAAAATGAAAATATCTGCTTTGAAATTCCTTCGGGTATGATATAAAAACTGCTAGCTAATCCCTTTTTAGGAGATGGAACAAAGCATCCTGATGAGCATCTAATATATGTGGATGAAGTTTGTGGATTATTTAAGCTTGCAGGTGTACCCGGAGATGTTGTTAAGAAGAAGGTCTTCCCTTTATCTTTGAAGGGAGATGCATCGACATGGTATAGGCTATGTGATGATATGGGGTCATGGAATTACAAACGATTGAAATTGGAATTTCATCAGAAGTTTTATCCTATGCATCTTGTACATCGTGATCGCAATTATATATATAATTTTTGGCCTCACGAAGGAGAAAGCATCTCTCAAGCTTGGGGGAGGCTTAAATCAATGTTATATTCATGCCCAAATCATGAGCTCTCAAGAGAAATGATTATTCAAAAAAAAATTATGCTCGGCTTTCTGATAACAATCGCACCATGCTTGATACTTCTTGTGCTGGCTCTTTTATGATGAATACTATTGAATTCAAATAGGATCTATTGGAAAGAATTAAACACAATTCTGAAGATTGGGACCTCGACAAAGGTAAGGAGTCAGGTATGACACCTAGTTTTGATTGTGTTAAATCTTTTATGGATACCGATGTTTTCCGTAAATTTAGCACTAAATATGGGCTTGACTCTGAGATAGTAGCTTCTTTCTGTGAATCTTTTGCTACTTATGTTGATCTCCCCAAGGAGAAGTGGTTTAAATATCATCCTCCTATAGAAGTAAAAGTAGCTGCAGCTATTAAAGTTGAAGAGAAGATTGTCACTTATAATGATCCTATTGTTCCTACTTATTATGTTGAGAAACCACCTTTTCCTGTTAGGATAGAAGATCATGCTAAAGCTTCAACTGTGGTTCGAAAAAGCAATATTAAAACTTATACACCTCCTGAGCAAGTTAAAGTTGAACCTGATATTGCTATTGTTAAAGATCTTTGATCTGATAATATTGATGGGCATGTTATTCATTTCCTTGATGAGACTGCTAGAATTGCCAAACCTTGTGCTAAAGATAAAAACATACCGGTGGTAGGCATGCCTGTTATTTCTGTTAAAATAGGAGATCATTGTTATCATGGCTTATGTGATATGGGTGCTAGTGCTAGCGCAATACCTTATTCCTTATATAAAGAAATTATGCATGATATTGCACCTGCTGAGATAGAAGATATTGATGTCACAATTAAACTTTCCAATAGAGATACTATTTCACCAATGGGAATTGTTAGAGATGTTGAAGTCTTGTGTGGGAAAACTAAATATCCTGCTGATGTTCTTGTTCTTGGTTCCCCACAAGATAACTTTTATCCCATTATATTTGGTAGACCCTTCCTGAACACTGTTAATGCTACCATAGATTGCAAAAGGGATGTTGTTACTATCGGTTTAGATGATATGTCTCATGAATTTAATTTCTTTAAATTTAGTAGACAACACCATGAAGAAGAATTACCTAGTAAGGATGAAATTATTGGTCTTGCTTCTATTGCCGTACCTCCTAGTGATCCTTTAGAAAAATATTTGCTAGACCATGAAAATGATATGTTTATGAATGAAAGAAGGGAAATAGATGAAGTATTCTTTAAACAGGAACCTATTCTGAAACACAATTTGCCTGTTGAAATCTTAGGGGATCCTCCTCCACCCAAGGGTGATCTCGTGTTTGAGCTTAAACCGCTGCCTGATACTCTTAAATATGCTTATCTTGATGAGAAAAAGATAAATCCTATTATTATTAGTGCTAACCTTTCAGAGCATGACGACGAGAGATTATTGAAAACTCTGAAGAAGCACCGTGCTGCTATTGGGTATACTCTTGATGATCTTAAGGGTATTAGTCCCACTCTATGTCAACATAAAATTAATTTGGAAGAAGATGCTAAACCAGTTCATGATCATCAACGACGGCTGAATCCTAAAATGAAAGAAGTGGTAAGAAAGGAAATACTAAAGCTCCTTGAGGCAGGTATAATCTATCCCATTGCTGATAGTCAGTGGGTATGTCCTGTCCATTGTGTCCGTAAGAAGGGAGGTATTACTGTCATTCCTAATGATAAAGATGAATTGATTCCTTAAGAATTATTACAGGTTATAGGATGGTAATTGATTTCCGCAAATTAAATAAGGCAACTAAAAAGGATCGTTACCCCTTACCTTTTATCGATCAAATGCTAGAAAGATTATCCAAACATACACATTTTTGCTTTCTAGATGGTTATTCTGGTTTCTCTCAAATACCTGTGTCCGCCAAAGATCAATCAAAGACTACTTTTACTTGCCCTTTTAGTAATTTTGCTTATAGATGTATGCCTTTTGGTCTATGTAATGCACCCGCTACCTTTCAAAGATGCATGATGGCTATATTCTCTGACTTTTGTGAAAAGATTTGTGAGGTTTTCATGGACGATTTCTCCGTCTATGGATCTTCTTTTGATGATTTCTTGAGCAACCTTGATCGAGTTTTGCAGAGATGTGAATAAACTAATCTTGTCTTGAATTGGGAAAAGTGCCACTTTATGGTTAATGAAGGCATTGTCTTGGGGCACAAAGTTTCTGAAAGAGGTATTGAAGTTGATAAAGCCAAGATTGATGCTATTGAAAAGATGCCATGCCCCAAGGACATCAAAGGTATAAGAAGTTTCCTTGGTCACGCCGGATTTTATAGGAGGTTCATTAAGGACTTCTCAAAAATTTCTCGGCCTCTGACTAATTTATTACAAAAAGATATACCATTTGTCTTTGATGATGATTGTGTAGAAGCATTTGAAATTCTTAAGAAAGCATTGATCTCTGCACCTATTATTCAGCCACCTGATTGGAATTTACCCTTTGAAATTATGTGTGATGCTAGTGACTATGCTGTAGGTGCTGTTCTAGGGCAAAGAGTTGATAAGAAACTAAATGTTATTCAATATGCTAGTAAAACACTAGACAATGCTCAAAGAAATTATGCTACCACTGAAAAAGAATTCTTAGCAGTTGTATTTGCTAGTGATAAGTTCAGACCTTATATTTTTGATTCCAAAGTAACTATTCACACTGATCATGCTGCTATTAAATATCTCATGGAAAAGAAAGATGCTAAACCTAGACTTATTAGATGGGTTCTCTTGCTACAAGAATTTGACTTACATATTGTTGATAGAAAGGGAGCTGAGAACCCCGTTGCAGACAACTTGTCTAGGTTAGAAAATGTGCTTGATGACCCACTTCCTATTGATGATAGCTTCCTTGATGAGCAATTAAATGTCATAAATGCTTCTCATACTGCTCCATGGTATGCTGATTATGCTAATTACATTGTTGCTAAGTTTATACCACCTAGTTTCACATACCAGCAAAAGAAAAAGTTCTTCTATGATTTGAGGCATTACTTTTGGGATGACCCACATCTTTATAAAGAAGGAGTAGATGGTGTTATTAGACGTTGTGTACCTGAGCATGAACAGGAACAAATCCTACGCAAGTGTCACTCCGAAGCTTATGGAGGACACCATGTTGGAGATAGAACTGCACATAAGGTATTGCAATCTGGTTTTTATTGGCCTACTCTCTTCAAGGATGCCTGTAAGTTTGTCTTATCTTGTGATGAATGTCAAAGAATTGGTAATATTAGTAGACGTCAAGAAATGCCTATGAATTATTCACTCGTTATTGAACCATTTGATGTTTGGGGCTTTGACTATATGGGGCCTTTTCCTTCCTCTAATGGATATACACATATTCTAGTTGCTGTTGATTACGTTACTAAGTGGGTAGAAGCTATTCCAGCTAGTAGTGTTGATCATAACACTTCTATTAAAATGCTTAAAGAAGTTATTTTACCAAGATTTGGAGTCCCTAGATATTGAATGACTGATGGTGGTTCACATTTTATTCATGGTGCTTTCCGTAAAATGTTTGCTAAATATGATGTTAATCATAGAATTGCATCTCCTTATCACCCACAGTCTAGTGGTCAAGTAGAATTGAGTAATAGAGAGCTCAAATTAATTTTTCAAAAGACTGTTAATAGATCTAGAAAGAATTGGTCCAAGAAACTTGATGATGCATTATGGGCCTATAGAACTGCATATAAAAATCCTATGGGTATGTCTTCGTATAAAATGGTTTATGGAAAAGCATGTCACTTACCTCTCAAACTAGAAGATCATGCTTATTGGGCTACTAGAGAACTCAATTATGATTTTAAACTTGCCGGTGAGAAGAGGTTATTTGATATTAGCTCACTTTATGAATGGAGAACCCAAGCCTATGAAAATGCCAAGTTGTTTAAACAAAAAGTTAAAAGATGGCATGACAAAAGGATACAAAAGCGTGAGTTTAATGTAGGTGATTATGTATTGCTATACAACTCTCGTTTAAGATTTTTTGCAGGAAAACACCTCTCTAAATGGGAAGGTCCTTACGTTATCGAAGAGGTCTATCGCTCTGATGCGATAAAAATCAACAACTTCAAAGGCACAAATTCGACGGTGGTGAACGGTCAAAGAATCAAACATTATATCTCAGGTAATCCCATAAATGTTGAAACCAATATTATTGAAACCGTAACCCCGGAGGAATACATAAGGGACACTTTTCAGAACGTTTCAGACTCCGAAAAGGAATAGGTATGTGGTACGGTAAGTAAACCGACTCCAAAACAGTTTTTAAGGCAATATTTCTCCGTTTTGGAATATTTAGAAAAATAGAAAAATAAGAAGCAGTCCGGGAAGAACACGAGGGTGGAGGGGGCGCCCCCTACCTCGTGGGTACCTCGTGCGCTCTCCGGACTCCATTTTCGTACACGACACGTATTTTGGTCGGTAAAAATTCATTATATAATCTCCTAGGGGTTTTGACTTCCGTATCACGTAAATATCTCTTGTCATTGTTTTGAGCTGTCCTGCTGCAGACGGAGCAACATGTCGTCCCAGGATTCGGAAGGAGAAAGCTATGTGGTTGATTACCTTGCAGATCCTAAGGTTTATGGGGATGTGGAGCATTGCGGTTGGACTACAGAAGAAGAAGAAGAGGACTATGAACCCAAGGGAAAGGAGGAGACGAGCTCGGATGAAGATGAAATCCCATTACCTCAACCTGGGGACATGCATGTGGAGTTCAAAAAGTCAAGCCTCCCGGATAGGGTAAAGAAACCTAAGATCGAGTTTATCCCTTTTCGCCTCTTGCAGGAAAACAAGCAGGAACAATGCAAAAAGATACTGAGCCTGGAACAGGAGATCGAGGACCTAAGGGACCAAAATTTTGTCCTCAAGCGCAAATTAAGGAAGAAGCCTACGCCATCAACAAAACCATCACCTTCTACGCCAACAAAGGGGACATAATCACATGGGTATGGGCACTCCTCTTGGCAACATCCAAGCTTGGGGGAGTGCCCCGGTATCGTATCACCATCACTTCTATCTTTACCATTTTCCTTAGTTCGATCCTTTTGGTAATATCTTGATCTAGTAGAATAAAAGTTCTTAGTATGATCTAGTCATGAGTTTTGCTTTATAATCCTTCTATGTAATTGAGTCCGTGAGCTATATAATAAAGATTAGTGTTGAGTCAAGGGCTTGATTATTTTGCCATGATCCTAAGGGAATAAAAGAAAAGAGAAAGAAATAAAAAGAAACAAAGAGATCATGTGAGTCTTATGGAGAGTAATGAGCTCACATAGAAAAAGGTATGATGAATAAAAGTTGTTGAGGGTTGACAAACATAGTTTTGGTCATCGTTGCAATTAATAGGAAGTAATAAAGAAAGAGAGGTCTTCACATATAAATATACTATCTTGGACATCTTTTATGATTGTGAGCACTCATTAAGATATGACATGCTAAAGAGTTGACATTGGACAAGGAAGACAACATAATGGGTTGTGTTTTCTTACATCTGAGATAAATTATATTGTCATGGATCATCCAACATGGTTGAGCTTGCCTTTCCCCCTCGTGCTAGCCAAATTCATCGCACCAAGTAGAGATACTACTTGTGCTTC
Organism: Triticum urartu; assembly: GCF_003073215.2. Taxonomy (NCBI): domain Eukaryota; kingdom Viridiplantae; phylum Streptophyta; class Magnoliopsida; order Poales; family Poaceae; genus Triticum; species Triticum urartu. Next base: position 551,737,797 of record NC_053027.1, on the reverse strand, counting down.
CAAATGCCCTTAAAACCAGTCTTGCCATGAGAGTCCACTATACCTACCTATGGATTGAGTAAGATCCTCTAAGTAAGTTGTCATCGGTGCAAGCAATAAAAATTGCTCTCTAAATCTGTATGACTTATTAGTGTGGGAGAAAATAAAATTTATACGATCGTGTGATATGGAAGAAATAAAAGCGACAGACTGCATAATAAAGGTCCATATCACAAGTGGCAATATAAAGTGACGTTCTTTCGCATTAAGATTTTGTGCATCCAACTATAAAAGCTCATGACAACCTCTGCTTCCCTCTGCGAAGGGCTTATCTTTTACTTTTATCTCCTACATTGCATAAGAGTCATGGTGATCTTCACCCTTCCTTTTTACATTTTATCCTTTGGCAAGCACAGTATGTTGGAAAGATCCTGGTATATATGGCTAATTGGATGTGATTTTTCATGAAATATTACCGTTGACATTACCCTTGAGGTAAAATGTTGGGAGGCAAAACTATAAGCCCCTATCTTTCTCTGTGTTCGATCTAAACTCCATACCCATAAGTATTGCGTGAGTGTCAGCAATTGTGAAAGACTATATGATAGTTGAGTATGTGGACTTGCTGAAAAGCTCTTATACATTGACTCTTTCCTATGTTATGATAAATTGCAATTGCTCCAATGACTGAGATTATAGTTTGTTAGTTTTCAATGAAGTTTACGATTCATACTTGAAATTGTGATTGAATTATTACTCTAGCATAAGAAATCATATGACAAGAATTATATAAGTTGTTGTTCTAAGTTGTTCTAAGAATGATCATGATGCCCTCATGTCCGTATTTTATTTTTATCGACGCCTCTATCTCTAAACATGTGGACATATTTTTCGATTTCGGCTTTTCGCTTGAGGACAAGCGAGGTCTAAGCTTGGGGAAGTTGATACGTCCATTTTGAATCATGCTTTTATATCGATATTTATTGCATTATGGGCTGTTATTAAACATTATGTCACAATACTTATGCCTATTCTCTCTTATTTTACAAGGTTTACATGAAGAGGGAGAATGCCGGCAGCTGGGATTCTGGGCTGGAAAAGGAGCAAATATTGGAGATCTAATCTGCACAGCTCCAAAAGTCCTGAAACTTCACGAAATACGTTTTCAGAATATATAAAAAATACTCAGCGGAAGAGATTCACCAGGGGGCCCACACCCTGCCCACGAGGGTGGGGGCGTGCCCTACCCCATGGATGCGCCCCCTACCTCGTGGGCCCCCTGGTGGCCCTCCGGTGTCCATTTTCTGCTATATGAAGTCTTTTGATGGAAAAAAAATAAGAAGCCATCTTCTCGGACAAAACTCTGCCGCCACAAGGCGGAACCAATCTAGGGCTCTGGCGGAGCTGTTCTGCCGGGGAAACTTCCCTCCCGGAGGGGGAAATCATCGCCATCATCATCACCAACGCTCCTCTCATCGGGAGAGGGCAATCTCCATCAACATCTTCATCAGCACCATCTCCTCTCAAAACCCTAGTTCATCTCTTGTATCCAATTCTTGTCTCCAAGTCCGGGATTGGTGCTAGTAGGTTGCTAGTAGTGTTAATTACTCCTTGTAGTTGATGCTAGTTGGTTTAATTGGTGGAAGATCATATGTTCAGATCCTATATGCATATTAATACCCCTCTGATTTTGAACATGTTTATGCTTTGTGAGTAGTTACGTTTGTTCCTGAGGACATGGGAGAAGTCTTGCTATTAGTAGTCATGTGAATTTGGTATTCGTTCGATATTTTGATGAGATGTATGTTGTCTTTCCTCTAGTGGTGTTATGTGAACGTCGACTACATGACACTTCACCATTATTTGGGCCTAGAGGAAGGCATTGGGAAGTAATAAGTAGATCATGGGTTGCTAGAGTGACAGAAGCTTAAACCCTAGTTTATGCATTGCTTCGTAAGGGGCTGATTTGGATCCATATGTTTCATGCTATGGTTAGGTTTACCTTAATACTTTTGTTGTAGTTGCGGATGCTTGCAATAGAGGTTAATCATAAGTGGGATGCCTGTCCAAGTAAGTACAGTACCCAAGCACCGGTCCACCCACATACCAAATTATCAAAGTACCGAACGCGAATCATATGAGTGTGATGAAAACTAGCTTGATGATATTCCCATGTGTCCTCGGGAGCGCTTTTCTCTATATAAGAGTTTGTCCAGGCTTGTACTTTGCTACAAAAAGGATTGGGCCACCTTGCTGCACTTTATTTACTTTTGTTACTTGTTGCTCGTTACAAATTATCCTATCACAAAACTATCTGTTACCACTTATTTCAGTACTTGCAGAGAATACCTTGCCGGAAACCGCTTATCATTTCCTTCTGCTCCACGTTGGGTTCGACACTCTTACTTATCGAAAGGACTACGATAGATCCCCTATACTTGTGGGTCATCCTCAACAGTAATTTGTTCACCCACCGTAGAATACTTATGCTCTCGAGAGAAGCCACTAGTGAAACCTATGGCCCCCGGGTCTATCTTCATCATATTAATCTCCCAATACTTAGTTATTTCCTTTGCTTTTTACTTTGCTTTTATTTTACTTTGCATCTTTATCACAAAAATACCAAAAATATTATCTTATCATATCTATCAGATCTCACTCTCGTAAGTGGCCGTGTAGGGATTGACAACCCCTTATCGCGTTGGTTGCGAGGGTGGAGTAATAGTAGTAGATGCAGGCAGGAGTCGGTCTACTTGTCTCGGACGTGATGCCTATATACATGATCATACCTAGATATTCTCATAACTATGCTCAATTTTGTCAATTGCTCAACAGTAATTTGTTCACCCACCGTAGAATACTTATGCTCTCGAGAGAAGCCACTAGTGAAACCTATGGCCCCCGGGTCTATCTTCATCATATTAATCTCCCAATACTTAGTTGTTTCCTTTGCTTTTTACTTTGCTTTTATTTTACTTTGCATCTTTATCACAAAAATACCAAAAATATTATCTTATCATATCTATCAGATCTCACTCTCGTAAGTGGCCGTGTAGGGATTGACAACCCCTTATCGCGTTGGTTGCGAGGATTTATTTGTTTTGTGCAGGTGCGAGGGACTCGCGCGTAGCCTCCTCCTGGATTGATACCTTGGTTCTCAAAAACTGAGGGAAATACTTACGCTACTTTGCTGCATCATCCCTTCCTTTTCGGGGAAAATCAACGCAGTGCTCAAGAGGTAGCAAGAAGGATTTCTGGCGCCGTTGTCGGGGAGGTCTACACAAAAGTCAATATACCAAGTACCCATCACATACCCTTATCTCCCGCATTACATTATTTGCCATTTGCCTCTCGTTTCCTCTCCCCCACTTCACCCTTGCCGTTTTATTCGTCCTCTCTCTCTATCCTCCCTCTCTTTCTCTATTTGCCTCTTTTTGCCCGCTTGCTTTTTATTTGCTTGTGTGTTAGTTTGCTTGCTTGTCACGATGGCTCAAGATAACACTAAATTGTGTGACTTCACCAATACCAACAATAATGATTTTATTAGCACTCCGATTGCTCCTCTTACCGATGCTGAATCTTTTGAAATTAATACTGCTTTGCTGAATCATGTCATGAAAGATCCATTTTCCGGCCTTCCTAGTGAAGATGCCGCTACCCATCTAAATAGCTTCGTTGATTTGTGTGATATGCAAAAGAAGAAAGATGTGGATAATGATATTGTTAAATTGAAGCTATTTCCTTTTTCTCTTAGAGATCGTGCTAAAGCTTGGTTTTCGTCTTTGCCTAAAAATAGTATTGATTCATGGAACAAGTGCAAAGATGCTTTTATCTCTAAGTACTTTCCTCCCGCTAAGATCATCTCTCTTAGAAACGATATTATGAATTTCAAGCAACTTGATCATGAACATGTTGCACAAGCTTGGGAGAGAATGAAACTAATGATACGTAATTGCCCTACTCATGGTTTAAATTTGTGGATGATTATACAAATTTTTTATGCCGGGTTGAATTTTGCTTCTAGAAATCTTTTAGATTCAGCCGCGGGAGGCACTTTTATGGAAATCACTTTAGGATAAGCTACTAAACTCCTAGATAATATTATGGTTAATTATTTTCAATGGCATACTGAAAGATCTACTAATAAAAAGGTGCATGCGATAGAAGAAATTAATGTTTTGAGTGGAAAGATGGATGAACTTATGAAATTATTTGCTAGTAAGAGTGTTTCTTCTGATCCTAATGATATGCCCTTGTCTACTTTGATTGAGAATAATAATGAATCTATGGATGTGAATTTTGTTGGTAGGAACAATTTTGGTAACAACGCATATAGAGGAAATTTCAATCCTAGGCCTTATCCTAGTAATCCCTCTAATGATTATGGTAATTCCTACAACAATTCTTATGGAAATTATAATAAGATGCCCTCTGATTTTGAATCTAATATTAAAGAATTTATTACTTCGCAAAAGAGTTTGAATGCTATGATTGAAGAAATGTTGCTTAAGATTGATGAGTTGGCTAGGAACGTTCATAGGATTTCTCTTGATGTTGATTCTTTGAAACTTAGATCTATTCCACCTAAGCATGATATCAATGAGTCTCTAAAATCCATGAGAATTTCCATTGATGAGTGCAAAGAAAGAACCGCTAGGATGCGTGCTAAGAAAGATGCCTTTATAAGAGCGTGTTCTTCTAGTTCCTATGAAAATAAGATGAAGATCTAAAATTTATTGATGTGTACCCTATTAAATCTTTGTTTTGCAATATGAATCTTGATAATTATGGGACTGAATATGATCCACCTTTACCTAGAAGGCGTTCCAAGAATTCGGAATTTTTTGATCTTGATGCTAAAATAGATAAAAGTGGGATTGAAGAAATTAAAACCCTAGATGTTGCTAAACCCACTATTATGGATTTCAAGGAATTTAACTATGAAAATTTCTATTTTATTGATTGTATTTCCTTGTTGCAATCCGTGCTAAATTTTCCTCACGCTTATAGTCAAAATAAAGCGTTTACTAAACATATCGTTGATGCCTTGATGCAATCTTATGAAGAAAAACTTCAATTGGAAGTTTCTATCCCTAGAAAACTCTATGATGAGTGGGAACCAACTATTAAAATTAAATTAAATATCATGAATACTATGCTTTATGTGATTTGGGTGCTAGTGTTTCCACGATTCCAAAGACTTTGTGTGATTTGTTAGGTTTCCGTGATTTTGATGATTGCTCTCTAAACTTGCACCTTGCGGATTCCACTATTAAGAAACCTATGGGAAGAATTAATGATGTTCTTATTGTTGCAAATAGGAATTATGTGCCCGTAGATTTTATTGTTCTTGACATAGATTGCAATCCTTCATGTACTATTATTCTCGGTAGACCTTTCCTTAGAACGATTGGTGCAATTATTGATATGAAGGAAGGAAATATTAGATTCCAATTTCCATTAAGGAAAGGCATGGAACACTTTCCTAGAAAGAAAATTAAATTACCTTATGAATCTATTATGAGAGCCACTTATGGATTTCCTACCAAATATGGCAATACCTAGATCTATCCTTGCTTGTTATGCCTAGCTAGGGGCGTTAAACGATAGTGCTTGTTGGGAGGAAACCCAATTTTATTTTTATTCCTTGCTTTTTGCTACTGTTTAGTAATAAATAATTTATTTAGCCTCTGTTTAGATTGTGTGTGTTTTTTGTGTTTAATTAGTGTTTGTGCCAAGTAGAACCGTTGGGAAGACTTGGGGAATGTCTTGTTACACTTGCTGTAAAAAACAGAAACTTTAGCGCTCACAAAAACTGCTGCCATTTTTATTTGGAAAGTTCTATTTAGTTAATTCCTTTTGTCAGATAATTAATAGATAAATTCCTCACGTCCAGCAATTTATTTTAGAATTTTTGGGGTTCCAGATCTTGCGCTAGCTACAGATTACTACAGACTGTTCTGTTTTTTGACAGATTCTATTTTTCGTGTGTTGTTTGCTTATTTTGATGAATCTATGGCTAGTAAAATAGTTTATAAACCATAGAGAAGTTGGAATACAGTAGGTTTAACACCAATATAAATAAATAATGAGTTCATTACAGTACCTTGAAGTGGTCTTTTGTTTTCTTTCGCTAACGGAGCTCACGAGATTTTCTACTTTGAGTTTTGTGTTGTGAAGTTTTCAAGTTTTGGGTAAAGATTTGATGGATTATGGAACAAGGAGTGGCAAGAGCCTAAGCTTGGGGATGACCATGGCACCCCCAATATAATCTAAGGACACCTAAAAGCCAAAGCTTGGGGATGCCCCGGAAGGCATCCCCTCTTTCGTCTACTTCTATCGGTAACTTTACTTGGAGCTATATTTTTATTCACCACATGATATGTGTTTTGCTTGGAGCCTCTTGTATGATTTGAGTCTTTACTTTTTAGTTTACCACAATCATCCTTGCTTTACACACCTTTTGAGAGATACATACATGATTTGGAATTTGTTAGAATACTCTATGTGCTTCGCTTATATCTTTTGAGTTATATAGTTTTGCTCTAGTACTTCACTTATATCTTTTAGAGCACGGTGGTGGATTTTTTTTATAGAAACTATTGATCTCTCATGATTCACTTAGATTATTTTGAGATTCTTAAATATCATGGTAATTTCCTTAAAATCCTAATATGCTAGGTATACAAGATTAATAATAAAACTTTCGTATGAGTGTGTTGAATACTATGACAAGTTTGATGCTTGATAATTGTTTTGAGATATGAAGATGGTGATATTAAAGTTGTGCTAGTTGAGTAGTTGTGAATTTGAGAAATACTTGTGTTAAAGTTTGTGATTCCCGTAGCATGCACATATGGTGAACCGTTATGTGATGAAGTCGGAGCATGATTTATTTATTGATTGTCTTCCTTATGAGTGGCAGTCGGGGACGAGTGATGGTCTTTTCCTACCAATCTATCCCCCTAGGAGCATGCGTGTAATAATTTGCTTTGATAACTTGTAGATTTTTGCAATAAGTATATGAGTTCTTTATGACTAATGATGAGTCCATGGATTATACGCACTCTCACCCTTCCACAATTGCTAGCCTCTCTAATACCGCGCACCTTTCGCCGGTATCATACACCCACCATGTACCTTCTTCAAAACATCCACCATACCTACCTATTATGGCATTTCCATAGCCATTCCGAGATATATTGCCATGAAACTTTCCACTGTTCCGTTTATTATGACACACTCCATCATTGTCATATTTCTTAGCATGATCATGTAGTTGACATCGTATTTGTGGCAAAGCCACCATTCATAATTTTTCATACATGTCACTCATGAGTCATTGCATATCCCGGTACACTACCAGAGGCATTCATATAGAGTCATATTTTGTTCTAAGTATCAAGTTGTAATTGTTGAGTTGTAAGAAAATAAAAGTGTGATGATTATCATTATTAGAGCATTGTCGCAGTGAGGAAAGGATGATGGAGACTATGATTCCCCCACAAGTCGGGATGAGACTCCAGACGGAAAATAAAAAAAGAAGAAGAAAAGAGGCCATAAAAAAGAGAGAAAAGGCCCAAATAAAAAATGAGAGAAAAAGAGAGAAGGGGCAATGCTACTATCCTTTTACCACACTTGTGCTTCAAAGTAGCACCATGATATTCATAGTAGAGAGTCTCTCATTTTGTCACTTTTATATACTAGTGGGAATTTTTCATTATAGAACTTGGCTTGTATATTCCAATGATGGGCTTCCTCAAAATGCCCTAGGTCTTCATGAGCAAGCAAGTTGGATGCACACCCACTTAGTTTCTTTTTGAGCTTTCATATACTTATAGCTCTAGTGCATTCGTTGCATGGCAATCCCTACTCACTCACATTGATATCTATTGATGGGCATCTCCATAGCCCGTTGATACGCCTAGTTGATGTGAGACTATCTTCTCCCTTTTTGTCTTCTCCACAACCACCATTCTATTCCACCTATGGTGCTATATCCATGGCTCACGCTCATGTATTGCGTGAAGATTGAAAAAGTTTTGAGAATGTCAAAAGTATGAAACAATTGCTTGGCTTGTCATCGGGGTTGTGCATGATTTAAATACTTTGTGTGGTGAAGATAGAGCATAGCCAAACTATATGATTTTGTAGGGATAACTTTCTTTGGCCATGTTATTTTGAGAAGAGATAATTGCTTTGTTAGTATGATTGAAGTATTATTATTTTTATGTCAATATGAACTTTTGTCTTGAATCTTTCGGATCTGAATATTGATACCACAATTAAGAAGAATTACATTAAAATTATGCCAAGTAGCACTCCGAATCAAAAATTCTGTTTTTATCATTTACCTACTCGAGGACGAGCAGGAATTAAGCTAGGGGATGCTTGATACGTCTCCAACTTATCTATAATTTTTGATTGCTCCATGCTATATTATCTACTATTTTGGACATTATTGGGCTTTATTATCCACTTTTATATTATTTTTGGGACTAACCTATTAACCGGAGGCCCAGCCCAGAATTGCTATTTTTTGCCTGTTTTAGGGTTTCGAAGAAAAGGAATATCAAACGGAGTCCAAAGGGAATGAAACCTTCGGGAACGTGATTTTCTCAACGAACAAGACCCAGGAGACTTGGACCCTACGTCAAGACACAAAATAGGAGGCCACGAGGTAGGGGCGCGCCTACCCCCTGTCGTGGTTCTAAGCCTGACAGTAGAATGGGGGTAGGAATGTAGAGGCAAGATCCTAGCTGTGGAGGAGCTGTACACGCGAGTTTCACAAGTTCAAGCCTTCTCGGAGGAAGTAACATCCCTACGTCTCGGAGCCCGAAGGCGGTCGACTGTTTATATGCGTGTGAGTTACAGGGGGTGCGAACCCTTGTCCCGGAGGAGGGGGTGGCTTATATAGAGTGCGCCAGGACCCCAGCCAGCCCACGTTACAAAGGTTTCAATGTACACAAAGGTAGGGCATTACTGGTAACGCTAGTAATAAAGAGATATAAATGATCTTTAAGGTTACAGAGTGAATGACCGACCGTTGTCATCCTGAGTGACGTTAGGCCTTCTACACTCCGAGTGGTTTCTTGTATCGTCGAGTGGTTGTTCGCATACTCGAGTGTCTTCTATACTGTCGAGTGGAACATAGTTTCACGGTCGAGTGGATGATGATTTTGCTTCGACCGCTTCTGGTTCCTTTAGAGATGTCCTTGGGGAGGGTATCTTGGACAAATCCATGACCCTACCCTAGGTACATAGCTTCATCATTAGCCCCCGAATGGATCAGGGTTTGAGTGAGGAAGGAGTTGGGAACACTTCCGACTCATTCTTTGTGCTATGAGTATAACTTGTTCTGGAACAATGAACCGAGGAGACAACATCAACTTCTTTTTCAGTTGCCTTGGTCCATTCTTAGTTTTTGCCGAGTGAACTTTCACGGTAGAATTTTCAATGATAATGTGGAGGATGTTTTCAGTCTGACCAGTTGCTCTACTCTCCGCGTATTTCGCGGGATTCGAATTTTGGGAAGCGCGCCAGACGGGCGAGGCCGTCGTAATCGGGACGGATTAGGCAGGTCTCCTCGATCTCCGCGCCACCTTTTTCGCCACGTACTGCGTGCACGACTGTTGCGGGATTTGTTTAGAACGTCTGGGCCTACCAGTCAGTCACTCGGGGAATGACCTTATAAAAGGCACCGAACCGGGTCTCTGCACCGTGCTCTCCCATTCTCTTTTCTTCTTCCTCCGACCTCTCCACCACGCTCACTTCTGCTCTCGTCGCTGAACCCTCGCTCGAACTTGATCCGCCGCCATGGGAAAAGAGAAGACGGTGGCGCTGGAGCGCGCGAAGAAGGCGACCGCGAAGTCGAAGGGCAAGCGGACCAGCCGGGGCGGATCCTCGTCGAGATCTGGCCTGCCACCGGGCTAGATCCAGGGCGACTGGATCCGCTCGACGATCAGCCATGACGACCTCGACGACCTGGTGGAGGGGGGACTGATCCCCCACAAATCAGCGCGGCTCCCGGGGAACGAGACCGAGCCGCAGCCAAGGAAGGGTGAGTGCATTCTCCTCGCCACCCACGTCGATCGCGGATTTTCTCTGCCTCCCCATCCTTTCTTTCGGGGCTTTTTGAACTTCTTTGGGGCTCAGCTCCACCACTTCACTCCAAACACCATAGTCTATCTGGCTGCTTTTGTGTCAATGTGTGAAAATTTCTTGGGCTATCGACCGCACTGGGGCCTCTTCAAACATATCTTCACCTACCGCTCCCAGTCGGTCAAAAAGGCCAATCCGAGTGATGAGAGGAAGCACGTGATCCAGATGTGTGGGGGCCTGGGGATCTAGATGAGGAACAAGAGCACCTTCCCGGCAATGATCCTTCCCGACTCGGTCCGCGGCTGGCAGTCGACTTGATTTTACTGCAAAGATCAGCCGACCCGGGGTCAGTCGACTGGACTTCCTCCCTTTTCCCTGGCTCGAGTGGATAAGCCCTCCTCCTTGAAGGTGGTTCCCGAAGAGAAGGCGCAGGTCAAGGTGTTGGTCGAGCAGGTCGTCCAACTCGTCCGCGACGGGGTGACTGGGATGGACCTGCTGGAGGTCTTTCTCGATCGACGCATCCAACTGCTCCAGGCCCGTGATCATCCGATGTGGATGTACTCTAGACTCGAGGACTCCACTCGGATCCACCCGGAGGACGTCAGTGAGGACATCTTGGAGAAGTGGCTGATGGGAATCACCAGCAACAAAGACAACCCCCGGGGGTCTAGGAGGGTGATTCCATTCGACCACTCATGTCAGACGGAGCAGGTATGATTCTATTTTACCAAATATCTTTCTGATTCACTGTGTGACACCTTGTTGATGGTCGACTGTACTCCTTTTGCTCGTTGTTCTTTCAGGCTCTCATTGACATGTACTCGATGCCCAACGGAGTGCAGGAGCAAGACGTCGAGGAGGGAGCGAGCGGGGGCGAGAGCGGCGAGTGGCACTCGGATGCAGAGGAGGACGAGGAGAGCGACGACTCGAGCGATGATGAAGAAGTCGACTCGCCTCCTCGCAGAGAGAGGAGATCCAAGCACGGACACGATCTGGCGAGCACCCCGGACCTAGCGACCGCGCCGACTGGGCAGTCTTCGAAGCGCCCCCGGACGTCTTCTCCAGCGCCGATTGAGAAGGCCCCAAAGCAGCCCAAGGTTGTGCCGCCTCCAGCTCCAAAAGCACCGAAGGCCACCTCCTCCAAACTGCTCAAGGATTTACCCAGGATCAAAGTGACCGTCCCTACCATCTCCGGGTAATCATCTGACTTGTTCTTTTCATCGACTCGAGCAACAGAACATAACCGACTGAGTACGGACACTTGTAGTGCTGCTACATCGGGAACCTCTTCCCTCCAGTACTGAGACGAGGAGATGGAAGACGCGGTTACCTCCAACCCAGGTAGAAACTCTTATGATCTTGTTCTTGATTACTGGGTCGATTGCATTCTAGTGGTTCACTTGGGGTAGAATGATCTGTCTTGCAGCTCCACCCAACGTCATCGATCTTCCAGATGACGATGAAGATGTGGATCTTAAGCCTAGGAAGAGCAAAAAGGTAACAGATGGCAAGATGTCTCAGCAAGGGCCAACAACAACACCACCCGTCCGTCAATCTGAAGACGCGGGCAGGGCCTATGTAACCTTCGCTGCACCCTTGTCGAGTGAGCACTCCGCACCGTCCACTGCACCGGTGATTCCTTCAGTCGTCCAACTCCACGCCACGGAGCTCCAAACTGCCACACCTGGGTCGTCTGCTCTCTTTTTCACCAGCTACCCCGTTCCGGACAACCAGTCGGAAGTGGCTGCGGAAGCCATCCGTCAGGCTAACGTGATGATGGAGCGGATGAAGACGGTGCATGAGAATAACCAGGCTGCTTATGACGCCAGCGCTGCTCTCCGGGCCAATGTCCAGGTAAGTAGACTTTTTGGCTGACCTTGTTCTGTCAGGATATGCTATCTGAAACATTTTCTTCCATACAATCTCCTGTTGTTTGCGTCGAATCAGTGCACCCAGTGGGTGTTTTGTTGTCTTTGGTAGTTGCGTTCTTCCACTCGGTCTGGGCGAGTAGGATCTAAACCGGTGGGGGCACGCTAAGTGCACCCACTGTGTGTAGTCCCCGAGACCACAGTCGACTGCTAGCAGTCGACAGGGCTCTGAGTTCTACCTTCCTTTCTTTTCTTCCACTCGACCCGGGCGGACCGGTCGAATGAGATCTGAACCGGTGGGGGCACGCTAAGTGCACCCACTGGGTGTAGTCCCCGAGACCGCAGTCGACTGTTGGCAGTCGACTGGGGTCTGAACAGTTTTTTTACTTGACCTGGGCGGACCGTTCGAGTTGGGTCTTAATCAGCGGGGGCACGCCAAGTGCACCCGCTGGGTGTAGCCCCCGAGACCGCAGTCGACTGTGTGCAGTCGGCAGGGGTCTAAGAGAACTTCTTTAAGTTTTATCCACTCGGAAGTGAACAACCTTTGATCTTGTCGATTGACACGTCTTTTGCCTTCTGCAGAAGTCTTGTACTCTCATTTCCATGTTTGCTGAACTTGAGGAGAAGCAGAGGCAACTCAACCTCGACTTGGAGTTGGCCCAGCAGAATCTGAAGAAAGCTCAAGACGAAGCTGCTGGTATGGAAGGTAACTGCCTGTCGACTGTCTTTTTAAAACATTTCTTTGAGCTCTTGTCTGACCCGATTGCTTCTTTTGCAGAGAAAACGAAGTTGGCTATGGAGAATAAGGACTCAGACCTCGCCGCTGCATAGAAGGAAGCCCAAGATAAAACTGCCCTCGCAGACCAGAAGCTGGCTTCAGTCGAAGCACTGGAAGGGGAGGTGACCAAGCTGAAGTCCTGTCTCAACGAGTCTAACCGAGAGGTGAGTCGTCTGAAGAAGGACAAAATTACCCTAAACGAAAAGCTGGAGTCTGCGGTCCACAAGAGGAATGACACGGAGGCTTATCTGAGAACTCTTGCTAAGAAGCTTTATCTTATGCTGGAAGGTATTTCTTTTAAACCGACTGTGTTGATGCTTGCGAACATATCCTGTCCGGTCGACTCACTAATTTTTGGCTGCAGAATTCTGCCAAGACTTTGACGAGGAAACTGGAAAGGTCGAGACGGGTCTGGACCCTATCGCTTCTCCAGTTTGCGACGAAACTGCAATGAACGTGCTCCGACTGGAGTCTCATGTCGCCAGCGTCACAAGCTACCTCGCGCGCCTGAAGGAGGCAGTCTCACGAGTCGACGCATTGCTCTGGCCAAGGGCGACGCTTCAAAATGACCTGGAATCCCTGATGGCTCGACTCAACAATATCCCTAACCGAGTGCAGGAATGGAAGAAGTCCTCCGCCCGGTGTGGTGCTGACGTGGCGATGTCCTTGGTGCGAGTCCACTGCAAGGAAGCTCGTGAAGACAAGCTGGTGGCGATCAAGGTCGCTAACACTAAAAGGCATGACTTCCAGTCCTTCATGGAGACTTTCATCGCTGCTACCACTCGGATCGCGGATGGGATCGACCTGGATGAATTCATCGAGCCTGCCAGCCCTCCTCCTGCCGAGTGAACAAACTTATGAGACTTGAATCTGCTTTAAATTTGCCTCGGAATGCCGAGTGGTTGCTGTAACCGTTAAACTCCTTCGGGCTTGATGCTCGAATACTTTTGGTTTGCTGCTTGGAACTTTAGGATTTATCTGAATTTGGTTTATTTCCGAATATGCTTGCGTTTTTCCTTCAAGTGGACTTTGTTCTCTGCTCGGAATAGTCTTTGCGCTGGAGATGCAGCTCTGAGGTGGCGACTCTAGTCGACCTGGGCTTCATCGTCCTTGCGGATAGGGATGGAGCGGACATTGTACTTGTGGCGTAGTCCCGAAGGAGAAGGTTGTAGTCGACTTGCACCTCGTCGTCCTTGCGGATAGGGATGGAGCGCACGTTGTACTTGTGGCGTAGCTCCGAAGGAGAAGGTTGCAGTCGACCCGCACCTCGTCGTCCTTGTGGATAGGGATGGAGCGCACGTTGTACTCGTGGCGTAGCTCCGAAGGAGAAGGTTGCAGTCGACCTGCACATCGTCGTCCTTGCGGATAGGGATAGAGCGCACGTTGTACTTGTGGCGTAGCTCCGAAGGAGAAGGTTGCAGTCGACCTGCACCTCGTCGTCCTTGCGGATAGGGATGGAGCGCACGTTGTACTTGTGGCGTGGCTCCGAAGGGGAAGGTTGCAGTCGACCTGCACCTCGTCGTCCTTGCGGATAGGGATGGAGCGCACATTGTACTTGTGGCGTAGCTCCGAACTTAGGCGGGTAATAGACAGCAGCTAAGCCCCCGAGTGGGAGGGTTGCTCTCCACTCGGTAAGATTTTTTTAAACTTAGGCGAGTACTGGACTGCAGCTAAGCCTCCGAGTGGGAGAACTTAGGCGAGTACTAGACTGCAGCTAAGCCCCCGAGTGGGAGGGTTGCTCTCCACTCGGTAGGATTTTTTAAACTTAGGCGAGTACTGGACTGCAGCTAAGCCTCCGAGTGGGAGAACTTAGGCGAGTACTGACTGCAGCTAAGCCCCCGAGTGGGAGGATTGCTCTCCATCCTCGGTAGGATTTTACAAACTTAGGCGAGTACTGGACTGCAGCTAAGCCTCCGAGTGAGAGAACTTAGGCGAGTACTACTGCAGCTAAGCCCCCGAGTGGGAGGATTGCTCATCCACTCGGTAGGATTTTTTAAACTAGGCGAGTACTTGGACTGTAGCTAAGCCCCCGAGTGGGAGTTGCTCTCCACTCGGTAGGATTTTTTAAACTTAGGCGAGTACTGGACTGCAGCTAAGCCCCCGAGTGAGGGTTGCTCACCACTCGGTAGGATTTTTTAACGAGTGAGAGAACTTAGGCGAGTACTGGACTGCAGCTAAGCCTCCGAGTGGGAGAACTTAGGCGAGTACTAGACTGCAGTTAAGCCCCCGAGTGGGAGGGTTGCTCTCCACTCGGTAGGATTTTTTCAAACTTAGGCAAGTACCGGACTGCAGCTAAGTCTCCGAGTGAGAGAACTTAGGCGAGTACTGGACAGCAGCTAAGCCCCCGAGTGGGAGGATTGCTCACCACTCGGTAGGATTTTACAAACTTAGGCGAAATGGATTCGCGGCTAAGCCCACCCACTGGGGGATTTCAGAGGTAAATAAAAGCAACAACAATCATGTGAGAAGACTGAAAAGCTCTTGTGTTTGACGAACAAATTACAAAGGTACTTCTTATTACATTTTATTCGAATGAGTGCTTAAGTATAAAAGGGGCGGAGCAGCTCCGCGTTCCAAGCCCGTGGCTCGTCTTTCTGATGCTCAATACTGTAAAGATGGCATGCTCCATTGTGGAGAACTTTGGTGATGATGAAGGGGCCTTCCCAAGCCGGGGCGAGCTTGTGCGGTTTCTGTTGATCCACTCGAAGAACCAGGTCTCCCTCTTGAAAGGCTCGACCCCTCACATTTCTGGCGTGGAATCGACGCAAGTCTTGCTGATAAATGGTCGACCGGATCAAGGCCATCTCTCTTTCCTCCTCTAAGAGATCGACTGAATCTTGTCGGGCCTGCTCTGCTTCCTCTTCGGAGAAGAGCTCGACTCGGGGTGCGTTGTGGAGCAGGTCACTTGGCAGAACAGCTTCGGCTCCATAGACCAAGAAGAAAGGAGTTCGTCCAGTTGACTAATTGGGAGTTATCCTTAAACCCCACAGAACTGACGGAAGTTCATCGACCCAAGCGCCTGCTGCGTGTTTGAGATCACGCATCAGTCAGGGTTTCAGCCCTTTGAGAATTAGGCCATTGGCTCTTTCTGCTTGTCCGTTCGACTGCGGGTGAGCGACTGAAGCATAGTCGACTCATGTGCCTTGAGAAGCGCAGAAAGCTCTAAACTCATCAGAATCGAAGTTCGACCCATTGTCCGTGATGATGCTGTGTGGAACTCCATATCTGAATGTCAATTCTCTAATAAAACTGACGCGGTGCTGGCTTCAAGGTTCTTGATAGGTTTAGCTTCGATCCATTTGGTAAAGTTGTCGACTGCTACGAGCACATGAGTGAATCCACTCCTACCAGTTCTCAGTGGTCCAACCATATCCAACCCCCAAACAGCAAAGGGACAGACGAGGGGAATGGTTTTCAGGGCTGACGCTGGCTTGTGAGACATGTTAGAGTAAAACTGGCAGCCTTCACATCTGTCGACTATATCTTTCGCCATTTCATTTGCTCGTGGCCAATAGAATCCGTCTCGGTATGCTTTAGTCACGATGGCCCGAGAGGACTCATGGTGACCACAGGTCCCCGAGTGGATGTCGTTGAGGATCATTCGACCTTCTTCTGGCATTATGCACTTTTGACCGACTCCAGTCACGCTTTCCCTGAACAGTTGTCCTCTTATCACAGTAAAGGCCTTGGATCAACGGACGATCTGTCGAGACTCTTCCTAGTCCTTTGGGAGTTCTTTCCTAAGGATGTACGCATTGTACGGCACTGTCCAGTCAGGAGTAATGGCCAGAACCTCCATGATCAGGTCGACCACGGCTGGGACCTCGACTTCAGACGGATCTGTGGCGCTCCTAGGCTGCGGGGCTCTTCAGTAAAAGGATCTTCCTGAATTGTCGGCGTGTGAATATGCTCCAAAAACACATTGCTGGGAATGGCTTCTCTCTTGGAACCTATCTTTGCCAAGTCATCGGCTGCTTGATTTTTCAGTCGGGGTATGTGATGGAGCTCTAACCCCTCAAACTTCTTTTCCAGCTTCCTCACCGCGTTGCAGTAACCGGTCATGGCTGGGCTTCTGACGTCCCACTCCTTCATCACTTGATTGACTACCAAATCTGAGTCGCCGTAGACCATGAGGCGAAGGACGCCGAGTGAGATGCCCATACGCAACCCATACAGGAGTGCTTCATATTCAGCTTCATTATTGGAAGAATCAAAGTGAATCTGGAGGACATATCTGAGCTTGTCTCCTCGGGGGGATGCCAGAACCACCCCAGCACCGGAACCATTCAGCATTTTGGATCCATCAAAGAACATGGTCTAGTGCTCCGAGTGAACTTGAGTCGCCAGTTGTTGTTCAATCCACTCGGCGAGGAAATCTGCTATTGCTTGGGACTTAATAGCCTTCTTTGCCTCAAACTTGATATCTAAGGGGAGGAGTTCAATCGCCCATTTTGCCACTCGACCAGTTGCATCTCTGTTGTGCAGAATCTCTGACAATGGAGCGTCGCTGACGACTGTAACAGAGTGATCCGAGAAATAGTGTGCAACCTTCTTCGTGGTCATGTAAATCCCATAAATGAGCTTCTGATAGTGTGGATATCTCCGCTTTGACGGAATCAGAACTTTAGAAATATAATAAACTGGGCGCTGAACTTTATAGGCTTTTCCCTCTTCTTCCCGCTCGACCGTAAGTACTGTACTAACGACTTGTCCAGTGGCTGCTATATAAAGCAGTAAAGGCTCTTCGCTGATTGGGGCAGCAAGCACCGGCTGGGTGGAAAGCAGGGCTTTTAGCTCTGCAAATGCTGCATCAGCTTCAGGAGTCCACTCGAACTTATCTGATTTCTTCATCAGTCGGTAAAGAGGCAGTTCCTTTTCACTGAGGCGAGAAATGAATTGACTTAGGGCGGCCAAGCAACCAGTAAGCTTCTGGACATCATGCACATGCACAGGGCGTTTCATTCGGAGTATAGCACCCACTTTCTCTGGGTTAGCATCGATCCCTCGTTCGGAAACGAGGAAACCGAGTAATTTTCCGCCCGGAACTCCAAACGTGCACTTTGATGGATTGAGCTTGATATCATACCTTCTGAGGTTAGCAAAGGTTTCAGCAAGGTCAGTCAGTAGGTCGCAACCTTTACGTGACTTGACCACAATGGCATCCATGTATGCTTCCACATTCCGACTGATCTGAGTGAGCAGGCACTTCTGAATCATCCGCATGAATGTGGCTCCGGCGTTTTTCAAACCGAATGGCATAGAGACATAACAGAAGCACCCAAATGGGGTGATGAAAGCTGTTTTTATCTCGTCAGGTCCGTACAGACGGATCTGGTGGTACCCGGAGGCGTCCAAAAAGGACAAACGCTCGCACCCTGCAGTCGAGTCGACTATCTGGTCGATGCGAGGGAGAGGAAAGTGATCTTTCGGGCAGGCCCGATTGATATGCTTGAAGTCAATGCACATGTGAAGTGAGTCGTCCTTCTTTGGGACCATGACAACATTAGCTAACCACTCAGAGTGGTAAATCTCACAGATAAACTCAGCTGCCAAAAGCCGAGCCACCTCTTCACCGATTGCCTTCCTCTTCTGTACGGCGGACCGTCGAAGATGTTCTTTGACTGGTTTCACTTTTGGGTCAACTCGCAAACAATTCTCAGCCAGTCCCCTAGGAACACCTGGCATGTCCGAAGGTTTCCATTCGAAGATGTCCCAGTTCTCACGGAGGAACTGGATGAGCGCTTCTTCCTATTTGGAGTCGAGTGTTGTTGAAATGTGAGTCGGAACAGCATTGGGATCTGTCGGGTGAATGTGAATCGACTTTGTTTCGCCAGACGACTGGAATGCTGAATCCGTGGCGGGCTTCTTGGCTCGCAACAAATCACTCGGATCTGCATTTTTCTGATATTCTTGCAATTCTACTACAGCCATCTGTGCATCGGCGATCTTTGAGCCCTTCTGGAAGCACTCTTCTGCCTTCTTCCGATTACCAGTGATCACCCCTTTGGGACCAGGAATCTTTAATTTGAGGTACACGTAACATGGTCGAGCCATAAAACGTGCATAAGCTGGCCTGCCCAGAATAGCATGATAGGCACTCTAAAAATCCACAACTTCAAACGTCAACTTTTCTCTGCGGTAATTCTTGAAATCACTGAAAACCACGTCGAGAGAAATCTGGCCGAGTGATGCAGCCTTCTTGCCTGGAATGACCCCATGGAAACTCATGTTACTCTCACTGAGTCTGGACATCGGAATGCCCATTCCTTTCAATGTCTCTGCATGCAGTATATTCAAGCCACTGCCACCATCCATCAGAACCTTTGTCAGTCGGGTGCCCTCGGCTACTGGGTCGACCACCAACGCTTGCCTCCTAGGGGTGGCTATGTGCACTGGGTGGTCGGACTGGTCGAATGTAATGGCAGTCTGGGACCACTTCAAATAACTGGGTGTCACCGGAGCGACCATGTTCACTTCTCTATTGATGACTTTCAATCGACTTTTACTCTCAACGTCAGCGAAAATCATCAAGGTGGAATTCACGTGGGGATAACCATCATCATCCTCTTCCTCATCCTCAACCTTGTCTGCTTCCTTCTCCTTTTCCTTGGGCTGTTTCTCTCAGAACTGTTGGATTAGGAGTCGACACTGTCGAGTGGTATGCTTTGGGTAAATGAAATTACCCTCTTCATCTTTTTTAGTGTGGATGTGACATGGCAAATCCGGCACATCATTTCCATCTTGATCTTTTACTTTCTTGGGGTTCCACGGCCCCTTGGGCTTCCCCTTGAACTTTCCTTGAGTCACAGCTAAGGCTTCACCAGGGGCAGCTGGCTCGGCTTTGCGCTTCTGTTTCCGACTGGAGTTACCTCCTCCGACTTCATGGGCGACTGTTTTGTGCTTGCCACTCCGGAGTCGGTCTTCTTCTTCTCCGTTGGCGTACTTGGTGGCAATTTCCATCATCCGAGTCAGAGTCATATCTCCTGTCCGACCGAACTTCATATTCAATTCCTGATACTTGACACCTTCTTTAAAGGCACAAATCTCCTGGTGTCAGACACATTATCCACCGTGTGATGCAATGTGATCCATCTCCGGATATAATCCCTCAAAGACTCATTCGGTTTCTGCACGCAACACTGTAATTCGGTCAGCCCTGCCGGCCGTTTGCAAGTCCCTTCAAACGTTCTGACAAATACTCGGGCAAGATCTTCCCAAGTATAAATACTGCTCGGCGCTAACTGATTCAGCCATGCTCTAGTCGAGCCCTCCAGCATCAGAGAAAGGTGTTTCATGGCCACTTCATCATTGTCGCCACCAATCTGGACAGCCACTCGGTAGTCTTCAAGCCAAGTATCAGGCTTGGACTCACCAGTGAACTTACTGACTCCAGCTGCCAACCTAAAGTTGGGAGGAATCACTGCAGCCCTGATGGCTCTGCTGAAGCACTCCGGACCTGAGACATGCACCCTGCTGCTGGTTGGTACATCTCTGTCAGGACCCTCTCGGTGAGCTCTGTTTCTGTCGACCAAGCCCTGAACGAGAATAGATCTCGCATCAAAGCCCGGCTCTCTGGGGTCGACTGGAACCCCTCGCCCCATATTGTGAGGGCGTCTGTCATCATGTTGTCGCGGCATGTATGACCCACTCCTTGGGGGAGGTGTGGGCACTCGACGACGATCATCATGATCGACTCGGTGATCATACTGCTCACGGTTTCTGTACTGATCTCGTCGGTCTCCACGTCCCTCACGCCTCGGGGGCGATCTTGGGCTGTGAGCCGACTGAACTGTGTCTGCAACCATGGACCTGCTATGGATCCTATTCCGCGACTGAGATACTACTGTATTCTGCTCTCCTGCTGCACGGAGCAAAGCTCGGATCTGCACCAGACCTCGACTAGCTTCTGATTGGGAAGGTTGGATCGACTCTGCTATCCGGGCTACGGCTGCGAGATTCTAGATCGGAGTTCTGTATACCTGAGTCAGAGGCGGAAAGAGTTGACGTCGACTGGATTCAGGAGCACGTTGTCGAGCACGCTCGTTGAGTGCGCGCTGGAGATTCTCCAGTCGAGTGCGCTCAGCCAAGTTGGCCAGGCGCGCCTCCTCCAAGGCCTGGGCGTCAGGGGTTTCTCCAACGATAGGAGTGTGAAGTGCATCCATCTTCCGGCGGCGAAGTTCTTCTCTCCGCTGCGAGGAGAGGGGTTCGGGGCGGTATTCTTCATGAACGCGTGACGAATCGCCGTTCCCATCACCTCCGTCTTCACGGGTGAAGCCAGGAGGACTGCGTGGTCCATTGACCATCAAAACTTCTGCCGCGGGGTCGCTGCTATCGCACTCGTATGCGGTCTCTACGGAGCCAGTCGACAGATCGAACAAGCCGTAGAGGGTTTCGTCGGGCTCGATTGCCGCGACTTGAGGGGTGGCCGACTGGCGAGCCACCGCATGCCTCACCCACCGCTGAAGCCTCGACCGACCGGAACGTTTGCTCCGGTGGGCCGCAGGGAGGGGGAAAGCTGCTGGAGCCGACTGATACTGGGTCGACGGCTGCCGCAGGAGGACCTCGCGGACGCACGTGCGAAAGTGTGTCGCGCCGCTGGCGGGGAGTGTGTCGACGTCGAGTGGAGCCTCCTGAAGCCAAGTGGAGTCGTCGGCGACGAACACGAGCGCGCCGAGACGGATCTCGCGGCCCTCAGCCAAACCTCCGCCTGGAACCATGATGAAGGGGATCGGAAAAATTGTAACTTCTCCAACAAGTCGCTAAGACACCTGCCCCACGGTGGGCGCCAACTGTCGTGGTTCTAAGCCTGACAGTAGAATGGGGGGTAGGAATGTAGAGGCAAGATCCTAGCCGTGGAGGAGTTGTACATGCGAGTTTTACGAGTTCAGGCCCTTCTCGGAGGAAGTAACAGCCCTACATCTCGGAGCCCGAAGGCGGTAACTGGATATATGCGTGTGCGTTACAGGGGGTGCGAACCCTTGTCCCAAAGGAGGGGATGGCTTATATAGAGTGCGCCAGGACCCCAGCCAGCCCACGTTACAAAGGGTTCAATGTACATTAAGGCAGGGCGTTACTGGTAACGCTAGTAATAAAGAGATATAAATGATCTCTAAGGTTACAGAGTGAATGACCGACCGTTGTCATCCAGAGTGACGTTAGGCCTTCTACACTCCGAGTGGTTTCTTGTATCGTCGAGTGGTTGTTCGCATAGTCGAGTGTCTTCTATACTGTCGAGTGGAACATAGCTTCACAGTCGAGTGGATGATGATTTTGCTTCGACCGCTTCTGGTTCCTTTAGAGATGTCATTGGGGAGGGTGTCTTGGACAGATCCATGACCCTACCCTAGGTACATAGCTTCATCACCCCCCCCAGGCGCGCCCTCCACCCTCGTGGGCCCCCTGTTGCTCCAGCGACGTACTCCTTCCTCCTATATATACCTACGTACCCCCAAACGATCAGATACAGAGCCAAAAACCTAATTCCACCACCGCAACCTTCTGTATCCACGAGATCCCATCTCGGGGCCTGTTCTGGAGCTCCGCCGGAGGGGGCATCGATCACGGAGGGCTTCTACATCAACACCATAGCCCCTCCAATGAAGTGTGAGTAGTTCACCTCAGACCTACGGGTCCATAGTTAGTAGCTAGATGGCTTCTTCTCTCTTTTTGGATCTCAATACAATGTTCTCCCCCTCTCTTGTGGAGATCTATTCGATGTAATCTTCTTTTTGCGGTGTGTTTTTGAGACCGATGAATTGTGGGTTTATGATCAAGTCTATCTATGAACAATATTTGAATCTTCTCTGAATTCTTTTATGTATGATTGGTTATCTTTGCAAGTCTCTTCGAATTATCAGTTTGGTTTGGCCTACTAGATTGATCTTTCTTGCAATGGGAGAAGTGCTTAGCTTTGGGTTCAATCTTGCGGTGTCCTTTCCCAGTGACAGTAGGGGCAGTAAGGCACGTATTGTATTGTTGCCATCGAGGATAACAAGATGGGGTTTTCATCATATTGCATGAGTTTATTCCTCTACATCATGTCATCTTGCTTAAGGTGTTACTCTGTTTTCATTAACTTAATACTCTAGATACATGCTGGATAGCGGTCGATGAGTGGAGTAATAGTAGTAGATGCAGGCAGGAGTCGGTCTACTTGTCTCGGACGTGATGCCTATATACATGATCATACCTAGATATTCTCATAACTATGCTCAATTTTGTCAATTGCTCAACAGTAATTTGTTCACCCACCGTAGAATACTTATGCTCTCGAGAGAAGCCACTAGTGAAACCTATGGCCCCCGGGTCTATCTTCATCATATTAATCTCCCAATACTTAGTTGTTTCCTTTGCTTTTTACTTTGCTTTTATTTTACTTTGCATCTTTATCACAAAAATACCAAAAATATTATCTTATCATATCTATCAGATCTCACTCTCGTAAGTGGCCGTGTAGGGATTGACAACCCCTTATCGCATTGGTTGCGAGGATTTATTTGTTTTGTGCAGGTGTGAGGGACTCGCGCGTAGCCTCCTACTGGATTTATACCTTGGTTCTCAAAAACTGAGGGAAATACTTACGCTACTTTGCTGCATCATCCCTTCCTCTTCGGGGAAAACCAACGCAGTGCTCAAGAGGTAGCAGACTCAAGCCCAACTCACTTAAGCAAAATCATTCTTGCAACTAGGTTGGAGTGCCTGCCAATTCCTATAGGCTTCACCGAGCACATGACCACCATTCCATCATAAGTCGTGCTGATGATGAACATTGCACCTGGAAAATCATTGTCTAGGTGGTCAACGTTAAGTTCACCATTGATAAAGGAAGCCCCCCCCCCCCCTGCGCCATAAGTGATCGACTCAAGATCTGGTACCTCGTGACCTTCAAAGTAGTGACCTTCAAGATCTTCAAGGTGATCATCTTCGACACCAAGGGCGTTGAGGTGGTGGCCAAGTGCAAGTTGCACAAGGAGGTATTTGCCCTAGACCTTTAGGGTATTATCTTTACTATTGCGTGTTAGTTTACTTTTACGTTAGACTGTTAGGTTAAGGCCTTGCCATGCATGACTATGATTTTCGACTTTTGTGTATGACTACGGTAATGTACTACGTATGACTATGGTTTAACTGGTTATGACTATGTTGTACATAAGACCGTGTGTGTGCTGGTAATCTCACCACTCTAACAAAAAGGTACGAGACCAGTGTTTTGTATGTAACCAAATAACAACACTTTGCATCTGCGTACAACAGGCTTGCAACCAAACAACATTGCGCGTATTTTTGCTCAGCAAGGCTGGAGAGGATGCATGCAAACAAACTATGTACAGAACATTATATTTTTGCCTATGTTCACTCAACCATACCAAGTCGGGCCAGAAATGTAAAGTGCCTAAAATTCATGCAGGTAAGCAAAAGCATCCATAGTACCCCATGCACGAGAAGGGAATTTGTGAGACGCGGGGGCGAGGGCACCGACCCTATTTTTCTTTCGTCTTTTGATTTTCAATCTTGTAAATCTTTTGAACCAAAAGTCTCATTTGCATATTCATGTTTCTTGCAATGATGGCTTTCAAATAAGATCCATTTTGAATACGTTTTGATGAGTTTTCAAACTTCATTAAGTTTCATCTACTGTAACTTGCTACAAGCGAATGATAAAATCATAAGTTTCAAAATTGAAACTTAAAACTCAGTGGCCCTCATGCGGAAGCCAACAATTTTATGGAACACAAGGCAACCGAGCCCCCCGGCACCTACCTGCCTCTTGCATCTATTAGAGATGGGAGCGCCTAAACATCAGTTAGCTAAAAAAAATCATGCCAATCATTTTATTTTGGAGATCAACATCCAATGGCACCCCTCCTTCTTCATTCCGCTACACGTTCTTCTTCCTCCTTGCGCAACCGCCCTCTGAACAAGCCCTAGCCGCAGACGTAGAGCATAATTGGTTTGCTACCAATATTTGGCTTGCCAAATGTTCGCACTGCCAACTACTGGCAATACCGAGACTTGCCAACTATTGGCAACTTTATGTGAGAGAGGCAAAACAACTCGTAGCCAACCAAGTAGTTGCCAATATTTGGCACAATGCCAAACATTGGCATGCCAATTTTTGGCAGCAAACCAATTATGCTCGTACATCCTCCGTGGCCGGCAGGCGGTATCATGCACCGCCTTACCACCCAGCCCTCCTCTCCACCTCCCCCCCCCCCCCCGCCCTCCCCCCCCCCCACTCTGATGACCCCCGCAATTCTCCCCTGACCCGCACCCATCAAGTTTCGAGATATTGCTTTCGCCGGCTATCGTTGGCTCTCGCTCGTTCATGACTCGACCTTGCTGTGGCCCGTGGTCGTTGCTCACGTTCCTCAGGCCGTCCCCGCCTTCAACCTCGTGTTGTGTAGGAAAAGTGACTAGCGCTAAAAAAAATTCAGGTGGGTGTGATTACAGATCTAATAGTCCCTCTGATCCATAGTATTTGTCTAGATACGAATTACATAGACACATTTTAGTGTTAGAGACATTCTTATGTAAACAAATTTAAGACAAGTAATATGGATAGGAGGGTGTAGCTTTTTTTGTTTTATTTTTTGCGGGCAGAGATGTACTGGTTGATAAAGCATGTGCATCCAATCCACTCCGAACTATACCTGATGTAGCTTGCTCGCTAAAAAGACTGTCCTGCGATTAGTTAACGCACCATATACGCTTTCCAGGAGTGTGACCACAGAAAATCCAAACTTTCAAGTTCTAATTAATCGTTGACAGTATAACTGAGACCGTGGAGTGGTACTACTCAGCACGCAGCGTGTGTAGTGCAGCACGGCCCACGTCTAGCTGTCTGTGCAGCTCGATTGATGTCTGCCCAACTTATGCAGCGGCGCGTAGTAGATCGCACGGCTGAAAACCAACATGGCATTTTCCCCTTCCAAAGTTTCCATCAGAGCATCTTCAACACGTGCACAAAAACTGCTCCACGTACTAAAATTCAGGTTTTTTAAATGCCAGACAGCTTCAGCAGAAGTTATAAAATAGTGCCCGCGTAAAAAGTTTGGGCAGACGCTAAAAAGCGCTATCAGAAGCTACAAATTTGAAACGCCGGATTGCGCGCGCTTCATAATTTACACTGCGTGTTTTTTTAGGCGCGTATTTTTGAGCATGTGCTAAATCAATATTGGGTCCGGCATACTAAAAATGCTATCATGTCATGCTAAAACTATTTTAGCATGCGAAACTTTTGTGCGAATGTTGGAAATGCTCTTAACAAGATGCCGACGGCAAGTACAAAATAGCCCAGAGCTAAACCAACCTGACATTGTTCCTTGACTCCTTGTGTCATTTGCAGCCGGGTTAGAAACCTACCCGCTCCCAGAGAGAATTTTTACTGGAGTGATCCCTTGCTTGCTGACACGGCCATGGCCCTTGCGGTGAAAACCATTCATCATTCCTGGGCAGGCGGTGACTCTGACACGAGAGAGATCTACTGCGGGAGGGGTGATAGTAATGCTGACTGACACCGACCAAGCAGCCTACCTACCTGACACACGCAGCAGCAGGGGCCACTGCCACCACATGAATGTGGGCCGGCGGCAGCTACGGGTCCAAGGCGTCAGTGCTCCCTTCCTCCCCTTGGTCCTCGCCGGAGTGTTGTCCCTGTGATGGAGATGGATGGGGGCACAGGGCTCTCTCTGCGCTGCTATGGGTGAGTGGGCTGAGGAAGGAGATGAAGCAGGAGGTGGAGTGAGCAGAGGGGAAAGCTGCCTTGTGTCACTGCCTGGGCATGTGTGGCTGGCTGGCTGTCCGGCTGTCAGTGGGGTAAAGCGAAAGTTAACCTTGACAGGCTGTGGAACATCCCCTGCTGCATCGATCCAGCCTTGTAGAATGTCGGCAGGCAAACATTAATTTCTAGTATTATTATTTTTGCTCATACAGTTCTCGTTCATTTATACCCCAGTTTGTCCATCTTTTGGGTTTCTGAACTGAAATTTACCCCATATCTTATCTTGGACGCCAGACGACGGTTTCTTCAATTTTTGTCTTGTGTTGTATACCGTACCAAGCCATCGTATCCGTGCATTTCTCATTGTGGCCACTACCGTATCAGATTACTAAGCATCCTGCAGAGTAAAATATAATATATTTTCTCCATTTTATAATGTAATGCATATAAATATTTTGAAAGTCCAACTTTATAAACTTTAATCAAGTTTATAGACGGAATAATTTATATTTACAATACCAAATTTATATAATATCAAAATATGTCTTATGATGTATTTAGGGGCTGTTTGGATCATGACTATGTTTGCCATATATTGCTACATTAGTTTTGCCACACTTGTCTAACTTAAGTTGTTTAAATTGTTAACCACACTTTGACGTAACTAAGAGAATCTTGCCACACTTTTTGTATCTATAATATGTGGGGTTCACTTCTCATAAAAAAAATTCTTATCTTAAGTGTGACTAGAACCAAACACCCACCTAACTTGGTCAAACTTGACTAAGGTGAGGTATGGCAAATTGTGGCTAGAAACCAAACAGCTCCATAGTATTCTAGATGTATATATTTTTACAAACTTGGTAAAAGTTTGCAAAGTTTGATTTCTGAAAATACCTATATGTGCTACATTGTGGAACGGATGGAGTATGAAGTATACCTCAGGATGCATCGGTGACATTAGAGCAATTTTAGCAGTCATCGCAATTGTCCGATTCTTAAGAACTTTTCAGAATAACGGCAATGAAGATTCTTTTATTATTTTTGCTCATACAGTTCTCAATGTTTTCTACGCCGGTTGTATAATTTTTGGATTTCTGAAGTGAAACAAACCCATGCATGACAATCTTGTCTATGATCCAAGACAACGGTGGCCGATTTTTCTTCTTCATTTTTGTCATGTGTATACTGTACCAAGCCATCATATTCGTTCATTTTTCATTGCACATGGCACACAAACAATAGTATATATTTTATGGCACACAACCAATATATACACATGGCCCGGCTCCTTCAAGTGTCACTCTTCACACCCACTTCTTCATTAATATATTACACACACTCGTGCGTATTTGAGAAAAAAATTGTTAATATGAAAACATATATCTATGTATCTATATAACAATATAAAAGACTCAAAGAGACATATCCAACTGATCTTCACCATTAAATCAGGTCAATCCAATGACCTAAATTACTCCATTGGTCAGCGCTCAACACGTTTAGTGTACAATTAATTACATACTAAATATTGACGTCAACGCTAATCACATAACTAATGCTTAAATAATATCATATTTAATATTTGTGTGCAATTAGTATCTGCCTAATATCATCGTGCATTGCACGTACATATTTACTAGTAAAAGCTAAAGAAAGAAGTACTTTGAACTTGAGTTTGTATGAACATACTTTTTGTATTTAACAAAAATCATTTAATCTTTTAGAAAATTATATATATATATATATATATATATATATATATATATACTCCCTCCGTCCGGTGAAGAGTATACATCTAGAGATTTTAGGACAAATTATGGAGTTAAAAAATGCATTGGAAAAGTGCAAGCCACCATCTCTCTCCTCTTTAATTAACGAACCTTCAATGAGCTAAGTGCATGTAGAAATTAAGAAGACCATGTATAGATTGCTATTGGTCTTGATTACCGTGTGATGAGAGAGGAGTTTTTTTTTCTACTTTAAAGTGCTTGGAAAGATAGAAGTACACTCTTTTATGGACAAATTTTGATGCCAAACGTACACTCTTTACTGGGCGGAGGGAGTATGTAGGTAATAGGTACAAACCCATCCTTACGAGTTTACATAGAAATTATCATTATTTATGCTGAAAGCAAAAATAACTAGAAGAATATATGTCTACATAGCAATCTCTACTATTAAAAGAGAGCTGAGGAATGTACGTTCATACATCCAACTGCCCCTATCCTCGGATTCCCCTCCTCCAAGCCCTGCATTAACTCAATCTAATCAAATTAAATCTTACCAACACGTCAATTAAATAAAAAATGTCCTTTCCTTCCCCTACTGATACTCAAATCAAATCAAAACTTACGTAAATATAGAATGTCGTCGGTGTAAGACTTATGTCGGACACGATTGATGTTGAACCACTGGAATATGTGTGTCTCGTTGCAATCCAAGGGCAATTAGCTAGTTTGTTTAATAGCTTGATTTTCAAATTCACGCCGCTTGAAAATGATCGTTTTTGTATTTATAATTCACAAGGATAAGTTTGCACTGTACCAACTTATGTGATTTTTAAACTTTATAGTACAGTTATTTTATCCTGAATTTCCAAAATGGATTCATATGACATAGAGAGGTTCCGAATAACTTCACCACTTTCACATAGTACAACTGAACCAGCTAGCTATATTTGAGGAGCCAAGAAGAACGCCAATCTAAAAGTAAAATTAAAGTGAGAGAGGCAAAAAAAAAAGGAACCATCATCCAATCCAACCACGAAATCAAGAATCCAAGGAGTCGGAAATGAAGCAAATTAAGATGTATGGGAACTATAGGAACATCAAAATGCACCGATGATCTAGAGTTAATTAATTCTTTTTTGCGGGAAAGAGCTAATTAATTCCAGTGATCTGATACGAATCAACTTACACTTGCGTGGAGATTAACATGAAATCTCCCACCCCTCCCAGCAATTGGAAATTAGTCGCAATTGAAAGTCCTGGATATGCCATTTCTTCCCACAGCTTTCTTGACCCTCTTCTTGCTGCTCCTGCTCTTGTTCTCCCTCCCCATTCATGTCTCTCTCTACCAACGGAGAGAAAGGGAGAGACAGAGAGAGTGGGGAGTAATTAAGGAGAGGCGCAAGAGAAGTTCAAGAAAGCTGTGGAAAGGCATGGCATGGACTAGCTTGAATGGGAGATCTGCCTGCCGCAGGCTAGCTAGCTAGCTGGAATTTATCCACGTTGCTGGCTGCTCATCTCTCCGTGCCATTTGCCCTCCCGATCTCCATCCCTCACGCTGCTTATATAACCCGACGAGCACTAGCCAGCTGCGTGTTTGCTGCCTACTGTGCGTACAGACACCAGAGAGTGTGTGGGTGGAAGAGAGAGAGAACTTTATGGCCGCCGTAGATGGTACTCCCTCTACAACTTTTGCACTAAATCCGCGATACTTATTTTGGGACGAAGGAGTAATATATAAGACGTTTTTTGGTTTTGTTTCTTGTGTGAAAAACATCTTACGTTAAGTTACAGAGGTTGTAGATTTTGTTTACCGGATCCAAAGCATGGAACGCATGCATGCATCAGGTCGATCTAAATGAGAGGTCGCAGAAACAAGTAGGCCATGCACGCATGAATGCATGCATGGCGTGCTGCGCAGATCCGTCTCATATGCATCCACAGCTTGGTAGCTAGCAGCTCATCTCTCCTCCTTGGACCACCTTTCTATGGCTGTCTGTTCTGTTCTAGAAGGAACACGCTGCTTGGCTCCTTCAAGATTTTCTCCTCTCTCAAATTTTCTTCCTTGCATAGTACGTATTGCTTTCAAGTTGCTTTCACGTACGTGCTACTGCTACCAGTGACACGCTGACATGGACTCAGAGAGTAGAGTACCAGAGAAGATGAGCAACGTACTACCATCCACATGGGATGGATCCGTAGGTAGACGAGCAAGCAAGCGGGCAACAAGGGGTTAACTCGTATTGGTCGAGCGTGCACGCCCACGTACGTACGCAGGGACGTACACGTACGTACATGTGCATTATTGCAGTAGATATACTGTAGCCTGTAGGTACGCCTGTGTGCATGTGCCTCACTGACTCACTGTAGCTGTAGGATCGCCTAACTCTTATTTAACGGCTTGGTTAAAGCTCAGACGACCGTGATTTTTCCAGATCTGCATCGAGTTTTGCATGCCTGTGCATCGCTCATTCGTGGGGTAGGCGGCGATGGCGGAGGCGAAGACGCGGAGGAAGGTGACCGTGGAGGGTTTCTCGGCTTCGCGGTGCCGGATTAGGTCCAGGGTAGGGGAAACTGCCGGCGCCGGAGAAGAAAACCCTCGCCCCCCTCCCACCGGCCGGAGAGCCGAGGAACCAGGTGGTGGTGGCTGCCTGGCTGAGTCTTGCCGGGCGGGAAAGCTTCACTATCAGTAGTAGTACAAGAAGCAAAAATGCTACCCCTGCGGGTAATGTGAAAAATGTGAGCCATCATGGATCGACGAATTTCAGAGCCTAGCTTATTTAACGGCTTGGTTAATTGGCTTGCTGATCCATGGCACACACACATGCGTTGCCTGCATGTCCAGCCTGTAGATCGACCGACCATGGAACGGATACGACGGACGTACGTAGCGTACGCCACTGTACGTACGCAACGGCCAAGATCTGCATGCGGAGAGATCTCCGGACGGGTGGACATCCTGGCAGCAGATCTGAATCTGATCCATGATCCATCCGTCGTCCTCATTGTCATCTGCATTTGCACGCCGCGCGCTGCTGATTTGGCGTGCGAACGCGACGCGATGCTGCGTGCAGGAGAGCACATGTGGTTGCAGTGCCGGCAGGCTTGTCCCCAGCGGAAGCAGTGCCCGCCGGCCGCCCGGTGCGATCGATCCGTCGCCAGCTAGCCGATGCTAATTATGGTAATCGGAAAGATGGATCCATGGGTTAATTATTGGCTAAATGGAATTATTGTTTCTGCGTTAGCGTGGAGTGGTTGATCTATCACTGATGAGGCCCGTTTCCATCTTGTTGTAAAATAGGGGCAGAGGGACCTGAGCTTCTGTTGCTCCGTTATTGTTTCCAGTAGTGGAACCCCGCTGCCATGTTGTGAGGGAATGGATATGTGTAGTGTGATGTGAAAAATCGTTGTATCCCTTGGTCCCAGTTCTTTTCTTTTTTGCGTGAGTAACTTCTAATCTATTCATCTCTAATTATGGTAGACCTCTGCGAAAAAAAAATTATAGTAATACAAAGAACACAAGAGATAATAAAAATTACAACCAGGTACGTGGACCACCTAGCGACGATTACAAACACTAGAGCGAGCCGAAGGCGCGTCGCCATCATCGCCCCTCCCTTGTTGAAGCCGTACAAACCTTGTTGTAGTAGACAGTCGGAAAGTCGTCGTGCTAAGACCCGGTAGCACCAGCGCACCAGAGCAGCACCCATCGTCGGTGAAGAAAGTCCTAGATCGGAATCGTCAAACCTGTAAACACCCAAACAAAGACGAACGATGACCGGATCCAAACAGATCCATCGAAGACCAGCACCGATCAAATCCCGCGAGATCCAATGGAGACGCACTTCCACACGCCTTCTGACGATGCTAGACGCATCATCGAAGCGGGGATAGAACGTGGGAGACATGTGGATTGCACTCGTTTCAGCTGATTCTGCGTTACTAACGTGTGGCAAGACCTAGGTCGTAGAAGCTATGAAGTTTCGTTGTAGTCTCGCACCACCACTCTGCTAGAGCCCGAGAGTGTCTCAGCATGAAAAGATGCATCAACATTGATTTTTACAGTCACCTCCATCGGTTTCTTCCAAGTAGGAATTTTCTTGCTGATAGGGTGATTCGGTGTTGCAGCTCGAACAAAATTAGTTGACAAAAACTCGAATTGAAACAGTTGTACAGTCTGGTGATTATATATTTTCTCCTTTAGAAACTTGCCGTTGTTGCCACCAGGTGTACCAGACAGCAATCAAAATAAATTCAGTCGTAGGTAGATCGTCTAGTCTCGCCCGGTTTTTCAATAAAATTTCCAATGCAACATAACCAGAATGATCCTGAGCCACCGTCTGTTGTATAGTATCATTGAGTCCAATTTCATTCCAAACCTCCTCTACATGCTTACAATTGAACAGGGTATGTTGGATGTCTTCATGCTCAATACTACACCTTGGGCATTGGGGTAAGACTGGGATGTGTCGTCCGGCCATCACACCCAAGCACGGTAGCACACCTTTAAGGACCTTCCACCCGAAGTGTTTAATCTTGCCTGGTAACTGAAGCTGCCAGATGATGTTCCATTGGGGTTTATGTGTACACTGCCTTGTTCGTCCGCCCTCCTCATATGATGGCCGAACTGATGGTGAAACTCGACATGGTAAGCTGACCGAGCCGAGTAGGTTCCTTATCTGGTATGATGCCAAGCTACAAAGTCATCTATATCCTTAGTCCGGAGAGGAATTTGTAAGATTTTGTTCATATCCACGGGTGAAAAAATGGACCTTATGAAATCAACATCCCATTGTCCCGTATGAAGACCCATGATTTCCTCCACTTTGGTTAGCATCGTTCCCCTTTTGGGATGATAATTCTCCTGGATTCACTAGAGGGGATCTGAGGACTTCCCAAATATTTATTTGTGAGCCCGAACCAACTTGCCATATGCAGCCTCACTTGAATGTCTGAATACCAGCCACAATACTTTGCCATGTGAATGACGATCCTTTCTTCGGTCCAGCCTTTAGAATGTCCCCGTTAGGAAAGTATTTAGCACTTAATACTCGTACACAAAGATATTCTAGATATTGGAGTAGTCACCAACATTGATTTGCTAAACTAGCAAGATTAAAGATATGAAGGTCCCTGAACCCCAATCCCCCCCCCCCCCCCCCCCCCCCCCCCCCCGCCGCCATCTTCTTTGGCATGCACGTTTTCCACCGAGCGGACCAATGTATCTTTTTCTTCTCTTCTCCATCTCCCCACCAAAAACCTGAGATCTCATCAGTAATTGATTTGCAAATTCCTTTTGGTAACTTAAACACTGGCATTGCATAGGAAGGGATTGCTTGTGCTACAGATTTCAGTAATATTTCCTTCCTTGCATCGAGAGAACTTTCTCCTTCCAACCTTTAAGCCTTTGACAAACTCTATCAACTAGGTGCTAAAAACAGTCACTCGTGTCAACTCCAACCACTGTAAGTAACCCCAAGTATTTATGTGGGAGAGCTTCTGTCAAAATATCTAGGTCCCTACAAACAACTTTCCTGACTCTGACACTTGTATTGGGACAAAACAAAACGTTAGATTTAGCTATACTTACACGTTCTCCCGAGCTGTCACAATAAGTATCCAGAATTTTCTTCAAAGTATTTGCATTGTGGGTAGTTGCTCTCATCAGAATTAACAATTCATCTAGAAAAAGAAGGTGAGAAATAGAGGGTGTGTTTCTGCAAATGTGAATACCCTCAATACCACTTGTCTCATCCTCATGAGATAGCTAGTAAAGTGGATAGACCTTCTAAACAGATAAAAAAAGATAAGGAGATAGTGGACCCCACTGTTTTACGCCTCGAGTAGGTGTGAATTCATCGGTTTCTGTGTAATTAAACCTGATCCCGTAGCTCACCGATGAGACACACACTAGTGCAGAACCGGGCAATAGCACCGGTTCGTAAGGCCCTTTAGTGTCGGTTTGGTAACCGGCGCTAAAATGTAGGCACTAAAGCCCCCCCCCCTTTTAGTACCGGTTCAGCACGAACCGGTGCTAAAGGGCAACCACGTGGCACGAGCCAGCTTCGGGGGCAGGGAGCCCTTTAGTACCGGTTGGTGTCACCAACCGGTATTAAAATGTTGGGGGGGGGGTTGGGTTTATGATTTCTTTTTCATTTAATTTTGTGTTTTCCATTTAATTTTTTCCGTTTGCTGGTATTTTACGATACTACATATTGTACACGTTATGCATATATATAAATAGAATTTCTAGTAGAACCGATTATAATATATATATATATATATCATCGAATGTCTCACACAACCACCATTAATTAATTCACACATATATACACACACACATATATATACAATTTCTCCTAATTGGTGCCTTCGGAGCCAGTGGCATTAGCCTAGCTAATTGGTGCCTTCGGAGCACGATAACAATTGGAAGTGCTTCATGGGGCGGTAACGGGTAATAGTATTCTCCTTTGGGATCTATGACCTGGTCGAGCAAAAATCCCGCTATTTCCTCTTGAATTGCTTCTATGCGGTCCTGTGCTAGGAGCTTGTCCCGCACCTCTTCGAACTGTTAAGAAGGAGATCAATATGCATGTGTATTAGTTGTGTGACTAGATATCGATAATGGTGTAAAAATTGTGAATAGTGTTCTGACAATCGATATCGTACCCACTCCTATCTTTAAGATTTGCTCCTTTCGGACGCCATCATGTGAATGTTCTCGCAAACGTAGTATGCACATAGATCATTCCCCAGCGCCTGCTTCAGGGCCTTTACGAGAATGGAATTTGATCAGATAATAATTAATCAAGCATGATAATTAAAGAGATGGCAGCTAGCTAGTACTACTTAATTACTTACCTTGGGTCGATACCATTTCAGCTTTTGTTTCCATGCGCCTGGAGTGGCCCTGATGAACTTTGCCCAAGCCCTGCCCCGCCAACAAAGAAAATGAATAAATGGGTTATTAAATAGTTGTTATCAGGAAATGACGAACTAATTAAATAGGCCGAGATATAGTTAATAATGATTGAAATTACCTGTTGACTATCCCCTTCACGATGGTGTAGTCACTTGCTTTCTTAAGTAGCGAGTCTAGTACTTCAACTGTTCCTTCATCAACTTTAATGATTAACAAGATCCAGTAAAATCTGCATGCACACATGTTTGCATGTCTTAATTAAGCGGGCATATGTAAGCAAAAACATGTAGCTATAGCTAGTAGGGAAAAACAGAATTTGTAGTACAAGACAGTGTGACTCACTGAAAATTGTAAGGAAGTAGTATATCTTCATTGTATTTGAGTTCCTTGAAGAACTGTAGCATGCTTTCCTCTACACATTTTTCGTGATATGGATCTATTTTCCATGTGTATTCATTAATGGTATTTGGGTCAACGAACCCAATGCCATAGCGTCCACCTTTTTTCATTTCATAAATCTTCATCCTACATAATACCACAGAAAAGAATATAGTGAGGATAATTACAGGTAATGATTGATCAAAATGATCAGCTAGCTTGAGACTTAAATTACAGAAAGAAATCACTTACAGACAATAGCAACTGACGATAGATTTGTCGAGTGTGTCTTTATTGTATAGCTGAAATAGTTCTGAATACTCAACGGTCACAGCTTTCTTATGGTAGTAATGCTCCTCGTTGACATTCATCATGAGGTACTCTCGATTGGAAATCTTGGTAATGTCCATGTACCATTGATGCAATTCATACATTCTTGTTGGGAGCTTATTGACCTCCTCTGGCTCGACCAAAGGTTTGCCCCGGGCATATTTCCGTTTTATTTCCTCCTCTCTAGTCGGAGACGTGGGCTCGATATCGAGGAGTTGTCCAACAGTGATCCCGATCGATTCAGCCTGCGCAATATGCTCCTTGGTTATTACCACATCGCCCACCCTGGGAACGTTAACGGTTTACCCACAATAATATTGGGCGCGCCTACTCTCATGTGTTGTTGGCACAACAAGCGGGGGGGTTGATTGTGCCGCCTGTTCTCCCAGCTGGGGAACGGTTTTACCGCTCCTTTTGCCAGCTGATTTGCTCGAGCTCGAGCTCGCCTCTTTCTGTAGACGTGCTCGATTTAACTTCCTGAGGTGGCGCTCATAGTCTGTGTCAACAGGCTTGGGAGCTGGTGGTCTAGCCATACGAATGAAGTGGTCAATCTTTTCCACAGGCACTTTCTCCCTTGGCGGCGGTGGCGGTTTTGGTGCAAAATGGGCTTCCACCTCGGCCTTCGATATGGCTACGTTTTCCTCCTCGGACTTGTCGTAAGGCCTCTGCGGAAGAGGCGCGAGGCTTGGACCATATTGAAATCTTTTGCCTCCGCCTGTACCTGCAGTACTACCTCGACTTGTACCGCTACGCACCATAGCTGAGGCGGCTCTCTTCCGTGATTGCTGAGGCGGCGAAGACGGCTGACGTGGCTGAGTTGGAGGAGGAGGAGTGGCCTAAAGCTGTGCCGGACTTGGAGGAGGAGTGTCCTGACGCTTTGCCGGACTTGGAGGAGGAGTGGCCTGAAGCTGTGCCGGACTTGGAGGAGGAGTGGCCTGACACGTTGGTGGACTTGGAGGAGTGGGAGTCTGCTGACTCGGCGGCGGACTGCGACGAGGAGTCGGATGACGCGGTGTCGGTGGCCTTCGAAAGATGATGCAATCCTTTCTCCATAGGATGATACGATGGTTGGCCTATCCTAGTGTGTGCTCATCGTCACCTCCAGGAATGTCAAGCTCTAGCCCCGAATATTGGTCCACCACCTCATCAACCAAGACACGAGCATAGCCCGCTGGAATCGGGTTGCAATGGAAGGTTGCCTCGGGGGGATTTGTAAAAGCAAGGGCGTCCGCCACCTTCATGGATATGTTCTTCATTTTGAAGTGTAGCTCGCAGTTAGTGTTCTCCATGATGTCATCCACTAGGTAGCTATCCAGCAATGCGTCGCCCGGGGCGGAACCCACGCTGCTTCTCGGCATGGATGGGACGGTGCTATCCATTGGTGGATCATCCGCTAGCTGCTGAGACCCCCTTTGCTGGCTAAGTGAGTCGATCTGCTCCTGCTGCCGCTGGAATTTGATTGCCAAGTCCGCATCCACTGATTCTAGGCCTTGAAGGCGTTCATAGTCTAGCTTCCTCTGCTCCTCCTCCATCTTCCTCTTCTTCTCCTCCGCAATCTTCTTTCTCGCAAGGGTTCTGTAGTCGGCATTCTAGTCCGAAAACCCCTCATACCACGGAATAGCGCTCATGCCTCGTGTTCTTCCCGGGTGTTCAGGATTTCCCAGGGCACGCGTAAGCTCGTCGTTCTCTCTGTTGGGCTCGAACAACCCGGATCGAGCCTCTTCTATTGCAACAAGTAGCTTATCTTCGGATCCGTCCAGACATGCCTTCTTCGAAACTTTGCCTGTCTTCGGGTCCAACTCCCCCCCATGCGCATAGAACCAAGTCCTGCACCTGGGGGCCAGCTCAATGTTTCTGGAGTGACACCTGCATCCAGCATCTCTTTCTCAGACTTATCCCACTTAGGCATTCCCACCACATAGCCACCTGGCCCCAGCTTATGGAACTTATCCTTTTTTGCGGCATTGTCCTTGTTTATTCTCGACCGTTCCTTGGATAATTCCGAATCCTTGAATTTCACGAAATCGTCCCGATGAGCACTTTGGTTCTCTAGTGTTCCCTTGAATACTGGAGTCTTCCTTCCTCCATTGACGTACTTGGCCCATTCACGAATCTTGTGGTTCTTGAATGCAACCGCCATCTTCTTAAGAGCAGCATTCTTGACTTTCTCCACATCTGCATCTGTGAAATGATCTGGTAGGGTGAAATGTTCCATGAGCGTTTCCCAAAGCAAATGTTTTTGTCTGTCGTCGATAAAAGTAACTCCTGGACGTGGCTTTGCTGGCTCTCTCCATTCTTGAAGGGAGATCGGGAGTTGGTCATTCACAAGAACTCCGCACTGACGAACGAACTTGTCCGCAATCTTCTTAGGCGCGAATGGTTCGCCATTAGGTCTGATTGCCTCGATATTGTACTTTACGCCCTCCTTCAACTTTTTGTTCGGGCCTCGTTTCGTCCTGTTGCCTGAAGATTTGCTCGATCCGGATGGCTGAAAGAAGAAAGATCGATTCGTTAATATATCTTCAAGTCATTTGAAACATGTGATGATCACCAGATGCCTGCTTATATAAATATATATACCCCGCCGGTCTTTGTTGTTTCAAGATCAACATTTTCTTCGTCATGTTCATAGTTCATGACTTCATCAATTCGGTCGTCGCGATCGAATATCATATCACCCTCCCCGGTGTTGTTTAGATATTCGGAGCCGTCATAATCTTCTTCATTCTGATCATCATCTGGCCCGCGAGGATTGCATATGATATTGAACAGGGCCTCTTCTCCCTCTCTGCCGGTATTGTCTGCCATAGGTTTTGTTTAACTAATCCAAAAGAAATATATTCAAATTACAATGCATGGATGCAATCAATTAATAAGGAAAAACTGAATCAATCATAGTACATAATAAGCATCATCAAATATAATCTCGAATACGTCACCTCGAATAATAGATATAATCTCGAATACATCGTCTCGAATAATAGATATAATCTCGAATACATCATCTCGAATAATAGATATAATCTCGAATACATCTTCGGATCATGCGGCGCGGGCGGTGGACACCCAAAGAGAAGAAACCCTCACAGGATCATAGCTGAAGTGAGATCCCTGAAGAAACTGCCAGGTATTGGAGAACCTGCCGCCCTCTAACGCAACCATGTAGCGATGGACGTGCTCGTCCTCCTCCCTCACACGGCGACGTACCACCTCCGGCGGGGCCGGCTCCCTCCGCACCGAAACTGGCCCACGCGAACGCCACCAAACGAGATCAGGGTCGACGACCGGGGCCGGGTTCCTCATCAAGAGGCGCGCCCCTCCAGGCAGCACCTCCCAGTGCCAGCCCGGCGGAGCCCAGTCCCGGACATGGGTCAGCCGGACGTCGTCGCGGACGGGTCGACGGCGAGGATGCGGGCCGGGCATCATCGAGAACAAATACTAGCTATATGCCCGCAAAAAGTAATATTTTTTTAATGATTGGATTTTGATAACTAAAATTTCTAACATTTCTATATAACTAAAATTCCTATAACATTTCTAACAATGCTATATAACTAACATTTCTAATATTTCTATAACTAAAAAACAGAAAAAAAAAAAATTATAACATTTCTATATATATAACTAACATTTGTATAACATTTCTAATATTTCTATAACTAAAAAAAAGAAAAATTTCTAACTTCTTTATAACTATTTCTATAACTAAAAAACAGAAAAATTCCTAACAATTCTAACTTTTCTATAACATTTCTAACAATGTTATATAACTAACTATTTCTATAACTAAAAAAAGAAAAATTTCTAACTTTTTTATAACTATTTCTATAACTAAAAAACAGAAAAATTCCTAACAATTCTAACTTTTCTATAACATTTCTAACAATGTTATATAACTAACTATTTCTATAACTAAAAAAAGAAAAATTTCTAACTTTTTTATAACTATTTCTATAACTAAAAAACAGAAAAATTCCTAACAATTCTAACTTTTCTATAACATTTCTAACAATGCTATATAACTAACTATTTCTATAACTAAGAAAAGAAAATTTTCTAACATTTTTATAACTATTTCTATAACTAAAAAACTAAAAAAAATGTATGTGTGTGTGCTCACCGGCGAGGCGAGAGGCGACGGGGGGCGGCCACGGGGACGGCGACGGGCGCGGAGACGACGGGGATGGCGACGACGGGGACAGGGGACGGGGCAGCGACGACGGGGATGGGCTGGGGCGGCGACGACGGGGACGGGCCGGGGCGGCGACGACGGGGACGGGGCGGCGATGATGGGGACGGGGACGACGCAGGACGGGCCGGGACGGCGCGGCGGTGACGACGGTGACGACGGTGACGGGGACGACGGGGCGGCGACGACGGGGACGGGGCGGCGACGAGGGATATGGAGACGGGGGCGGCAGGCGACGGGGCAGAGGAGAAGAAGCAGATGAGAAATTGAAATTTTTGAAGTGTTTAGTTATATAGGATGGACCTTTAATACCGGGTGGTGGCACCAAAACAGGCCTTTAGTACCGGTTGGTGGCTCCAACCGGTACTAAAGGGGGGGGGGCTTTAGTACCGGTTGGAGCCACCACCCGGTACTAAAGGGGGTGCGCTGGCAAGGTGATGTGCGGCAAGTTTAGTCCCACCTCGCTAGCCGAGGGGCGTCCGCACTGGTTTATAAACCCCCGTGCGGTAGCTCTCTCGAGCTCCTCTCCAAAGCAGGCCTACTGGGCCTACATGTTCTGTGCTGCCCTGTGGGCTTACTGGGCCTTTGCGGGCCTGCATCTTGGCCCAACAACAAGTTGGGTTTCTAGTCGTATGCAGGCCGCTCTGGCCCAGTAGGCGGGCTTTTTTATTTTTTTGCTTTATTTATTTTTGAGTTGTTTTTTGTGTATTTAAAGTTTCTTTATGAATATTTTTGCTTTAGGTACAAAAAATTACAAACTTTCTGTTAGTGCCCGTAGTTTTCAAATTTGAATAGTTTAAATTTTGAATTAGTGTGAATCACTAGTTTGTGAATAACTTAACTTTAAAAATTAGTAAAGGCATGAAAGAATTTGTTTGCACATAAAATTTCTTCGCGTTCAAATGCCAAAACACATAACTACCCTAACTATTACAAAGATTCCCTCTTGGGTGTGAAACACAGAAGAAAGTGATGATAGTGAAGCCGATCATGTCCCAGATCTTTGGGTGTGAAACTTTTTCTTCGCGTGTGTCCCTTTGCGCCGTAACCATGGAAAATCTTCATCATTTAACGGGATGCTCGGGTCAATATTCACTGTGAATGGAGCAATTTCATCAAACTTTTCATAATCTTCTGACATGTCTGTCTTCCACTCCCACGATGTTTTTCTTCCCAGAAAGAACTATGTGCCGCTTTGGCTCATCGTACGATGCATTCGCTTCCTTATCTTTTCTTTTTCTTGGCTTGATAGACATGTCCTTCACATAGAAAACCTGTGCCACATCATTGGCTAGGACGAATGGTTCGTCTGCATACGCAAGATTGTTGAGATCCACTGTTGTCATTCCGTGTTGTGTGGGTCTTCCGTTACCCCGCCTCGTGTCATATTGACCCATTTGCACCGAAACAAAGGGACCTTCAAACCACGTCGATAGTCAAGTTCCCATATGTCCTGTATATAACCATAATATGTTTCCTTTCCTGTCTTGGTTTCTGCATCAAAGCAGACACCACTGTTTTGGTTGGTGATCTTCTTATCTTGGGCGATCGTGTAAAATGTATTACCATTTATCTCGTACCCTTTGAAAGTCATTATATTCGAATATGGTAACTGGGACAGCAAGTACAGGTCATCTTCAATAGAGGTGTCATGCATGGTACGTGTCTGCAACCAGCTGGCGAAACTCCTGGTTTGTACACGTGTAATCCAGTCATCAGACCGCTCCGGGTGTTTGGAGCGTAGCAAATTCTTGTGTTCATCCATATACGGAGCCACCAAGGCAGAATTCTGTAGAACTGTATAGTGTGCTTCAGTGAGAGAATGTCCGTCCATACATATTATTTGTTCCCCTCCTAGCGTGACTTTTCCATCCAGTCTGCCCTTATGCCGCGATTCAGGAACACCAATCGGCTTAAGGTCAGGAATAAAGTCAATACAAAACTCAATGACCTCCTCATTTTCATGGCCCTTAGAGATGCTTCCTTCTGGCCTAGCACGGTTATGAACATATTTCTTTAAGACTCCCATGAACCTCTCAAAGGGGAACATATTATGTAGAAATACAGGACCCAAAACGTTAATCTCTTCGCATAGGTGAACTAGGACGTGCGTCATGATGTTGAAGAAGGATGGTGGGAACACCAACTCGAAACTGACAAGACATTGCACCAAATCATTCTCTAACCTTGGTATGATTTCTGGATCGATTACCTTCTGAGAGATTGCATTGAGAAATGCACATAGCTTCACAATGTCTAATCGAACGTTTTCCGGTAGAAGCCCCCTCAATGCAACCGAAAGCAGTTGCGTCATAATCACGTGGCAGTCATGAGACTTTAGGTTCTGAAACTTTTTCTCTGTCATGTTTATTATTCCCTTTATATTCGATGAGAAGCCAGACGGTACCTTAATACTAAGTAGGCATTCAAAGAAGATTTCCTTCTCTTCTTTGGTAAGAGCGTAGCTTGCATGACCCTGATGTATGCCGTCTTTTCCGTGCATACGTTGCTGGTCCTCCCGTGCCTCAGGTGTATCTTTTGTCTTCCCATACACGCCCAAGAAGCCAAGCAGGGTCACACAAAGATTCTTCGTCACGTGCATCACGTCGATTGCGGAGCGGACCTCTAGGTCTTTCCAATAGGGCAGGTCCCAAAATATAGATTTCTCCTTCCACATGGGTGCGCGTCCGTCAGCGTCATTCGGAACAAGTTGTCCACTAGGACCCTTTCCAAAGACCACCTTCAAATCCTTGACCATATCATGTACATCAGCACCAGTACGGTGGCGAGGCTTCGTCCGGTGATCCGCCTCACCTTTGAAATGCTTGCCTTTCTTTCTTACGGGATGCCTGCTCGGAAGAAATCGACGATGTCCCAGGTACACATTCTTCTTACAATTAGCCAAATATATATTGTCGGTATCGTCCAAACAGTGCGTGCATGCGCGGTATCCCTTGTTTGTCTGTCCTGAAAGGTTACTGAGAGCAGGCCAATCATTGATGGTCACGAACAGCAACGCCTTTAGGTCAAATTCTTCCCCCATGTGCTCATCCCACGCACATACACCTGTTCCATTCCACAGTTGTAAGAGTTCTTCAACTAATGGCCTTAGGTACACATCAATGTCGTTGCCGGGTTGCTTAGGGCCTTGGATGAGCATTGGCATCATAATGAACTTCCGCTTCATGCACAACCAAGGAGGAAGGTTATACAAATATAGAGTCACAGGCCAGGTGCTATGGTTGCTGCTCTGCTCCCCAAAAGGATTAATGACATCTGCGCTTAGACCAAACCATACGTTCCTTGCGTCATCTGCAAACTCCTTCCCATACTTTCTTTCGATTTTTCTCCACTGCGACCCATCAGCGGGTACTCTCAACTTTCCGTCTTTCTTACGGTCTTCTCTGTGCCACCGCATCGCCTTGGCATGCTCTTTGT
The DNA here is from genome assembly GCF_003073215.2 of Triticum urartu. NCBI lineage: Eukaryota > Viridiplantae > Streptophyta > Magnoliopsida > Poales > Poaceae > Triticum > Triticum urartu. The sequence continues at coordinate 551,694,364 of NC_053027.1, read as the reverse complement.
TTTGGAACAAACGTTTCAACCGTGGTATTATAGGAGCATACCACATCACCTTGGCAGGAATCTTCTTTCTGGGGCGCTCGCCCTCGACATCACCAGGGTCATCGCGGCTGATCTTATAGCGCAATGCACCGCATACCGGGCAAGCGTTCAAATCCTCATACTCACCGCGGTAGAGGATGCAATCATTAGGGCATGCATGTATCTTCTGCACCTCTAACCCTAGAGGGCAGACAGCCTTCTTTGCTTGGTACGTACTCTCGGGCAATTCGTTGTCCTTTGAAAGCATATCCTTTATCATTACCAGCAACTTTCCAAATCCCTTGTCAGATACACCATTCTCTGCCTTCCATTGCAGCAATTCCAGTGTGGTGCCCAGCTTTTTCTTGTCACCTACGCAATTCGGGTACAACAATTTTTTGTGATCCTCTAACATGCGCTGCAACTTCTTCTTCTCCAAATCACTTGCACAGTTTCTCTTTGCATCGGCAATGGCCCGATCTAGATCATCAACGGGCTCATCCGATGCCTCTTCTTCAGCTTCTTCCCGCATTGCCGGCTCAGCTTCTTCCCGCATTACCGGCTCAGCTTCTTCCCTCATTGTTGTATCATCATATTCAGGGAACCCATGGCCAGGATAGCTGTCGTCGTCCTCTTCTTCTTCATTGTCTTCCATCATAACCCCTCTTTCTCCATGCTTGGTCCAAACATTATAGTGGGGCATGAAACCGGACTCAAACAGGTGGACGTGAATGGTTCTTGATGTAGAGTAATTGCGACCATTCTTATAGCCAACACATGGACAATGCATAAAACCATCCACTCGCTTGTTTGCCTCAGCCGCAAGTAGAAAAGTATGCACGCCATTAATGAACCCGGGAGAGCATCGGTCATCGTACATCCATTGCCGGCTCATCTTCAATACACAGCACCGAAAACATCAAATTAATACAATACATAAAGTTCATACATAAAGATCATACAACACTTAAATGCAACAAACAAATAACTCTCTAGCTAAAGAATTTAAATGCAACAACAAATGCGATCAAGATCGCAACTAAGGTAACAATTGATCCAACAGCATAATAATACCAAGCCTCACTATGAATGGCATATTTTCTAATCTTTCTAATCTTCAAGCGCATTTTCCCCATCTTAATCTTGTGATCATCGACGGCATCGGCAACATGCAACTCCAATTCCATCTTCTCCCCCTCAATTCTTTTCAATTTTTCCTTCAAATCCTCATTTTTTTCTTTCAACTAAATTTAACCTCTCGACAATAGGGTCGGTTGGAATTTCGGGTTCAACTACCTCCTACATACAAATATCTATGTCAACTTGATGGGCATAATTTGTCATAAACACGAAATGCAATGAATAGTTTTAAAAGAGAATATACCACATCTGAATCATAACCCGGACGAGGGCCGACGGGGACGGATATCAAAACCATGGCACTATGCATAACAAACAACGTATGGGTAAGATAATTATACGAGTAACTATATATCCAAATCACACAAACATCATTTTTTATATAAAACTTCATGAACAAGAGGCTCACCACAAGGTGGTGCCGGCGACGGGACGTTGCGAGCGATCGACGGTGGTTACGACGGAGATTTAGAAGGTACTAAGTAAACCACACCTACATATGCAAAACTAAGTGTTATTTTTGACCTCAAGTTGCATATAAATCAAATACTAGCACATATATATAATTCCTCCCAAATTACTAAACTCAAAAATCAATCACTACATAAAGCATTGCACGAGCTAATCTAGCAATGAGAGATGAAAGGAAAAAGTTGCTAACCTTTGTGATCATTTGAATGGATGGGGGTCTTCAAATCTTGGGCAAAATGTGTGATGAGCTTGAGAGGAAGAGGGAAAATAACAGAGAGGAGATGGGAAAGGGGAAAAACAGAGCGAGCTCGGGTGGACGAAGGGTCTATTTAGGACAACCTTTAGTACCGGTTCGTGATACGACCCGGTACTAAAGGTGCTGGAGGGGCCCCGGACTGACAACATCCTGCCACCACTCATTTTAGTACCGGTTCGTGGCACGAACCGATGCTAAAGGTTCGCCACGAACCGGTACTAATGAGAGCGGCCGGCTAGCCGTTGGAACCGGCACTAATGTACACATTAGTGCCGGCTCAAATTCAAACCGGCACTAATGTGCGTCACGTTTGACCCTTTTTCTACTAGTGACATTCCATTATCATCTCAACTCACTGTGCATTAAAATCAAGCTTTATCATCATATGAGGCAGAAAGCCCCATTCAACTCTATCATATGCTTTAAGCATGTCTAATTTAACTGCACAATACCCATTAGACCCATCGGTTTTCTTCTTTATGGCATGAAAGCACTCATAGGCTACCAACACATTATCAGCGATCAACCTTTCTGGAACAAATGCGCTTTGGGTAGGGGAAATAACTTCTAGCAAAAAAATCAGCCTATTTGCAAGCATCTTCGAAATTATTTTGTACACAACATCGCACAAACTAATGGGCCTGAACTGAGTGATTACCTGTGGGCTAACCACCTTGGGGATCATCACCACATTAGTAGAGTTCCAACCTTCTGGTATCTTTCTTGTGTTGATTGCTTGAAGCACCTCATTGGCTAGCTCCTCACCAACTATGTGCCAAAACCTTTTAAAGAAAATTGTGTGAAGGGCATCGGGACCAGGGTCCTTCATGTCACCTATTTGAAATAGGGCCTTCTTCACGTCTTCTCTTCTTACACGGCCACATAACAGACCGGACGAAAGGGGAAACATGTCCAAAAGGAACGCCGATTCAGAGAGAATAATTATCCTGATGTGTAATCAATCTCTTGCATTGAAACTCGCTCGAGTGATTAAGTGATTTGCACCCTCTCATTTCTAGCTTACGCATTCTAGTAATAACTCTTGTTTTTTATTTAAAAACTAGTACTCCTGACGATTCATATTAAGTGTCACTGAAACAGATGTATCTAGATGTTTTTAAGTGCTAGATACATCTGTTTGAGCAACAACTATTATGGATCGAAGGGAGTAGTAAAGTACACATGCGTTTTTGTAGGGAAAATCGCCATGGCAAATTTATTGCCTGCGAACAATGCTTAGATTGTCCACTAAAATGTTCACAAGAAAACTAGGGCGCTTGTCGGCCCAATTATAAGAAGTTTTCTCATAAAAACATGGCGTAACAATCTTCTTGGCAGCATGTTAGCCTCCCCTAGGCAGTACTTAAACTTGACCTTCCGGTGTCCTAGACCAAATCAACACACTGAGGTCTGAAGGTGACCCCTTCCGTTCCTGAGCACCGCTGATGAGCATGAACAAAAGAGGTGACCTTAGGACACCTCATAGTCTTTGGATTTATCTATTTACTTGCACCAAAGCTTGACAAACCTACTCTAGAAACCCCCTACAAGTGTTTTTTAATCTTATGCCCTAAAACATTGTACGTTTGAAACTTTTTAGATATTTAAGGATAGTATATGGACATGTATATTTTGGGACACTATAGCATATATTGAGGCAATGGCTAATTTATGGTGTAGTGTGATGCCTTTTGTTTGCTTAAATTTGTATCGAAACCCCTTGATGTAATAGATTTTGTGAACATCCATAACTAACTTTAAAAATAAAAAAAGGTCTTTGTAGCAAAATGCAATTTTAGTTCATCACAAAACTATCAATTAAAATGAAAAATGTTAGACCGCATGACAAATGTGTACCTTAATGTAACTTTCTATTTATGCATGAAACTACTATTTGAGATATAAGGTTGATAGATGTATCAACATGAAATGCATTCATTTGGTGTAAAATTAGTTATGAGTGAGTAAAAGAGTTTAATGTAAATTTGTCTGAATTGTACTGTTAGTACAATGATGATAGAGGAGTGAAATTAGGCTTTATATTTTGAATATTTGAAGGCTATATTTAGAGTGTCAATGTCATAGTCAAACACACAGGAAACTTGGCCTGCTATAAAGACAAAATAGCGTAGGTAGCTAGAATAAACCAGACGAACGAATACTAGTAGGCTAGGCACAAGATTATCGATGGGATGGCACAGACGTCTGCGTTAAGGCTACTGGACAAGTCGTGGCGCATGGTTGTGATCTTGTTTGATGGCGTCAATAGAACATGTACGCCAATTTAACACATGGAAAGGAGTGCTTATATATGGTCATGCCATGGAGTTTGTTGCATCTCGTTAATAAATATCGGATCAATGTATACTTCTCGCCTTAATGGTCTCAAGTGATGGTGTTGCACCAGGTAAAAATTTTATACGAATTCATCGATAATTTTGCACCCAATCGCCGATTAGCACGTCACCCGACTAAGTTTAGAGGATCGACTAGGTACGACCACCTATAGAGAAGTAAACATTTACTCCACTAACTTTACTCGACCGGATCTTACTCTATTTTTTAGAGGATCGACTAGAGTTGGCCTGAACGGTCTAGTTGTTGCACCAGATGAAATTTAAAAAATATCTACATCTACCTAAAGCTCCTATATAATGTAACCTACATACATTCCTTCCCCACTAACTAAACTATCCCTTCTTGAATTCAAGGGTGTGTGCCCCCGGCTCAAATACTAACCAATACTATAAAACTATCAAATTGGACTGTACGTAAGATACATAAAAATGATTACGTAGGTGTAGCTTTACCCGTAAAATTTTCATACTTCATCGATGTTTTCACGCCCAATAACGGATTAGCACGTCACCCGACGTCTGTACCACGTACAGCAAGAATCAAGGGCAGCCAGAGAGCTCCTGGCGTCAAAGAAAAGATGGATTCGACTCCATGGCGCGCGGCAGCTATCGATGGATGGCGACCTGACCCGACGAGGATCGATCGAGTAGGGAACTAGCGATGGGTCAATGAGATCGAGTCTCGGCCGAATAAACTCTGCGTTCAAACGAGCTAGTGCACTGCTGAATGAATCTCTGTCCGTCCGTCCGTCCGTCCGTCCGTCCATGAATCTCCCGCCATGCATGCATGCATGCACAGCACCTGCGATCGAGCTGCGCGTTGAACGACCGACCGCGAACGATCGAATCTCCGACTGGCCACGAATATCATTGCGTTGCACTCATGCATGAATCGATCGATGGATCGACGTCGCTGCATGCGCATGTTTGCTGTGCAGCGCATGCATGCAGCGTACTCCATGCACACGATCGCACGCGCTCCTAGGCCCCGGCAAGTTAGGCACCTGTCTGTCGCCTGATGATGAGCAACTGACTGGTTCATGGCACCGGCGGGAGACCGGTCAGTCAGAGCAGCTGATCGATTCGATCGATCACCTGCACTGCATGGGTGCATGCATTGCTCCCGATCGATCGAGTGCCGATCGAGTGTGGCCGTGAATGATGAAGTTCTGCCCGAGGCTGCGTGCCTGCGTGAGGACTTGTTTGCACGGGTGTGGAGGCGGCCGGCCGGATCGAGCAGAGTGAGCAGTTCGATGGCACGGCGGCATGCGTCCACGTGACGGTGGAGCCATGCATTCGAGTGATCGCCTCTTGACATACGAGTATCTACGTAGAGCCTATCTGAAGATTGCTACGTATACTCCATATATACGTGCACACTTTCTGTATACATAAGCGCGCGCCGTGGAAGGGCCGGGATGTGCAGTTTAAAGGTAGCTAGGCTGAACCTGCGACCGATTGTCGAATAACAAATGCATACGCTCTGTATACATAATGTCTGTGATAGTTGGATCGCCTCCCCAGGCCCATCATCTTGTTCCTGAACTCCTGTTTAGTGTTTACGTCACCCTGTGACTCAACTCAAAAACATCACCCTAGAGCATCTCCGACAGCCGCGCAACATGTGGCGCGCTGATTAAAAAACCGTTTACAATGCCGGAATCGTGAGTTTTTGCATGCCGCTGCAAAATATAGCGCGCACGAGCCGCTTCAGCAGGCACTGCAAAAAAACGGCGTGCGCGCTCAACACAAACAACATATGCACTCCAAACAAAACCAAAAAGATCAAACACAAAAAAATAAATCATCAATAAATAGTTCAATTTTATTACAACTCAAACAAATAGTTTATCTTTCAATACAACAATAGTTCAACAATACAACATCAAACATACAAACCATCATGCTCTTTGTCGGTCATTCCATGCCCACCACTCCTTAATGAGATCATTTTGAAGATCATCATGTGTTTCGGCACGTCCAATGGCATGGTAGGAGGCAACAAATCGGGCCACCCTCGCAGCCTCCGCCGAACTCACACGGGATGTCCCAAGAACTCATACTGAGAGTAGTCTAAATCTTGACCACGCCATTCTCAATGATCATGTTGTGCATGATCACACAAGCATGCATAATGTACCAAAGCATCTTTTGATCCCAAAATCTAGTCGGTCCTCTCATAATGGCAAATTGGGCTAACAAAATCCCAAAAGCTCTCTCCACATCTTTCCTAGCCACCACCTGAGCATCATGGAAATCAAGATTTTTCTTACCTTTCGATTTTTTCAACGGCTTCACAAATGTTTGCCACTGTGGGTAGGTGACATCCACAAGATAGTAGCCATAGTTGTATGTATGGCCATTTGCTACAAATTGCACCGGTGGCAATTCACCATTTGCAATCTTATTCATGAGTGGTGACCGATTAACAACGTTGATGTCATTCAAAGATTCAGGCATTCCAAAAAAAGCATGACAAATCCAAGTCTCTTGATCGGCTACCGCTTCAAGGATTATAGTGGAACCCTTTTTTGGCTATGGAATTGCCCATGCCATGTCTTAGGACAGTTCTTCCAACTCCAATGCATGCAATCTATTGAGCCAAGCATACCTGGGAATCCGCGAGCTTTGTTCATCTCCAAAAACCTTGCGGCGTCTTCAGCATTGGGAGATCTCAAATACTCCGGACCAAACACTTGACACACATGATGGCTTGACTCTCACTCATGGCCAAGTGGTCATCAACAAGATCAGCCGGAATACCGTATGCCAACATACGCAAAGCGGCTGCGACCTTCTGAAAGGTGCTATGCCCGAGTTCTCCGGCGGCATTCCTCCTTTGCTGAAAAAACCGATTATGGCTCGCCAGTTTCTCTCCAATGCGCCTGAACAACTCGATGCTCATTCTAAACCGGCGCCAGAAGTACAACTCGGGGTACACGGGATTATCCACAAAACAGTGCCTCATCAATCTGTTGTCGGCATCGATCTTATCCCTCCAAATTTTCTGCCGATCCATAACCGAACCACCGTGCTTCGGTTTTATTGATGTGCATAGCTAGGATCATTGCAAGGTCCTCCTCCTCTTCAATATCAAATTCTTCTTCAGAAGAGTCATATGACGAACTCATCTACAATGTTAAATTTTAACTAGTCTATAAAAACTACAAACAACATGCATCAAATTCATATAAAAATGTGAAGTTGAAGCAATACCTTACAAGCATTTTGTCGAACACCTTGTGGGCGCCGAGCGGCAATGGGCGGCCGGGCGCTATTCGTCAAAGGAATGGCGCGCGCGAGGGTCGGCGGCGACTAGAGGGAGACGGAGGAAGCAGCGGCAGCGCGGGGATAGGCCGGGGAAGCGCCATCGGGTCGCCGGAGCAAATGGGATGGTGCAAGCGGCGGCGCCAGCGCCTGGATTGAGAGAAGATGAAAGTCGCGGCGCGGGCGCTTGAATGTGCAGCGCATGGGACCGGGCATATGAAATAAGTGGCGCGCGATGCCGTTTCGCCCCGCGCGCTAAACCACTTATGCCACGTGCATGTTTTTTATGCCTCCGTTGAAACGCTTGGAGCGGCTGCGCGCGCAAAAGCAAAAAATTTCAAGCGCGGCGCTTATATTGCGCTGCTCTTGGAGATGCTCAGCCGAGCCGTGAATTTGATGCGAGTATGTGCATGCACAGTCGCCCACCGGCGCATCCGAGGCACATTCATGCTGGGTTTTCAATACCAGGCCGACTGTTTTCTTTTTCTTCTAAAACAACGGCAAAAGCTTTGCCATTTTTCATTGGTCGGTTGAGAAGGAGAAAATACTATTTAACAAATAGACGGCCGTGGAGCACACACAGGAATAACTCTCCAGGAATAATTATTTTTTGAAAAGCACCCCATATATTAATTAATTAAAACAGATGTTCTTACAATCATATCCATTACAGCATACGCAACGCGGGGCAGAAGAAAATTAATAAGAATCCCATCGGACCTTGTACTAAAGCTGAACTTAGCAATCTCATGTGCCATCCCATTGGCAATCTGATTTATCTTTGAAATATTAAATTTTTGAATCATTCTAGAGATACTCAGAGCCTTTTTCATCAGATCAGTTAGAGGGGGCCTGTCAAGCTTCTCATTTGTAAGGAAAGAATGTATGAAAACACATTCAGCCTCTAAAATAATAGACTGGTGAAGAGTGATGTCTATATAAAATCATGCAAGACAGTCGCGGGGCTCAGCTTCGTTCATAATGGTACACCGATCAATAAAATCCCAAGAAGAAACTGACAGCATTAGTACTCTCCACAAAATTGGCATCAACATTGATGTTGATATGGTCACTAGGGAGAGGTTTCTTTTTTTTTGCGGGTCACTAGGGAGAGGTTTCGACACCACCACTAGTAGAAAAGGCCCATTTGTCCCGGTTCATAAGGCCTATCTGTCCCGGTTGGGGAACCGGGACTAAAGGGTCGTTACTAATGCCCTAGGCCTTTAGTCCCGGTTCTTATACTAACCGGGACAGATGGGCCTCCACGTGGTTGCTCCGGCGAGCCCAGGCACGAGGGCCTTTGGTCCCGGTTGGTAGCACTAACCGGGACCAATAAGCTTTCACGCGTCAACATTTCAGGGGTTAGTTTTTTTCTAAAGGGGGGTGGTTTTGGGGTTTTGGGGGTTAATTTAGGTTGGTATAGGTAGCTAATTAATAGAGCTGTGTCCTCTCTTATCTCCGTGCTATTGCTACTGTGATGCCTAAACATGACTTAGATTGAAGTGAGGCAACATGTGGTGCATGTCGAAAGTAATACTAATCCTAACTTGATCAAGTTTGGACTGTACTACTTTCAACATGCACCACATGCATGTTGCCTTCACTTCAATCCTATCCATATTCATTTCACCCGCTGATATATAATAACTCTTCATACTCGCATCATGCATCATCATATATAATAACAAGTCTACTAATTATCATCATACAACTTCTACTCGTTATTAATAACAAGTCATACGATCATCATCCTCATAGTCATCGAACCAACCCTACTTAATTGTTCTTAGCACATGATCATCAGTATTAGGTAGGACCTAAATACCCTCTTTAAGGTAACACTACTAGGAAAAAGGCTAGCAGCAGCGCGGGTTTTAGGTGTATCAGTATCGCGGGTACCGGCGCTACTAATAAGGCGCTACAGCTAATAGTTAGTAGTAGCGTGGGAGGAACCCGCGCTACTACTAACTTTGTTAGTAGTAGCGTGTGCCACCCACGCTACTGCTATTACAGACTCATGCTACTACTAATGAAGTAGTAGTAGCGTGCCTACAATACCAGTGCTACTAGTATCCTAAATACTAGTAGGGCACTTTTTTCCCAATGCTACTAGTAGCAAATTAGGAATTAAAAAAATAAAAATAGATGCAGTATTCATGAATGGAGATCAGAGACACGTCCAGTGCAAAATAAATTTCACAGAACCATCTTAACACTTGTAGTGTTCATGGATGCATCATTCAACATCTCAACTCGAAGAGATCACGAGGACACACACAACCATCATCAAAAGGTTGGTACCTTCCCTAGCGTTTCACCACCAACCTAACCAGACCACTTCTCTAGATGTATGTACAAAGCGTCGAGGTCCTCCACCTTGAGGAACTCCGGACGGTGGCGTCGTCCTCCACCTCGGTGACGTCCGGACGGTGGCGTCGAGGTCCTCCAACCCGGGGACCTCCTGCGTCGCAATCACCTGGACGATAATCTGTATGACGCGGTCGCGGGGCTTCACGGTGAAGTCTGCCTCCGAGTAGTTGAAGAGCACGACTCCCATCGGGCCGCAGTAGTCCTCGTCGATCACCCTGCACCCAGTCGAGAAAGTGAAAACTTGTTAGTTAGCTCCTGCTTGCGCAGGGTTCACGGAAGGGTCCGACCACTTCCAAAGACGATAATAAGATACAATAACTATGTCCAGGCTTGGCAGATTGAAAATAAATTAAAAGAGAAATGTATTCAAGATAATAACACACAACAATTAGATTGAAAACAAAGAAAGCACCTGCGCACGCTGCCCTTGCCCCCGGTCACTGGCTATATCCCAGTCTCGCACGTCCTCAGCTAGGATTTCATGGTTGTTGAACCTTTTTGCTCTGCAGGGAAGCATTATGGACAAGACCAAAGATAGTTTAAGAGACAGACCATAATCCCAGTTCGCCACAGGATATCATTTCAGCTTTAAATTACTGAAAATATTTTAATATAGCCGAACATGTGTTCACCTTTCTGATCTGCAGCAGCTTCACCTGCATCATATTTGGTTACACCTTCTGCCTCACACCGTTGACAACATCATGACGCTGTCATTTGCAGGTGCAAGAAACCCATCAGATGAATCACAGTATGTACAGTATGAGCAGTGCAAAATAGAAACATCTCTTGTCCTAATTTACCAGTTAGCGTCATGGTACATGTGAGAGTTGATTGCAACAGTCACAGGGATCAAAAGGAACAACAGAATAAAACAGTAAAGCATAAATCATATGGACACACAGAACTAAACGAGCAAGGCTGTTCATTCAGGTTCAGAGGCAATCAACAAGATTACTAGTGAGGCGTGGCCCTCTCGCATTTCCACCGATTAACACAACTGGCTAAGACGACGACGCGCACAGAGCAGCCTAGGCCCTCTCGCCACGAATGCGGCGTGCGAGCTGCAGAACAAAGTCTTGGTACTGTGCATATTCACTAAAGGTTAAACATTTTTTTACTGAAATCCCAGCTGCAGAACAAAGAAAGCACCTACTGCTGGTAGCAAAACCAATATGTTTATGAGGAATATATAGATGTTTCAAATCAAAAGACCAAGTAGAACAGATAAATTTAGTCAGGAATCTGTTGTAGCATGGCAAACCCCTTGTTTCTAAATAACATGTATGCTAATCTGTAGAGCTAGTTCACTGGGATTATTACTATGGTTTGTATGCTGGTTCACTTTCCATGAATTTCCCTCTAATTCAGCTTATCGACGGATGATTTTTTTAAGAGAAAACTAACTTTACATATACGTCACACATAGAAAAGGTCATATGCCATAAGGTTTTTCTGTTAATTAGTGTGCTATCGCAAGAAAACTTAAATGGGAATGTACAAAAAGTAAAAAAAAATCCTGCAAGTCATAATATGGCTAGTGTGTACGTACTGGAACTGAACCACTTTGAATAATAAAAGCATCAGCAGGCAAAGACCAGAAGATCAGAATCTATTGTCTCTAAGGGCTTAGATCTCAAAGAATATATAAGATGCGTATGTAAAATATGGCAAAAGGGGAACATACCATGCATGGAGTCGCTGTTATGAAATTTCAGTTATCTCACCAGTCCGCTGTAGTTTTTCCACTCGGCAGCGTCCACCGTCCACGTAGTTTCTCCACTCGGCAGCGTCCCCCGACGGCGGCGGCCTCCTGATTTGCTACAACCTGCCATCGATATGCCTCCTCTGCTGCATCGTCCATCACTCATCTATGAGAAATAAATTAGATGTTGGATCTTTATATGTTCAGAAAGGTTAATTGAGGTAGGTAGAAAGAAACCTACTGAAGGCTGCTGGAATGCAGTTTTGTATTTTATGCTAAACATGTAGTACACTGTACACATATATACTGTTGGAGTTTAATGTGGCATATACTGGTGAGTCCTTTTATACAGAGATTGAATAATTTCAGTGCCATTACATGGTAGAGAGAAGAGTGGAGTGAGCATGAGTAGTGAGTTCGTACGAGTTGAGACACATCCATGACTATGTACCTTAATTTCATTAATTAACGAGCAGGTTAATTTGTAGTATGATCTGCTTGATGGCTAATCAACACCGTTAACAGAATTGATGTGTGCTCTGAATTCTGATATATATCCTATGGCCAAACTATTATTACGAGTACTATATATGAGCTGCTCATCTTGGGCTGATAAATCTATAAAGCGCTCAAGCTCATTTGTCTATCAGAGTATACAGGCTACTTCGCCTGTGAATTTAAGAACTCCATAAAGCTGACATCAGAGTACATATATCCTATCAGAGTGAAATTGCATGCTGGCTGGCATTGGGCAGGAACTGCTCCTAGTTGCTTGCGGCCATATGATTTGGTAAGAAACTCTTTCCAGCTGAGACCAGCATAATGCATGGCAAAAAACACATAGTGCATATCAAATTCATTCATGCAGACAACAGCAACATAATATGCATATGCGTTTTATGTGAAATTGCAGTTGGACGAACCAGAGAGACTAGAGAGCTATGCTGACAATTGAGTACTAAACCGTAAAATAAGACGAACACTACCAAATTCGATCTGTTGCGTCCACCCACATCCCACAAAAAACTTGTCTTGGCACACTAAGCATTCCCCAAAAAAGGGTTTTTAGCTGCTGTCAAGTCCTTACCACAACACAAAGTCTAGCTGCCAGTGGTCTTGTACAAAGCTACTACAAAGTAACTTATAGGGATCCTTTCTGCTTTGTAGTAGTACTTGAGGTCAAAAGGGTCAGCAAACCCAAAATCATAGTCACCTAAAAACTAATCCAATCAGAAATTCAGAAATTACCATAGTGCTAAATCCGCTAAGCCGTAGAAACATGACAATCAATCAAATAACGTCCCTCTCTCATATCTCACCAACCTCTCTCAGATCTAACCGGTAGTTTGAGACAGAACAACAACTACTGGAGCAACATGGCACGAGACAAAACGAAAACGGAAGGGCGTCTCCGGATCTGCGCACCTGTGATGAGGTTCATGTCGGAGGGGATGATGCACTCGTCGTAGCCGGTGTCATCGTCCTGGCCGGTCTCGGCGGGCAGGCGCGTGCCGTGGCCGCTGTAGTGGAAGAAGAGGGAGTCCCCGGGCCGCGCGTCGGCGACGAGGCGCGCGAGCTCGCGGCGGATGTTGGCGCCCGTGGGCTGCTGCTGCCGCGGCGCGGCCGGGTCGACGTCGGAGAGGACGTGGATGGCGGCGCCGTCGTCATCGAAGCCAAAGCGGTTGACGAGGGGAGGAAGGGATATTGCTGGATCAGGGTGTGGGGGAGGGAGGGGCGTGCTTGGTGGAGCGTTGCGCGCGGCCGGTGCTCGCCGGAACCGGCCGGCGTGGGTGGGGGCGGTGGCGAGGAGATCGTGGGGAGAGGAGCTGGGCTGGATCGTGAGGAGATCGTGAGTTCCTGAGAGAGTTTTTTTCGGTATGAGAGAGAGAGAGTGGTGGGGTGGGAGTGGATCGGGCCAGCCGGGGTGGGGTGGGAGTGGACACGATTAGTAATAGCGTGGGGGTCATACCAGCGCTATAGCTATGTACGTAGTAGTAGCGCAGGTTTTATACCCCTCGCTACTGCTATGGCCTGTACCGGGGGCATTGGTGGAGATCACTTAGTAGCAGCGTGGGTTTATAACCTTCGCTATTACTATCAAGTTAGTAGTAGCACGGGTTTTATACCTCTCGCTACTACTAATTAGCAGTAGCACCCTTTTTTAGACCTCGCTGCTGTAGCACCCTTTTTTAGACCTCGCTGCTGATAAGCTTCTGTGTATAAGGTTTTTCCTAGTAGTGTAAAATAGCATAAAACAATATAGACCCTGACTCTCCATTATGGAGAATGGAGATCATCCTGTCTCCAATTCTTGCGATTCGCTTCCTTTTGCTTCCAAGAACCTCCTTACGACTGTCCATACATTTTTTTTCATCCTTTGATTTGCATGTCTCCATTCCTTTTAGAAATCTGGTATGGACAGTTGAGATTCGTAGGATGACCTGGCTGTATGTTCAAAACATTAAGGCTACCTTTCTAATACATCAAATGAGGCACACAATTCTCTGAGATTATCTGTTGAAAAACATAGTAATAACTTCATAGTTATCAATCATGTACTAGTTTTAGAAGTATGCAAAAGATGCACGGATGTCGTAATAGTAAAAAATCTTACCAGGGTATCTCCATGGTAGTTACCGTAGTTCGACACATGCACTAGTGGCACGTATTGACCATAATGTTGAGGAGTTTGTTGTAGATATTGTAATTCTCAATGTCAGTACAAAATCCGACCAGATGATTTTTCTCCTTATAAATTAATTCGGAGCCATCGGTGTAGTGGGTTTTGTCTACCATCTCCCGCACATTCTTTGAAGAATAAAAATAAGCTGTCAATGGAAATAAACTGTCAACTATTTTGAAATAAACAATATAAATTAGCTAATAACTATGTTTGAGAAACTCACATAGCGGTAAAATTGGAGGCGTATCAACAAGGACCCAAATATCCATATTGTCTTACTCGATTTCAGGATCACCAAGATCCATGGTGATAAGCATACCCTCATCAAAACCATACATCTTGCAAAGTGCTTCTCATTTTTTGCAACCAAAATGGGTTACGCTCTCAGAATTGTACAATTTTACTTCAAAATCCACATCATGATGAGTCCTTAGGTGAATTTTCTTTAGTTTGAAACTTTCATGGTCTTCAAAACCCATCCTCTCCAAGGCATAGCGCCTTGCATGGCATGGGATAATCTACTCGAATTGTAAAAGATGAAAATTACACGTTGAAATAGTTGTAGTCATGCTTAATTAAGAAAAAACACTTGTCGTCATTGCGTACCGTTTCAACATCGAAGGTCTCCTCGAGCTTAATGCTGAAGCGCCGATCATCGTCCAGGTGAGGCCTGTCGCACAGACCTCAGTCGTCGTGGCACCAGCTGCACTCCCCCGGGAGACTTTCATTGTCTAATGACGACATTTCCTACGTTCATAATTCAAAGATTAAACTTGTACAATTAAATATATGTACTACAAAAACTAAATTAGATCATTATTATTCATCACGGGTTGAATATCGGTCTGTCGAGTCTTTTCTTGAAAACTCTCAGCTCACGTGGTGTATATATTCGACTCTCGGTGATGGTCGCTCCTCACTTTGTCCCCGAGTGCATTACACCAAAATGTCTAGCACACGGGAACGAAGGAGAAGCGACCCCCACGACAACAGTCGGGATTCTTCGTCCTCTCATATATATATGGTGGAACTCTCCCTCACTGATTCCTCTCTGACATTTGCGACCGTCGGTGATGGTCGTTACTCCTTCTTCCCCTAGTGCATAACAAAGGTCTAGCACCCGGAGAAGAAGGAGAAACGACCCCCACGACAACAGTCGGGCTTCTTCGTCCTCTCATAGATGGTGGAGACTCGATAGACTTAAAGTAAACCCGAAATATCGTTTAATTATCTTTCTAAAAAAGGATTTGGCTGGTCTCACCTCAAGGTCGGAGGGGGTCGGTGACGGAGACGATGGCGGGGATGATGGAGGGGGGCTCCTAGATTTCTGCGAAAACAAAAACCCTATAAGCTATCAACTAATCATATGCATACGCCTTGCATAGTGCTCTCCAATTTTAGCATTCAAAGTAGGAGTAGTTTTCTAATTTGAGCATTCAATAAGCAAAATCAAATCGCCAAATAAAGTAGTATTCAAATTAGGATGCATTCAATTATAAGCAAAATGACATCATCTCTTGCGTCCGTACATCGTCGAATATTATCACTAATACACCTCGAATACTATCATACATATAACTTCGCTAGTACAGCTAGAACCGTAGCACCCGACAGGTATTGGCACGGGCGGTGGACACCCAAAGAGAAGGAATCATCACAGGATCGCTCTAGTGAGATCCCTGAAGAACCTGCCAGGTATTGTCGAACCTGCCCTCCAACGCAATCATGTAGCGACGGATGTGCTCGTCCTCCTCGCTGACACGGTGACGTACCACCTCCGCGGTGTCCGGAAGCCTCGGCATCGTCACTGGCCCACGCGACCACCACCAAACAAGGATCGGGTCAACGACGGGCTGGCTCCTCACCAACCTACGCCCCCGGAAGGTAGCACATCCCAAAACCATCTCGGCGGAGCCCAGTCCCGGGCATGGCCCCTCTGATCAAGTCGGCCTCCTCCACCGAGTCGACGACAAGGATGCGGGATAGGCATCGTCGACGTCGATGCGGGAATAATTGCTTTAACTAAAAAAATAAACTAGTTCTATTAATTTTCTTGCTAAAAATAAACTACTTCTATAGTAAAATAAACTAGTTTTATTAAATCAAGTAGTTCAACTACTAAGCATTTACTATATATAGAATAAAGTAGTACTTATTAAAAATAAACTACTTCTATATATAGTAAAATAAAGTAGTTTTATTAAATCAACTAGTTCAACTACTAATTAATTAAGCACTTACTATAAATAAAGTAGTTTTAGTAAATCAACTAGTTCAACTACTAATTAAGCATTTACTATATATAAACTAGTTTAACTAGTTCAACTACTAATTAACCACCTCCGCGGTGTCCGGAAGAAGAAGAAAAAGGGGAGAAGCAGAAAGGATTAATAGAGGAGAAGATCGAAGAAAAAAAAGAACAAAAAAGAACAGAAGAAGAAAGGAATAAAGGAGAAGAAGAAAAAATAGAATATTCCTCTCCTTGTTCTTCTCTTTCTTCCTCTCCCGCAGCTTCTTTTTCTTCTTCTTCTTCCTTCTTTCCTTCTTCATCTTTTCTTCCTTTTCCTTATTTTACTTTTTCCTCTACACTAACCTAAAATGCACTAACCTAAAATCGATATCTACTAACAATCAAATAAAAAATTAATACATATATGAAAAAAACATATATAAACAAAAAATGCTATGAACATTATATTCATACATACATAGCCACGTCCATTCATCATCTAGCTACCACATACATATATACATTATATATGAAAAAAATGCAATGAACAAAAAAATAATACACATTATATGAAAAAAAAGCACTGAAAAACATAGCCATGGCGGCGGCGGCTCACATCGGGGGCGGCCGGCGAGGGCGACGGCGGGGGCGGCAAGGGCGTCGGCGACAGCGGGGGCGACGGGGGCGTCGGCGACGGCCACGGTGGGTGACGCGGGCCGGGGCAGGGCGTGGCCGGTGACAACTGCGACGGTGGGGGCGGGTCGGGGCGCAGGGGCGCGGCCGGGCGCGCTCGGGGGCGGCGGAGGGCGACGACGTGGGCTCGGGGACGGCGGACGGCGTCGGCGTGGGCTCGGGGGCACGGGCGACGGCGACGGTGGCGGGCAGCCTGGCGGCGTCGAGGAGGTCGGCATCGTCGGGCGACAACTGGCGATGAAATCTGGAAAAAATGCTAGGTGATGGCTTATATAGGAAAGGCTTTAGTCCCGGTTCGTGGCAACAACCGGGACCAAAGCCCCCCTTTAGTCCAGGTTGGTGCCACCATCCGGGACCAAAGGCCTCTTTTCGGCAGCCCAAAAGAGGCCTTTGGTCCCAGTTGGTGGCATCAACCGGGACTAAAGGGGGGCTTTGGTACCGGTTCGTGGCGCCAACCGGGATCAATGCCTCCCTTTAGTCCCGGTTGGTGCTACCAACCGGGACCAAAGGCCTGCGCCTGCCAAAGTCGCGGTGCAGTGGGATATTTAGTCCCACCTCGCTAGCCGAGGAGCGGCAGGACCTATTTATAAGCCCTACCCCGCCATCTCCATTGAACTCCTCTGAATTGCAGGCCTCTGGGCCTAATCTCGCACTGCTATGCCTGTGGGCCTGGTGGGCCTTCTGCGGGCTTGACTCCTGCCCATGGATGGATTTCTAGTCGTATTCAGGCCGTGGTGGCCCAGTAGGTGGCATTTTTTATTTTTTTTCCTAGTTTATTTCTCTTCTTTTTTGTTTTATTTATTTTATTTTGTTTCTACTTACATCAAAATACTTATTTATTTTATTTTATTTTGTTTTTAATTACTTATTTATTTTATTTTATGATAATTCTTTTTGCTATTAAAGTTTCTAACAAAAAAGTTCTTTATGAAAATTCTTTTTGCTTTTAATGATTTTGAACAGAAAAAACTTTGATAATTTTAGTTGCATCAATTTTATATAATTTTAGTTTCAATAATACTAGAGGTTGCTTATAATGTTTTGAACAGAAAATACGCTGATAATTTTAGTTTCATAAATTTTATTTATGTTATTAAAGTTTATTTTATTTTATTTTGTTTTGTTTCTACTTATATATTTTATTAAAGTTTATTTTATTCTGTTTCTAATTACTTATTTATTTTATTTTATGATATTTGTTATTTTACTGATTATTTTGAGCTATAAGACCCTGAAATTGAAAAGCACTACAAATGAACTCTAAAAAGGTTGAAAGTTGGCATGATATCATCATTTCATCCACATATCATGTGCAAGAAAATAAAGAGGGTTACGGCAAAAACTGGATGCACTTCATGTATAAAACGAACAATCTCTTTCGAAGTATCAAAGTTTCATACGAAAACTCATCTGTTACAAAGGGATTTCATTTTTTAGAATTTATTTGAACTCCATAGTTTTTCTGTGTTCAAAATGCATCATTCAAAGCCACATCATCAATTTTCAATCTTTTCTGACTTCATTTGTTATTTTCCATGCATTTACTGATTATTTTTAGCTATAAGACCCTGAAATTGAAAAGCACTACAAATGAGCTCTGAAAAGGTTGAAAGTTGGCATGGTATCATCATTTCACCCACATAGCATGTGCAAGAAATTAGAGAGGGTTACGGCAAAAACTGGATGCACTTCGTGTAAAAAACGGACAATATGTTTCGAAGTATCAGGATTTCATACGGAAACTCGTCTGTTACAACAAGCATTTCAAATGAACTACGAAAAGGTTGAAAATTGGTATGGTATCATCATAATAGTTATGGAGAGAAAGTCTTCACTTTTTTCCGCTTGTGTGCTTTGCTTATTGCACCGTAACCATGGATAATCTTCATCGTTTATCAGGATGCTTGGGATCAGCCTTGACTTTGAAGGGAGGAATTTCATGAAACTTTTCATAATCTTCGGACATGCCTGTCTTGCCCTACACTCTCACGATGTCCCTTTTTCCTGAAAGAACTATGTGGCGCTTTGGCTCATCGTATGATGTATTCGCTTCCTTATCTTTTCTTTTTCTCGGTTTGGTAGACATGGCCTTCACATAGATAACTTGTGTCACATCATTGGCTAGGAAGAACGGTTCATCAGTGTACCCAAGATTATTCAGATCCACTGTTGTCATTCCGTACTGTGGGTCTACCTGTACCCCGCCTCCTGACAGATTGACCCATTTGCACTTAAACAAAGGGACTTTAAAATCATATTTGTAGTCAAGTTCCCATATGTCCACTATGTAACCATAATATGTGTCATTTCCCCTCTCGGTTGCTGCATTAAAGCGGACACCGCTGTTTTGGTTGGTGCTCTTTTGATCTTGGGCGATCGTGTAAAATGTATTCCCATTTATCTCATATCCTTTGTAAGTCAATACAGTCAAAGATGATCCTCTGGACAACGAGTACAGCTCATCACAAACAGTGTTGTCACCTCTGAGACGTGTTTCCAACCAACTGCTGAAAGTCATGATGTGTTCACATGTAATCCAGTCGTCACACTGCTCCGGGTGTTTGGAGTGCAGACTGTTCTTGTGTTCATCGACATACGGGGTCACCAAGGTAGAGTTCTGTAGAACTGTGTAGTGTGCTTGAGACCAAGAATGCCCGTCCCTGCATATTATTGAGTCTGCTCCTAGCGTGCCTTTTCCAGTCAGTCTCCCATCATACCGTGATTTAGAGAGACCTATATTCTTAAGGCCAGGAATGAAGTCAACACAAAACCTAATGACATCCTCTGTTTGATGGCCCATGGAGATGCTTCCTTCTGGCCTAGCACGGTTACGGACATATTTCTTTAGGACTCACATTAACCTCTCAAAGGGGAACATATTATGTAGAAATACGGGCCCCAGAATGACAATCTCGTCGATTAGATGAACTAGGACGTGTGTCATGATATTGAAGAAGGATGGTGGGAACACCAGCTCGAAACTGACAAGACATTGCGCCACATCACTCCTTAGCCTTGGTATGATATCTGGATCGATCACCTTCTGAGAGATTGCATTGAGGAATGCACATAGCTTCACAATGGCTAATCGGACGTTTTTCGGTAGAAGCCCCCTCAATGCAACCGAAAGCAGTTGCGTCATAATCACGTGGCAGTCATGAGACTTTAGGTTCTGAAACTTTTTCTCTGGAATATTTATTATTCCCTTATATATTCGACGAGAAGCCAGTCGGGACCTTCATACTGAGCAGGCATTCAAAAAAGATTTCCTTCTCTTCTTTGGCAAGAGCGTAGCTGGCAGGACCTTCATACTGCTTTGGAGGCATGCCGCCTTTTTCATACAAACATTGCAGGTCCTCCCGTGCCTCAGGTGTATCTTTTGTCTTCCCATACACGCCCAAGAAGCCTAACAGGTTCATGCAAAGATTCTTCGTCACGTGCATCACGTCGATTGAAGAGCGTACCTCTAGCTCTTTCCAGTAGGGTAGGTCCCAAAATATAGATTTGTTCTTCCACATGGGTGCGCGTCCCTCAGCGTCATTCGGAACAGCTAGTCTGTCGGGACCCTTTCCAAATATTACGTGTAAATCAGAGACCATATCAAGTACGTGATCACCGGTACGCATGGCGGGCTTCTTCCGGTGATCTGCCTCGCCTTTGAAATGCTTGCCTTTCTTTCGACATTGATGGTTGGTCCGGACAAATCGACCCTGGCCCAGGTACACATTCTTCCTACATCTGTCCAGGTATATACTTTCGGTGTCAGCTAAACAGTGCGTGCATGCGTGGTATCCCTTGTCTGTCTGTCCTGAAAGGTTACTGAGAGCGGGCCAATCGTTGATGGTTACAAACAACAATGCATGCAGGTTAAATTCCACCTTTTTGTGCTCATCCCACGCACGTACACCATTTCCATTCCACAGCTGTAAAAGTTCTTCAACTAATGGACTTAGGTACACATCAATGTCTTTGCCGGATTGCTTAGGGCCTTGGATGAGAATTGGCATCATAATGAACTTCCGCTTCATGCACATCCAAGGAGGAAGGTTATACATACATAGAGTCACGGGCCAGGTGCTGTGATTGCTGCTCTGCTCCCCGAAAGGATTAATTCCATCCGCGCTTAAACCAAACCATATGTTCCTTGGGTCACCTACAAACTGAGCCCAGTACTTTCTCTCGATTTTTCTCCATTGCGACCCCTCAGCGGGTGCTCTCAACTTCCCGTCTTTCTTACGGTCCTCACTGTGCCATCGCATCAACTTGGCATGCTCTTCGTTTCTGAACAGTCGTTTCAACCATGGTATTATAGGAGCATACCACATCACCTTCGCAGGAACCCTCTTCCTGCGGGGCTCGCCCTCAACATCACCAGGGTCATCTCGTCCGATCTTATACCGCAATGCACCGCATACCGGGCATCCGTTCAAATCCTTGTACGCATCGCGGTAGAGGATGCAGTCATTAGGGCATGCATGCATCTTCTCCACCTCCAATCCTAGAGGGCATACAACCTTCTTTGCTGTGTACGTACTGTCGGGCAATTCGTCATCCTTTGGAAGCTTCTTCTTCAATATTTTCAGTAGCTTCTCAAATACTTTGTCAGGCACAGCATTCTCTGCCTTCCACTGCAGCAATTCCAGTACGGTACCGAGCTTTGTGTTGCCATATTCGCAATTGGGGTACAACCCTTTTTTGTGATCCTCTAACATGCGATCGAACTTCAGCTTCTCCTTTTCACTTTCGCAATTTTCCCTTGCATCAACAATGACCCGACGGAGATCATCATCGGGCACATCGTTTGGTTCCTCTTGATTTTCAGCTTCCTCTTGATCTTCAGCTTCCCCCGTTGCAGCATCACTGTATTCAGGGGACACATAGTTGTCATCATCCTCTTCTTCTTCGTTGTCTTCCATCATAACCCCTATTTCTCCGTGCTTCGTCCAAACATTATAGTGTTGCATGAAACCCTTATAAAGCAGGTGGGTGTGAAAGATTTTCTTGTCAGAGTAAGACCTCGTATTCCCACAATCAGGGCATGGACAACACATAAAAACCATTCTGCTTGTTTGCCTGAGCCACTTCGAGAAAGTTACGCAAGCCCTTAATGTACTCGGAGGTGTGTCTGTCACCGTACATCCATTGCCAATTCATCTGCGTGCATTATATTTAATTATGTGTGTCAAAAGTAAGAAAATTAGACAAGTATCTATCTGAAGTAAGATTTTTTTTCTTTCAGAAAGAAGGTAAGAACAAGAGGCTCACCACGGTGGTGCCGGCGACGAGATCGGCGCGGGCGATCGACGGCGGTGAAGACAAGGACGGAGCGTGACGGACCGCTAAACCTAGACAAATCTCGGAAAAAAAATGGAACTCCGAGGTCGAGCTTCGAGAGGAGAAAGCTTAACTAGCATGGCTCGGGCATTTCATCGAACACCTCATGTGCATAGGAGGTGAGCTAGAGCACCCAATGCCTTTCCCCTCGCCGGCCAGCAAAAAATAGAGCATTGTGGAGTGCTCTGCTCGCCGGTGATGGGGTATATATAGGCAACTCATTTGTCCCGGTTCGTGGCTCGAACCGGGACTAAAGCCCAGCCTTCTGTCCCGGTTCGAGCCAAGAACCGGGACCTATGTTTGTGGGCCAGGAGCGACGCCCATTGGTTCCGGTTCGTGCCAAGAACCGAGACAAATGGGCCAAGACGAACCGGGACCAATGCCCACGAGGCCCCGACCGGCCCCCTGGGCTCATCCATTGGTCCCGGTTCGTGGCAGAACCGGGACTAATGGGCTGGCCAGGCATGAACGAAAGCCCCTTTTTCTACTAGTGCACATGATCTTTTAATGGTGCATAATCAGCTATAACACCTCTCGCCTTCTACTTATCCTTGTTGCTAGCGTCCAACTAAACAGTGTCGTGGCAGAACGTGAAAGTGGACCAATAATTGTCCATAAAATATGCAGAGGAATTAATGGATTCCTTCCCCTTCCCAAAAGTTAAATCGTTTCTCAAATGCCATGCTCACTAGGAAAAGAAAACAAGATTTGCTCCCTCTGCTGCAAGCTCAACTGAGCCAGCAAAATCAATAACTAATCCGGCCCCGAGCATTTGAAGAACTCTTCATCCGGAATATTCCACTACTCTCTCAAGGCCAATCGTAGAGCACGAGCTTTAAAACAACTCACGAGAGCATGAAAAGTGTTTTTCATCTTCTACACCACAAATAGAACACATACCTGAATCAGTCTGATGGTTCTTAACTTTATTCATCTGGACCACCAACCTATTGGTTGTGGGTCGCCACGCAAAAATCCAGATCTTCTGAGGAATATTAGCCATCCAAATTAAATATCGAATCCCCCTAAGACATTTCAAATGCGTCCCTGCTTTACCATATCGTAGCTTCTTTCTTGATGTTGCAGAAGATGATGGTGCACTGGCAATGCTAGGAATTTAAGCACGTTATGTTGATTTAAACTTGTGATTGAAATGAATTTGTGTTTTATAATTTTTATACTGCCTCATACACAATATTTACTTGTATTTAAGGGTTTCAGTCAAAATGTTGTGTGGTCAATCGACCGTACAATTGAATGTCCACCATTCTGATGGTGGACACTGTTGATGTGTTTGTTGATATGTTCTAGACCCTATTATCCCTTCATGTCATCTCCTGTAATTGTTCCCCCACACACATAAAAATATGTGATGATCAAAACGAACTAAAAATATCAATGACCTTTCTTTTACAAAATAGAAGCCAACATGGCATCGGTCAAGGCGCCACACGGGAGTAACTCAGATTCGGGGTGAAAAATTCATTCACTCTGAAAAGATACTAGAGGGCAACACGTGTTTTACCTTGCTGTTTACACATGTAGAATTAATCCTATTATTTTCTTTCAAGGGTTATTACGGCAGTTTATATTACGCGCATACCATGGAGCCAGTTGAGCAAGCGCGGAACCCTACGGGTGCTTTTGGGCGGTTATCTAGGACGATCATTTTGGTTTTGAAAATGTTCCCTTTGATTTCGGTCTTTTATTTTTCTCTCTTCCGGATTTCTTTTTTTCCTTTTCCTGTTACTTTTATATATTTTAATCTAAAAAAATTACTTCATGAATAGTTTTCAAATTTCGTAATATTTTAAAAAATTGGGGAACATAATTTACATCCATGAATATTTATCCTAAGATGTGAACATATCTAAATTTTGTGAATATATTTCATCTTCGTGAGGAATTTTTAAATTAATAAAATAAAAACTCGAATGTTTTTTAGTTTTCACCATTTTTTTAATTTTGTGTTCATAAAAACTGGTGAACATTATTTTGAATTTTGAATATATTTTCATATTCGTGAACAATTTATAAAATATTTATTTAAATTTTTGAGCATTTCTTAAAATATAATAATAGTTTTTGTAATTCAAAAAAAACTTGGCTGAAAACATAATATTTTGGGAAGAAACTTGATGAATAAAATATAATATTTTTCTTATCACTTGTATAATGGATGTTTGGTGCACTATTGTTTTGGGTTGTTTGTTCCCCCTGGGCTTATTAGGCTTTCTGTGTTCTGAGTGAGTATAGTTAGTCTGTCGGTGTGGTAGTAGATAAGGGGCACAATTGCTATATATTGCCCGAGCGCTATGGATGAACCGCCCACAGCTGCTTCGACCTGGGCCAGTCCAGTAGGGATCGCTACATACATTTTTTTTGTTGGCAACCCGGTTTTTATCATGAGGGGCTTTTCTGCCGGTTTTGGTGGAATTTTTTGTGCGAAGCCGGTTTCTTCCGTACATTTCCAGTTAGTCTTTTACACTCATTTTTTGCAATGTTTTTTTTACAAAAATAGAGATGTTGAACATTTTTAAAGTACATGTTAAAAATTTCGGATACACCACTTATAACACATAACAAACATTTTTTAAAAAATTTATTGACATTTTAGAATATGAAAACATCTTAGGTTTCATGATGTTTTTTTTTTGAAAATCTTGAAGATTTCCAAAAGTCATGAATATTTTCGAATTTCAGTTTATGAGTTTGTAATTTTTTGAAATTCATTGCACATTTGTAAAATCTTGTGTACTTGTAAAGTTAATGAACATTTTCTAAACATTATAGTTTAAAATGTACATAAATTGGACATTTCGTTTTAAAAACCATGATTTTTGTGCAAGAGAAACTTTCAATGTATTCATCAAATGTCGTTGTGGTACAACGAACACGGGAAGTAACAAAAGTTACATACAGGTCCGTAGACTACTTAGCGACGACTACAATAACTGGAGTGAGCTAAAGTCGCGCCACCGCCGTTGCCCTTCCCTCGCCGGAGTCTAGCCCACCTTAGACTATTGGAAGTCGTCGTGCTAAGACTCCATAGAACTAACACGCTAGAAACAACACTCTAGCTGATGAAGAGAAACATGGAATGGAAGAAACAAACTTGTAGATACACGATCATAGAAGAACAAATATCGATACGTACACAATCCACCAAAGACAAACATCCATTGAATCCCGTAAGATCAGTCGAAGACACACCTTGACAAGCCCTCCGATAAGACTAGAAGCACCACCGGGTCATGGGACAGGTGGGGCAAAACGTATTTCATTTTCAGGAGCCGCCATCGTCTCGCCTTCTTCAGCAGGAGACAAACCATAATCAAACTCAAGAAATTGCCTCAACATAGAGCAGGAGCCCTCCCGCTTGACTGCGTCGGCGGTCCACCACGCCTCCATCGCCCTAAGGCCACAAGAGATGAGATAGATACGCATCAACGCCGACAGGAGGCAGAAAAACCTTGTCGCCTGTGAGTCGGCTTTCTTGGAAAAGAGGAAACATGTTTTATATTTCTTTTTTTTAAATTAATTCATGAATCTTCTTCGAAATAGGTATATTTTAAAAAAGATTGGGAACATGATTTAAATTCATGAGAATTTTTTATTTATGAAATATTTTCCGTATTCATGAGATTTATTAAATTGGAAAAATAACCATATTTGTGCTTGTAAAAAAACTTGTGAATGTTTTTATAATTCATGTATATATTTTTCATATTCATTACCAATTATTAAATTATGTATTGAAATTTTTGAGATTTTACTAAAATTTCTGAACATTTTCTTAATTTGTAAATAATTAAAATTATAGAACATTAAAACATCAAAGCATTTCAATAGGACAATCAGATGAAAGAAATAATTGCTGAAAAACCAAATGGGGTAACAATCACCAGCGCAATAGGCACAGGCCACAAGGCCACACGTTTTCTCACAATCCTACTTTTTGAATAAATAAAAACTATTTTAATGGAAAAATGACCAAAATAAAAAGGTGGTTGATTAATGGTATCACTAGTCGCGCTATTCGTCATCCTGGGTAAGAAATAGTTATTCTTCACCCCTTCTGTATTTTGACATCAATGCACCGTATTTTTATGTTTTTAAATTTTATTTTATTTAATACATAAAAAGAGAACATAATAAAATATATGCTCCACGTAAAAATTAATTTATATTAGTAAATTTACTAATGTAAAAATATAGTGTAAACATACATAAAATGTGCCTTTTTTGGTCTTATAACCTATATTTTTGTTTTTTAATATCAAATTTTACATTCATAAAGAAACGATCGCTTCATAAATAAACTACGTTTGTAATACAAATAGTTACATTCATACTGATTCACTACGTAAAATTTAACATACAAAAATAAAAATATAGATCATAAGACAAAAAAATTACAGTTTATGTACATTTTATATTATGTTTTTACGTTTGTAATTTTACATAACATAAAATATTTTTTACAGCAGTTATATTTTTTTACGGTCTCTTTTTGTGTCATAAATAAGACAAAACTTACGAAACGTAAAATTACGGTGCATTGATGATAAAATAGAGGGGGTAAAGAATCACTATTCCTCACCCAGGATGACGAATAGTGTGATCCTATATTTCCTGTCATCCTTTTACAATCATGCTTTATATACAAAAAAACTATAAACTGAACTTATTTTATATATACTACTTTCTTAAACATATTGAATATCTTGTAAGATGACAATCAATTTTTTTTATTTCCTATAACTTTTAAGAATTAACGAGCATTTTAAATCTGTAAAAATATTTTGAATTTCATAAACATTTTAAATTTCGTGAGATTTTTAGAAATTCGTCGAGATTTTTGAAAGTGAAGAACATTTTTTGGATTTCATCTTTTTGAGTTCCTGTTTGCTTAATTCATTGAACATTTTTAAAATCTTGATTTTTTAAATTTCATGAAAATTATGGTTGTGCATAATTTGGACACTTTATTTAATAATTATGATTTTTTTTGCAAGAAAAACTTTCGATCTTATTCATCTACTGTCGTGGAATACAAAGAACTCTAGAAGTAATCGAAGTTACATCCATGTTCGTATCCCACCTAGCAACGACTATAATAGGCGAAGCGAGCGGAAGGTGTGACTCGGTCATCGCCACTCCCTCACTAGAGCCAGCCAAACCTTATTATACTAGATAGTTATGAAGCCAATGTGTTAAGGCCCCACGGTACTAGTGCACCAGAACAACAACTATAGCCGATGAAGAGAAGCATAGATTGGAAGGATACAACCCGTAGACACATGAACTTTCACGAACGAAGACCATATCCAAGCAGATTCACCGAAGACAAACACCGACCATCCCCACAAGATCCACCAAAGACACACCTTGACAGCCGGCTCGGGACCACCTTTTCTCTTTTTTGTTCTTTCTTTTCTCTCTCTAGTGGGACCATGAACCACCCACCAATCAGCATGCATGTGTACGGATAATTTATGAGACATGCTATGTACACGGACAAATAGGAGCTCAAAGAGGATAAGCTCGGACCCTGTCTGGACGCGCTTACGAACGTACATGGAGCCAAATTAGACAATCATGGATGTAAATGATCTAAATCTACGTTCGAACAATTTAATTTTGAAAAGGGACGTAGGGGACCTTGGGAGCGCGTTTGTTTTGGGTACACAGTGTCATTTATACTTTTGTTTCCCTTTTCTGGAAAAGATAACGAAAAAAGGTGGGAGAAAGACAACCAAACCAGGCCCGACCCAACATCGAGCTAGGCTGCCTGTGGAAAAGCCCAACCAAGGCCCCGAGCCTACCACAAAAAAAATGAAGCGCATGCCGGGGAATCACCATCATTACCTCTTTCCACAAGGGAATGTATCCGGTGCACCCTCATTTGTGGTGCTACCGGTGCACCAAATGCCTTAGAGCACTTTAAAAAATCTGAAAAAAAAACATCTAGCACATTGACACAATATTAAAGTATGTTGTCACAAAATTTTGTACCAAAATTTGAAATTTTCTTGAGATACAAAAATGACAAATTTGACATTAGTGTGATAATGGGCCAAATCTAAATCCCATCTGATGTTATATACTATTTAGTGTTGAATTTGTCATTTTTGTTTTCCAAGCTATTTTTCGAATTTTGCCATGAAATTTTGTGACAACCCATGTTGATGTTGTCTGAATGTGCAAAATAGTTTTCATATTTTTTTGAACATTTTAAAAGTGCAATGTGAGTTCGGTGCACCGGTAGCACCACAAGCACCGGTGCACCAGATATTCACCCCCAACGAGGTCGACTCAAAAAGAAATGAGCCAAATA
Organism: Triticum urartu; assembly: GCF_003073215.2. Classification (NCBI taxonomy): domain Eukaryota; kingdom Viridiplantae; phylum Streptophyta; class Magnoliopsida; order Poales; family Poaceae; genus Triticum; species Triticum urartu. Next base: position 551,665,500 of record NC_053027.1, on the reverse strand, counting down.
CAAACGTTTTGTGTAGCTCGACCGTAAAATGAGCCGATCGTGAGCCAACACTACCTCACTCGATTTTAGCTCGACATCAACATGCGCACTATGCTAGAACTTTTTATGATCTTTGGCCAGTAATTTGTTATCACAGTTAGATATTTGTCATGTGTTAAAATTAGGTACTGGAATAACAGTTTCCTGCTGAGAGAGAATGAGCTAAGCTACTTTGAATAAATTTATACTAGCATGGTGTTAATTAGAGTAATATTTTATAGTGACTTTCTTATGATGTTGTTGTGGTCTATATAGTTGAAAACTCGCCTTAGATAAATAGATCTTCCCTCGTCTTATGGTCGAAGCTAGCTTGAGATCCGCTCAAAATTGATACAAACTGGGCATAACTCAGTCTGTCGTTTGTTATTCTATATTATTTATCTCAACATGCAAACATGCCAACTCATAATACAATTATGAATGGGATAAGATCCACCTTAACATGCAACTATGTAGTATTGGAAGAGACGCACCACAATATTTAATCATGTATGAGAAAAGATCCACCATAACATTCAACCGTGCATGTTTTTTTTTCATTTAATTATTCTACTTATATTCAATAAATGTTGTTACAACTATATATAATCAAATAAAATAAGTATTATGTATTTTTTAATTATGGTTCTCATGATATCAAGCTAAATTTTAATCAATCAATTCCCTCCGCAACGGTATCCTATAGTTTGCTAAGCTCATGGTCCATTTTGTAGTCAGATCTGGAAGGCCAAGAGGAGCTAATGTTGACGGCAAAGCTACTCGAGCAAGTAGCAACTGAAATGTTCAGATGCGCTCATATAACGTATTCTAGGCTCTAAAAGAGTCAGACAGTGGGGAGAAGTTCATATCTAAGAGCATCTCTAACGGTTCCGCATATAGGGAAAGCCGACACCAAAAAAAATGGTCCAACAACTTCCGTATTCTTATTTTCTCATAAAAACATATGTCTATTGCCCGCTAGACCACCATCGCTTCGTACCACCACGCCGCATGTCCTCACCGCTCACTGGATTGTCACGCTGCGCTGCGCCACAACCACCTTCTTTGCCCTTCACCTTGTCGTCACGCCACAACAACAGGTCGCCCACTCCTCGCCGTCGTATGCCACTTGCTTTGCGCACGTTAGGCCCTCGCCTCACATTGGCATTGGTCGCTGGAGTCGCATGTTCACTCGCACGAGAGAGAGAGAGATTAGCCACAGACAGATGGGACATATATGTCAGGCTAATTATAGGCGAAGTTTTTTTAGGGTTATAATTATAAAGGAAATTGTATTGGGGATAACATGGCTACTATATATAAGCCCTTGCACTTGGGGACCAAACATTTGCTGCTAAGACAACTTACCTGGAGCAAGAAGTTCTCTCTAGCACGGTTGCCGGAGAAGCAATCTTCTACTACATAGGTTTTGCAATTCACTATCTTTCGTTCTATTTTCTCTAGTTATTTTTTTCATGGTAATACGTGTCTCATTCATATTATAAAGAATAAAGTAAAAGTCACGTAAAGACCGACATGACAAAACTAAAAAGATGACAGAACATCTCTGAGCTTGATATCAATGCCCGTCACCTGCCTCCGGCACCACCACAGTAGCCACTAAATAAAAGAATGATGAATCACCTTTTCACCCAAGCTCGACGCGGCTCCACCGCTGATATGCAGCTTTACAGACCTTCAAGGTGGCTCACCGAAAGTGAAGCCCGTTGAACGAATCAGACCGGGGCAACACCCCGGACACGCCATCGAACTCCAGATCAGTCACCCCACCACGACTAAAACGCCGAAGGAGGAAGCGATACCTGCCATCCACGAACCACGAGCCCAACACATGCTCCGTCTTCCAGATGTCGTCGGTGCAGACCACAATCTGCATCCGCTCCTGGACTACCTCCCAAGCTCCACGCCGACGCGTGAGCAAACGCCGTCGCAACGGCGGAGCCCGAGGACACAGGTCCACCACAAGGATGCCGCCGCCGTCACACCATCCTTACTTGAACAGACTGGTTTCTAAATCCATCCCCAACCATAGAACCGATAGCCTCGTCAGGGAAGAATTAGAAGAATCTTTATTCAACATTGTCATCGTCGCCGCTGAAGCAAAGAAGATAAACAACCTAAAAAACTAGACTGCCAGGGAGTAAAAATGACCCACATGCGTGAATCTGGCGACCCCTCTCATCACCGACGACCAAGGTCGCCGCCGGAGGGGAGCCGCCGAAGAACGGCCTTGGAAGATCGGCCTCCCCTGGCGGCGTCTAGGGTTCCAGCCGCCAGGGACGAGAGGAAAACAACGATCCTCTTCTTTTTGCTTGGCTCTTTTCTCTAGTTATTTGTATTGACACTTTTTACATTTATGTATTTTTTATTTTTTATAGTACCAATCTTCATTCACCTGAAGCTCAAGCCAAAGCCAAAGCCAGGCCGCAGCAGAGCGTCCTGTCGTCCTCCCCCACCCCCGCGACGGACGCCGGCGCCGCCGCGATGGCCGTCGACGAATCGTCGGAGACCGACCAGCTCGACTCCATGTCCACGGAGGACATCGTCCGGGCCACCCGCCTCCTCGACAACGAGGTCCGCGTCCTCAAGGTACGCCCCCCCTCCCCCGAACCCTAGCAGCCGCTATCCCGTCCCGTCGGTCCAGGGCCGCCTGATCTAGTTGTCTGTTCGCGGGGGTGCAGGACGAGCTGCAGCGGAACAACCTGGAGCTCGAGAACGTCAGGGACAAGATCAAGGAGAACCAGGAGATGATCAAGCTCAACAAGCAGCTGCCCTACCTCGTCGGCAACACCGTCAAGGATTTCTGTACCGATTTGGATGCGGAAATTATGGGTTTCTGTACCGATTTCATTCATGCCGGATTCACGATTCCCCAATCCAGTATTAGTTCGTGCAAGCCAGATTAGTAGCCCAGAGTAGCGTGTGACTTCACATGCTCTAGTTTTGAGCTTCACTTCGTGCTGATTGATGAGGGGTCAGTGACTGTACGCCCTAGTTTAGTTTGCTGGAAATGTTTGACGTCACAGAAACACATAGTTACACGCCAATTTCTCTCTTGTGATCAACCTTGTAAATCATCTAGGAGGTAGTAAATCAATTGCAACTGTATTGCTTGCTATGTGGTAGCTCTCTGGAATCAGTTGGTGTGTATCAGTGCTGTTGTTCATTAGCTTCTGATAACTTATCTGGCAAGGATAAACTGCTGCACTCATTTTGTCTTTTCCTTAAACTCAGAACTGATATTTTCAAGGTTATAGTTTGCCAGGTTGCTGATAAATATCTTGACTTCAGATGCATTTGTACTTGGAAATCTACTAACGTAATTTATCAACTATTTCAGATTTTTGAAATGAACCTGGAGAGGATGGTGCTAATATAGATCTGGACTCACAGAGGAAAGGAAAATGTGTTGTTCTTAAGACATCCACAAGACAGGTAAATAAATTTGCTCGAACTTGCTGTGGTGCTTACATCTCTAGTATCTGTTACTACATCTACTCCAACTGTATATGCATGAACTGTCGTGGATGTAGCCCAGGCATGCCGGTGGTTGGTGCCATAGAAACAAGTACTCAGAGAGGAAAGATGCTCCATGGTTGATTAGTTGTGTGTGTTCAGGTTGTCTCCGATTTTAGTGTTTCTGCCTATATTTTGGAGAGCCAATGAGTACAACACAAGTTAGGGATGTGCCAGTGTTGTAGGTTTGGTACAATCATCAAGTCTCAGGGTCCTAGTTAGGTAACTTTGTACGAGAGCAGGTGTTGTAATCTTTGACACCATGGAACTTCTCCATTAGTTGCAAACACACAGTAAAATTCTTAAGTAGATTTTAATTTTGAGAACTCTCCTATAGGCTATAAACACCACCATTTTATATTTCACCTGAGGTTGGCTTGTTAACTGTGTAAGTTTTCCTGGGAGTTGATACCATGACACATCAATCACAAGTAGCTGAATTTATTATGTCAGACATCACATTCTAGTACCTTGCAGCATCAATATTCCTATCCCTGCCTGCGTACAGCATTTTACTTGGTTAATGTATCTGTATCCATAACAACCCTTTCAATTATGAGCCTATATGGACTATTTTAATTTGGATGTTTGGAACTTGACATGGTTTATTTCCACATACCATTTGATGGATCTCATTAGTTGGGCAATCTTTGCTGTTTTAGAGAATCAATTTATTTACGTGCTGTAAAGAGTTGGACTTGCTGCTCAAGGCTTCTCCGTTCCTTTTCTGTTCTTGATTGCAGACTTATTCCTTCCTGTGATTGGGCTTGTTGACCCTGACAACCTCAAGCCTGGTGATTTGGTTGGAGTCAACAAGGACAGCTACTTGATATTAGACACGCTACCTTTGGGATATGACTCTCGAGTAAAGGTAATGGAGGTAGATGAAAAGCCTACGGAGGATTATAATGACATTGGTGGCCTTGAGAAAGAGGTATTTACTTCACATTTTAGATGATGAAAACAATAGGTTGATTGCCAGTTTATCTTTCTGTAGGCAGTATAATGTTAAGTTCTTACGTCGGAATATTTTTAGTTGATAATTGTTTGCTTTTATTCGCTCCCTCATGTTCTGATTTTGTAATTGTCTAATTTCTAATGCAGATTTAGGAACTCGTTGAAGCTATAGTGTTGCCAATGACACACAAGGAGCAATTTCAGAAGTTGGGAGTTTGTCCCCCGAAAGGAGTTCTTTTATATGGACCACCTGGGACGGGAAAGACGTTGACGGCTCGTGCATGTGCTGCACAAACCAATGAAACCTTTCTGAAACTTGCTGGTCCGCAGCTAGTCCAGGTAACTAACTTTTGATGTTAAAGTCATTGAAAGCAGAATGTGCAATATCATATTATTATTCATTTTAATGAACTAGATGTCATGCTGATTGACTTATTCGAGGGTTAGCTGCTTATTCTACCAATCATTGAACACTGCTTTGGCATGCTTTGCAGACTATGATCAGTTCTGTTAAGATGATTGTATCTTTCTTCACACTCAAATGAACTTTGATTGTAATCCTTATAACTCTGTAGTTAATAGTGATTAGCATCATTGGCTCAGGATAAGACATAGAATATCGACTTGCATCTAAAATTGCTGGTTCAAACTTAGAATGTCCATTTGCATCTGTAATATTCCTGGGTCCAGCATTTTTTAGTTCTTCTGGATATCTTTCAGTCAGATATTAACATTTTGTGAATTGTTTCAGATGTTCATCGGTGACGGGGCAAAGCTCGTCCGAGATGCATTTGAGCTGGCAAAGGAGAAGGCCCCCTGCATCATTTTTATTGATGAGATTGATGCAATTGGAACAAAGCGTTTTGACAGGTGCATTTTTTATTTTGCATGCATCGTTTGTACCATAAGCGTTGTGATTTTTTAGTTAGTCCAGCGTAAATGCTTAGTGTCTCTTTACCTATTGTGGTTGAAGTATGTCTCGTTATGTCGTTACTCTTGTTTTTAATTTGGCGAATTGTCTGATGAACACCGTGGTATAATCTTTGTATGAAGAAAATCAGTTGGTATCCCTGCAAGTTGAACACTCCATCAACCTTCTGTGTCATCATATGTAAAATAAGAGAAACTGTTCATGATTTATACTTCAGAGATAAATACATCTTAACTACTTTCAGCATATGCTGCATATCATATGTGATGATGTTGTTAACCTATTAATGCAGGGTTAAGATATTGATTACTTGCAACTAGATATGATCTTTTTACCGGGAAGTATATATTTGATATTGTTTGTATTTTTCTTTTTCTATTTGACTGCAGTGAAGTTAGTGGTGACAGAGAAGTCCAACGAACCATGTTGGAGTTGCTGAATCAGCTAGATGGATTTAGCAGTGCTGAGAGGATAAAGGTCACCATGTCCTAATATTTTTCTCTGTAATCTGAATGCATGCAAGCTCAACCTGTAAAGATAATTTCTTTTGTACTGATGGTTTGGCCTAACTAGTTTTGAAAACAGTAATTCGATAAAATGGATTTTTTATTTGATTGATTAATGAGTAGCCACAAATTGGCTTGTCATAATTTGAGAGATGATGAATACCTGAACCTGATCAGATGTTTTATTCATCCTGTTTCCTGAACACGTTGTTGTTTTGTGACTTGCAGATGATAGCTGCAACTAATCGTGCAGATATTCTCGATCCTGCTTTACTCCGTTCTGGTCGCCTGGACCGCAAGATTGAGTTCCCTCATCCGACAGAAGAAGCAAGAGCTAGGATTTTGTAAGTATGTCTCTTGCAATTTGTTAAAGGCTGACAACTCCTATTGCAAAAAATTGCTTACCTTTTGGTTTTGTGGACTCAAAAGAAGTTTGTTCTGCGTTCTATCTTGTAGACTCAAGAAAGATGAACGTACATCCTGATGTCAACTTTGAGGAGCTGGCTCGTTCAACTGATGATTTCAACGGTGCACAGCTGAAGGCTGTTTGTGTGAAAGCTGGCATGCTTGCTCTACGCGCAGGGATGCTACAGAGGTTTTTGCCGACTCTTGTTCTTTTGTCACACTGGTTCCTTTATGGATGGTAGATAATGGAAGATTTTTTTTTGAAACAAGGCAAAAGGCTTGCCATTTTCATTAATAAAGAAGAGGGTTTAAGACAAGGCTCCCTAGAGAGGGTAAAAAAAGTCTATCACTCTCGCGGCATTACAACGCCCAAGTTTTTCGCTCCCGCCATCACCCATAATCTAACTTCCTCCTTAATGTTTCGCACTAGCACCGCGGTGGGGGTCGCCGAGTTGCGGAAGACTCTCGCATTGCGCTTTTTCCAAATCTCCCAAGAGACGAGCATCAAAAGGGAGGTCATCGCTGACCGCGAAGGGGCCCTCGATTGGGCGATCCGGAGCCACCAATCTTTCACCGAAGTAGCAGTGCTCCACTCCGTAGGGATGACATCTTGGAGCCCAAGCCATTGGACAATGTCGCACCACACCCTTACAGAAAAACGACAGTGGCAAAGAAGATGCGTGGAGGATTCTCCGGTTTGCATACAGAGGGGGCAGAGACCACAGTTTGGCCATCCACGGCGCGCGAGTCTATCAGCAGTCCAGACTCTATTTTGCATCACGAGCCAGGCGAAAAATTTGCATTTCGGCGGCGCCCAAGATTTCCAAACAGTCACATGCATGGGCGAGCGCGTGTGTCCTTCAAATTGCACATTGTAGGCTGACTTTGCTGAGTAGGTGCCGTCCATAGTGAATTTCCAAGTAATCCTATCAGGGGCATCAGCCACAAGATGAGTGGCACTGATCTTCTCCCAAAGGGAGGCGAACTGCTGAATGTGTTCCAGGGAGAGACCTTGATGCGGATTAATTTGACTCACCCAGAAGTTGTTTTGCAAGGCTTCCTGGACCGTCGACTTCTTCTTTTTGGAACACTCAAAAATTTTGGGAGCAACATCTTTCGGCCTCCAACCGTCAAGCCAAGAGGGCTCCCAAAAAAGAGCAGTAGCTCCATCTCCAATGGTGACGGTCGTGGCTGTGGCGAAGAGGACCTTGTCCGCCTCGGTACATGGGTTTCCCAGACCAATCCAGGGCTTCGATGGATCGGTCCAGAGGAGCCAAAGCCATCTAATCCTAAGGGCCGAAGCGAATTTCTCCAGGTTTAGAATCCCAAGGCCTCCGAGTGATTTGGGCTTGCACACTAGCTCCCAATTCACTTTACACTTGCCGCCTGACACCTTGTCGCAGCCAGCCCACAAGTAAGCCCGACGGAGCTTGTCAATATATTCCCGGACCTCAGCCGGGAGCTCTAGCGGCGTTATAGAGTAGATGGCAATAGCAGTGAGGACCGCCTTGACCAAGATAGCACGGCCAGGCAAAGCCACGTGCTTCCCTAGCCACGGGACGAGTTTAGCAGCCGCCTTGTCTTTGAGGTATTGGAAATGGACAGCTTTCAAACGGGACACCGAAAGAGGCAAACCGAGGTATTTCAATGGGAAAGTAGCCCTGGTAGCCGGGAAGGAATGCAGCACCTCGTCCAAGTCCACGGCTGCACAATGGATAGGGACGACACTGCTCTTCAAACAGTTTGTGACTAAACCGGTGACTTCACCAAAGGAGTTCAGAGTGTCTGCTAGGAACTGGATATCCTCCTTGAATGGGGCCACAAATATAGCAGCATCGTCGGCATATAAAGAGGCTCGGATAGCCGGAGATCGCCTGCCAATTGGTTGTAGCTTTCCTTGAAGGGTCGCTTTTGCCAGGATATGATGAAGCGGATCGATGGCGAGAACAAAAAGCAGCGGAGGAAACGGGTCTCCCTGCCTTAGCCCTTGGCCATGCTTAATCGGCTCCCCCGCAACCCCATTGAGTAGCACCCTAGAGGAAGCCGTGGAGAGGAGGGCCGAAACCCAATCCCGAAATCTAATAGGGAATCCGCGATGGCGCATCAGATCCATGAGGTAATCCCATCTGACCGAGTCGAACGCCTTTTTAATGTCCAACTTGAAGAGCAAAGATGGGGTTTTGTTGCGATGCAGTCGCCTGGCAAGGTTCCTAACATACAAAAAGTTGTCATGGATACTTCTTTTTTTGATGAATGCACTCTGAGCAGGGGACACAAGGTTGTTCATGTGAGGCGCAAGGCGAGAGGCCATCATCTTTGCAATAGCGATGGCGTGAATGAGACTAATGGGTCTAAAATATGTGATGTCCTCTGCTCCGTCTTTCTTTGGAATGAGCGCAATGTTTGCGGAGTTGAGCCAGTGCAGTGAGCTGACGCGCAAGTCTGAGAAAAGGTTGATCACGTTGAGGATCTCTGGCTTGACAATATCCCAACAGTCCTTAAAGAACACTCCAGTGAAACCATCTGGTCCTGGCGCCTTATCACCTGGCAGGTCGAAAACCGCTGCCTTGATCTCTTCCTCGGTAAAAGCAGCCCCCAGTTCAGAAAGATCCGCATTCGGCACGGGGATGTAGTCCCAGTTGAAGTCCTTTTTCCTCGGCAGCCCCTTCTTCATGATGGCTGAGAAGTGCCGCTGGACAATCACTGTTTTATGCTCATGGGAGGTGACCCAGCCCGGCCCCTGTTTGAGCCTATGAATAAAAATTTTCCTCCTCCGGTGGTTGATTCGAAGGTGGAAGAATTTGGTGTTGGCTTCCCCCTCTTTCAAGCTTGTAATTCTGGAGCTTTGCCATTTGCGAGCCCTCTCAAGAGCGGCCAGCCCAATGACTCTTCTTTTTAGTCTTCTCCTAAGATCACACTCTTCCGGCGTCAACCGTCTGCACTCTTGGGCGAAATCGAGACGAAGAATTACATCCAGAGCCATATGTAGCTGAACCTTGGTTCTGGAGAAAATGGTTTTACTCCAAGAACGGAGCCTCCGACTAGTCGTCTTGAGTTTATGGAAGAGGGCCTGACAAGGATCGTTCCAAGCCTTTTGGACGGCATGCTTGAAGCCCGGCATTTTGATCCAAAAGTTCTCGAAGCGGAAAGTCTTAGGACGGACCGGGCCATCAGCATTGGCAAGGAGCAAAGGGCAGTGATCGGAGAGGGAGGAAGACATCGTGTGTAGGATGTGATTAGCAAAGGTGATGTCCCAGTCCTCGTTGCAGAAGAAAGTGTCCAGTTTGCTCATGGTAGGGTTGATTCATTCATTGCTCCAAGTAAATTTGCGGTTTTGAAGATGGATCTCCTTAAGCTCACAAGCATTGAGAGCATATCTGAATTTAAGAATCCGCCTATGACATGCGTTTGGGCGGTTTTTGTCCCGGGCTCGGTGTATTTGGTTAAAGTCTCCATTAACAAGCCATCTATCCCCAGGGGGTGGTTTTTCCAGAATGAGCTCTTGGAAAAAGGCATCCTTGAGGTTTGAGTGAGTTGGGCCGTAAACCGACGTGATCTTGAAAGGGAGACCGGAGCTCACTAGGGTAATCTTGGCCGACAATGAGTACACGCCGAAATGAACATCCTCAACCTTCACTGACAGCTCATCCCAGAGCATCAGGATTCCATCACGGGTGCCGACAGCAGGGCGTTGGGCGAATTTACCCAGCCTCTGCCCACCAATGGAGCTTGCGATGAAGGAGTCGACGTGCTCGAGTTTAGTTTCTTGGAGGCATATAAGGTGACAAGGAGTAGCAGCAATGGTTTCGCGAACGGTCGCACGGCGAGCAGGACAGTTTAGGCCACGAACGTTCCAGTTCAGTACAACAAGGTTGTGGCTTTGATATGTCATTGAGCACTAGACAAACATCGTTGTGAGCAGAATAGGAAACAAACAAGGTTCAATATCAAAGGGCACTTCCCAGTTACAGATAAAGGCCTCACACATGGCCAACGCCTTGCCAAGGCAACCTCCAGCAGACACAACAATGGTCTGGGACAAACAGGCGTACAAACTGGGACCATCCGTTGAACTAAAATGGCTACACTAATCATGTAGTTGTCTAACATTGGCAACAAATTAACTCCAGCAGCAGGCAATCTTCCCAGGATCAGCATGAGGTCGAGGCGCCGCCAAGTCCATCCTATAGCTCAGGAGCCGCCACACCTCCGTGCTCAATCAGAGCATCTTCAACGGCAGTAGCAAGGTCGCAATCGAGCTGGAAAATGGCTCGCAAAGCCGCCACGGCGATGTCAGGGAGTTGGCCCTTGAACAGCTCCACGTACCTGCCAATGGCCGCCTCCGTGACAGGCTCACCATCAGCAACAATCCCCAACCTGCGGTAGAGGAGCTGCTCAGCCAGTTGCGCGATGGGGACGGTTTGCTGCTTCTCTCTGAGTCTGGGGCTACACCTTCCGAGGTTGAAGCCAGTGATGCCGGCGAGCGTCTTGCGCCGGTTCTTTAGAGCTCTGGGAGCCACGCAATTGGATCAACAAGGATGGCGGGCTGCAGCGGTAAAAAGAGCGGCGACGAGCTTGAGGGAGCGTGAGCAGGGGCCGGGGCAGCAATCCCTGCCTGGAAGACGGGAGTGACAGGCGAGGACTGGGCTGGGGAGATCGCCGCAGAGACCGGGCAAACTTGAACCCTGCGTAGCCAGTCTCCACTTGACGGAGAAGCCATGATCTCACAGGAGGCTGACCTCGGAGCTGGTGGTGGGGAGCGGCCACGACCTTCATCTTCAGTTGGTGCTGCAGGCGCCGGACCCCGTCCATGGCCTCGGGAAAGGAGGCGGAGCGGACTCGAGGTAGCCTCCTCGGCGCTGAGAAGTGGCGCGAAGCCCCTCGCAGGAGCAGGCTGGAGGTGCGACTCCAGCACGGCGGGAGGGGAGGCGCCATCCGGCTCTGCAACCACCACGGTCGAAGCAGGCGAGGCGTCATGCACACGCTCGCACGCAGCTGAGGACGGCGTGGTCAAAGCTGGGGAGAAGTAGGCGCCAAGGCTTGTCCCCAACTTCCCGATGCACCAGGCTAGAGCAGCCACAGGGGAGCGGCTGCGTCTTCTGGGCATGGCCGAAGCGCGGGCAGCAAAGGCAGTGCCGGAGCGGCGGCGAGACACAGGGGACACATCCCTCCGACGACGGCCAGCAGTAGGGATGACGGCACCTCCAGGAAGAACCTGCACCTTGGAGCGATCGACACGGCGGTAGTAAGCCTCCTGCTCGTACCTGTGTCTGCGTCCTCCATCTCTTCTATCTTCACGGCCGCGGCTACGCGCATCATCACGCCGGTCTGCAGGACGCGAACGGCTTCGGAAAAGCCTGTCCCGCCATGAGCCGCCATGATCTTCGCGACGACCACGGGTCTCCACATCCCGACCATGGCCGTCCTGCCAGTCCCAGTCGTCATCGTCCCTGCGACGCCGGTCATCGGAGCGTCGAGGTACGGCAGGCTGCCTGTCGCGCTGAGAGGACTCACCGTCGACGATCTGATAGTGCCAGTCAAACTTGTCCGAGGAGTGCGGGCGTGAAGGGAAGTGCCCATCACTGGAGGGTGAGAAATCTTCCGACCGGTCCAGATGCACGAGGACCCGATAGGTGAGCCCTCTGCGGCCACGCAAAGGGGATGCCGAAACCGAAACCTCATTGTCGACAATGGTCACCCACATGACCTTGGGTATGGCAGAAGGGTTTGAGCACCAAGCCCACAGATTGAGGGTCTCCGCGTCTTCCCTCTGCACCGTTGCCACGTCAAGGTAGTGGTTGATGCAGGAGCTGCCAACAATCTTGCTGACTACATCAACATCCCAGGCTTGAAGTGGCACTTCCTCCAAGCAAAGGTGAACATGGTGGTGGAAGGAAGCGGCCGTGGCCCTAGTGAGTGGGGACCAGGGGGCCGCATGAATGTCAAGGCTGCCATGACGAAATCTTCCCAGCAACGTAACCTGAGCTTGGTGGTGCGGGAAGTCGAACCGCACCAGGAAATCCTCTGGCTGATGCGGCACAACACGGAAGACCTCCAGGGGCACGCCAAACTTGCTGTGGATGGCTTCAGCAATGGTGGCTGCGTTGACTCGAGGCCGGTTCCCGCCGAGCAAGACAAGAGCAGCAAGGGAGGCCAGGCCGGCTGCTTGGGCGTCCATGGCCGGAGTAGAGACCGTAGCAACGAAGCCCTCCGCCGGGCGTGAGGCCGCATCCCCCAATCGAGCCTGGTTGCGACGCGGAGGCATGGCCGGGGCTTGAGCTTGGCATGGTGGGGAGGGGCGGCTGTTTCTTGGGTGGAGGCTGCAGCAAGAGGCGCGGTGACCTTGCCTGCCACAGAGGTTGCAGACAATAGGGTCGCGACACTCAGAGGATTTATGCCCCCTCTGCTTGCAACGGTAGCATCGCCGCTTGCTAGGCTTGATTGATCTGCACCAGTCACTTGAATGAGAACCTCTTGAATGTGAGCTTGACCGGGATCTGTCTCCATTGCTGCTTGACGGGACACGCGCGCCGCGCGGCTGCTGCCTCTGACCCGTAGCGCCTTGATGGCGCCACCAGTGAGCAGGGCGCACCAACAGCCATGGGTGTTGATGAGCTTCCGCCGAATCTCTTGAATGGGAGTTGGGGAAGCAACCAGGCGCATTCATGGCCGGATCTTCGACTTGAATGCATCGCGAGAGGGATTTCCAGCTGGAGCTGCGGGGGCTTCATTAATGGTGGTTGCCGCTTTTCCCCTCTTGGCGCCAGAGCTTGGGGAGCAGCCATCGAAGCGCACCCTCTTGGAACCGAGCGCGTCGGGGCGCGGTGCACGCGAGGCGCCGACCACCGCAAACTCTGGGGACTCGGGGACCATCGAGGAGTCCGACCTCGTGGATCTCGGTGGCGACAGGTCCGGGTCCCAGATCCGCGGCCTGGGGGCGGGGGCGGGGGCGGCGGCGTAGGGAATCCAGGGGGTCGCCGCGACGTGAGCGAGCCAGGCGCGGGGGAAGGGGAAGGAACGGGATGGGCTTTGGTGGCTGCGGCGGTCGGAGCGAGCGGCCGCAGGTGGGTGGCTGCGGTTGCCGGAGTGGGGACGCGCAGGAGGCTCGTGGTCTGTTGCATTTTTTCACCGCTGTAGTGAATGAGGCGCATAATGGAAGATGATAACCGCAGATAAAATCGATTAGGATCTTGATGCTCAGAAAATGAAATTTTAAACAAATCAGCATTAGTTCTATGGTATGATTTTTTAGGACAGTTCTACTGTATGTTCAGTATGAACTGAACAGCCTGAAATATAATACAGTACACAATAGAGAATCATAGTGGAACATAAATACAATATGTAGATGCTGCTTTGATATCTCGAAGCATTTTTTGTGGCTTGGTAGCATGTGATTTACTGCCTGAAGTGCACTTCCTCACGAAGCATGTTTAACTGTATTGTTTCGCTCAACCCTATCTGTTTGCATATGCAGGTGATCAATGCAACGAAGGCATTATCCAAGTGCAAGCAAAGAAGAAATCCAGCTTGAATTATTACGCTTAGTTTCCCTTAAGTATTCAGAACGCTTGGTCCTGTGACGACTGCTGTTTGTAACACTCGGCTACCATTTTCATTTGGAATATAGTTTAATTCTCGAATCCTCTTGATTGCGTGAAGTAATCTTGCTTTGTGCCTGTACCTGAAAAATTGTTTCTAACCAATTGCTCTACGCCGAAAGTGTGAATTGTGGACCATACGGTTCAGGATGCATTAGAGCAACTCCAATGGGCTGATTCAAACGGACGGCGCATTTGTCCGTTTGGATCGGCCGTCCGCCCTGTTTTACATTTGGGTCGGTAGTGCGCCCAACGCGCCGACCCATTTTATATCCTCACTCAATTTTTAATAAAGGCCCGTGGCCATGTCTTATGCTGGCACCATGCCAGCACCGGTATACAATGCCGGCTTCAAAAAATATCACCACACAGTTCATGCTGGCGCACTCGCCAGCGGCCGGCACGCATGCCAGCACACAAAAAGAGGTGGGACTTGAGTTTAACCACGCCATCACGGCCCCGTGGTCATGCCGGCATACAAAAAAAGGAAGGCGCTCGCCGCCACGAGATCACTCGTCGGTGAACTTGAGCATGTCGGCTTGCATCTTCTCGAACCACTGCCTCATCTTTGGCGACACGATGTTGAGATCCATCTTGATCTTCACCCCGGTCATCATGCTCGCAAGAGCCACTTCTTTCGCCTTGGTCTTGGCGTTGGCGGCCTCAATCTCTAGCATCTTGGCTTGCTTCTCCGCCTATATCTCAAGCATCTTGGCTTGCTCCTCCGCGTCCATCTCAAGCCTTCTCCTTTGGATCTCCATGAAGGCGTTCATTTGCTCTTCTTTGAAACGCCGACGCTCCTTCTCCCTTGAGTCTTTCTTGTTCATCATGCCATCCACGCTTGCAATCAAGGCGTTCGATGCCGCATCCGCTTGTCCTCCTTCCTGGAGTTGGTCTTCCCCCGCGCCCATGCCAGCTCGCCGTCCCCAACCTCCTCCATGGCTTGCTTTCCCCCACGCGACTTGAGGGCGGCATATTGCGCCTTGAACTTCTCCTCGTCTTTGATGACCCTAAAGCAATGGGAGAGGTTGAAGCACTTGCCATTGTGTTGGACCTTGAATGCCTCCAAAGCTTGAAATGCCTACAAATGTATTTCATGCAAGCATATTGGCAAACGCTATGCAAATGAACACGCAAGCATAAACTTGAAGACACAAAAGAGGGCGGCTTGCTAGCATACCATGTCTTGCATGCCGATGCCGCTCACGAGGCGGGCCTTGACGCTCTCAAGGATGGCACAAACTTATTGCACTCTTGTTGGATCACCCTCCATCGCTTCGAAATGGACACCCACCCACCCGCGTGCTCACTATTTGGTAAGGCGGAAACTTCTTGCGCTCATGAAACTCCCGGTGGACACGAATCCCAAAAGTTGAATGCTTTTGTTCGGCGCCCGTCTTGAGGTCATGTCCAATGTCTCGCCAACACTCACAAAGAAGCTTGTCCTCGGTTGTCGTGCATGCCTTCGTCTGCTTGCTCTTGTGCTTCGGCTTTGGCCCAGCAGCTTGGTTTGCGAGCTCGTCCTCGAACAAAGGCTCCACTTCGACGTCGCACTCGTCCTCTTCCTCTTGCCCGTAGTCGTCCGGAAACTCATGGTCAAGTGGGAAGCCATCCAGGTCCATGCCGACCTGATCACGCATGAAGGACGCCTGATCGGGATCGTAGCCAGCGACCAGCGTGAACGCCCCTCGATCGTCTTGGCTTTGTGTCTCGTTGGGATCGTAGCCAGCGGCCGGCGCACCGCCCTCGAAGATCAGGTTCTGCATGTAGTCCTTGTTGCCGGCGGCCGACATTCCGTCGAACAGGTTGTGGGCGTCCGACAGCATGTCGGCCGGCATCTGCCGCGCGCGTTTGCTCGCGCCTCCGGATGACGAGCCACCGGCCAACTGTGTGGCGTTGAGGTCGATGGGCGCGGGCATGGAAGGCGCCACCACGCTCACGTCGGGCGAACACTCCCTGAAAAGGCGGGAGGCCTGCAGGTACACGTGGAAGCCGGGCATCGGGGTGCAAGCCGACGCGCGGGGCGAGTCGGGGAGCACCATCCAAAGGAACGCGGATGAGCCGGTGCTGACCGCGGCCACGGCGGCGTTGACGAGGCCATGTTGGCTAGGGTTTAACCCTAGCATATAGAGCGCCTTCATCGTTGCCGCCACGACGCGAGCGTTGGTGACCTTCTGCTGCGCAGCGGCGACAACTTCATCCCTCGTGTCCGCGGCGTGCCTCTGCAGCTTCTTATTTGGCTTGGGCGCGGAGGGGGCGGTCGTTATGCTGGACGAGGCGAGATGAGGGAGGCGAGGCCGGTGTTGGAAATTCACCACAAGCGGGCGACTCGGCGCGAGCCGAAAAGACCAGCCCGCTTCGTTTTATAAGCTGGTCAAGCTTCCTGCAATCTAGAGAGGTGTGACTAATATTACAACTAGATCGGGATCACGCCTTGGCGCAAGGGTGCCGGTCCCAACATTTGATTAGGCAGGTAATGCTAAGTTAATATGAATTCAGTTTTAGTATATGCATTCATACAACATAACAAAATAGTGAAGAAGAAACACTCAGTTGTGATAGGAGCAAGACACAATGATGATAAACATCGGCATGAGACTAAGACAAAATCAATTTCAGTGCGTTTGTTAACATAGGGAATTAAAGCAATTGCTCAGAATGGATTAGACCAATACAGTAAATTTACATAAAAAACAGGGCATTGCCAAACGGCAAGACAACATATATACCAAAAGTATGACAAACATGACACATTTTGTCATTACAAAAATATGTCTAAAGTAGTGATCCAATAATCCAGCGCCTGGTATTTATCAGGGGAGTATGTAAACCAATACAAATCATATAAGTGCAGTACAAAGTAAGATATGGTTCAATAAAAACCATCAAAATTCTTGATAGATCAGGATTACAGCAAGTCATTTATATAGAAATGAATGCATCCCACAAGTTGAATTACCATTATTAATAATTAGAGTAAGTTGGTTACATAGCAAGGGACCGAAAACTAAGTAGCACATTACAGGACAGCCGAACATCACAAAATACTAAAAGCAAGGCGTTTATACAAAGGCTGGTGACAGTTAGATGGCAGTCTTGATAAGTACACAAAGTTAGAACCAATGGTGGAGCTCATCATGGCGAGTGATACCGCTGGAAGCATATGATTGCCAATTCCAACCACTCGGGTATCGCTTCGTCGAGAATCTCATCGGAGTCCATGACGACTATAACTATCGCTTGTCCAGAGAAGGGGTTGCATGGAGCAAATGGATCAAAGGGAAAGAATCACAGGTGATAAGTTTAGCTTGAGGCACCAACCTTTGGATATTTTCAACCGAGAGCAGTCTCGCACAAAGGTATCTCCTCTGGTGTCTCTGCTGAAAGCCCGACCCTGGGTGGCCTGAAGTGCACTTATCCTGTCCAAAAAACCAGTGGGCCTTCTTTGTGTGGCCTGGGTGGCCTGAAATTAATCACCGAAGGAATAAACCAATACAGAATATATGTTTGATCGTTCTGTAGCATGGCATGGTACATATTGGAATGACACGGAAGATCTTCGAACAGTATATGCAACACTTACACACATGCCTCTTAACTCCTGTTCATCCGTAAAGGATACCATGTTGGATCTGTCATCTTCGTCGTATTGAAACTGATGAAAGCATGCCGCCACAAGAATTAGGTAGAGAAATTAAGGGAATCAGAAAGTAAACTTGGGTCAGTGTCATCTAAACATGGGCATAATGTGATCTCATTACAGAATATAACGGCACGGATTTACTAATTATGACATTGGCTAATTCAACAATTCATTGGAAGTTGTTTCAGGCAGAACCACTCTAATCCATCAGGAGTACCTATTTTTTAGGTTCCAACAAAGTTTGTAGGGTTACCTAACAGTAATACCATACCGAAATTGTTTGAAAATTAAGAGAGGGAGAAGGAGAGGGGAGGCAAGATATCAGCAATTAGGCCGTTTTCAGAGAGGAAGGGACCCCGTGGATGGGTCCTTGCGGTCGCCGGCCAAGTTCACGCTGTCGCTGGAGTTCACCTCCGGGCTGTCGCCTAAGAGGGGAGGGGATTAGGTGGAGGATGTCTCAAAACGAAAAGGAGAAGAGGACGATGCAAGGCGTCGGAAGGGGGTTCTCGCCTCACCTCGACGACTTCGTCAGTCGCTGTTGAGGCGTCTTATGGTTCAGCCTGGCGGCTACGGCGACGGTTCGTCCTGCTACTGCCGGTGACCAATGGTGGACGGAGTGCGTGTTTCTCACCGTCTCCAGCGGTGTCGTGCCCAGGAGGTCGTCGTAGATCACCCCCCTGCGTGCACCGAGGGTGCGCCTGGATCTGCCGGTCAGCAGCGGCGCCGATGAGCGCACCTTGACCCGCCACTCCCCCCTGCGCGCACTCCTGTAGCGACATGAGTGGCGGCAATTGCATCCAACTTGTCTATTTTTAAAAATAAGAAAGCAGAAGGTCATCTGTAAGGAGAGAACACCATATCGCTAAAAATCAAATGCTTAAGCTTGAAAAGGCATGCTTACATCCACTATTTAGAACTGATCCTACCAAGAAGAAACATTTAAACTAAGTACAGCAAGCACTGACAAAAATATAGGAGCAGCTATTTCAAATAAATCTGAGTGCTAAAAACTCCATTAAAGAAATGAAAATCTGGTTAGATACATTATATCTTAGTACAAGTATAGATAATTTGATATCTGATATAAAAGATGCTTTACTTAACTAAGCTCTAAGGACCAAGACTCTAGTCAGATGATTCTAAGATAATATCAAGATGCATTAGAAATAACTCGCATGATATATACCATACAAAAAAATACACCTACAACAAAACCTTTTTAATTGGCTAACAATACAATAAAATAAAGAGAAGTAATCAGTATCTGTTGGAAATATCAATCAACAAAAAGTGTTGCTCTAGATTTTGATGTGTTAGGCAAAAGAGAAAATAAACAACTGCCAACTTAATATTGGTTGGGAAGTGACATCAATGATGTAATCCTAATAGGAAAATGAATAAGCATCTACCATATCCAAGCAGGAGCTAGAACCCAAATACTTGAACCTTCATAATATAATACAGTAATAAAAACAGAGTTTCAGAGTATCAGCTCTATAGACAAAATACTCTTATGGCTAAAATAAGGATAAGCTGTGTAAGTTCATCCTTATTTAACTCCTCTTTATGTAGGTAACATATTTTAAACTCTATAGTTGGAAGAGTGTTCAAACTGCAGGATCCAAAAAATGCAGTGGTGACGCACAGAATTGGGGAAAGCTTCAGAACAAACTAAAGAAAACGAAAGGAAATGTCTGCTCAATGGCTCGGATTAACCCAGCAACCTAATCACAGCAGTCAAAAAAATGTTTATGGATACAAAATGGGACATGCTACCTCGGTCACTCTTTACATGAACAATCCAGCATTATCTCAAGAAAAATCTCAAAAAAATCCTATAGTATTATTTTTTGTAGCATGAACAAATAGCTACAACTGGTAACTTGCAAAAAAATAGAAGTAATAGTATCACAACGAATTAAAACAAGTCATTCAACCGATAACTTGTTGGGAGTGAGTCTTTCTAGTATAACAAAGTGCAACTTACTCTTAACCAGATTAAATCAAAGACCAACAAGAAACAATAAAGGATCAAGAACAACTTATATGCAATAAAGGTATGAGAGAGAAGAAAACTTTACTTAAAACGGCTATAAACACTGGAGCATAAATAAGCAACACCTTTAAATACAAATGAAAAAGGGTTTAGGGTTAATTGCATAGTGGGCTCAGATTCGCCTTTCCTCGATCATATAACCTACCCCCGTCATCTCTTACCACCAGATCAATCTGTTTACATAGTGGAGCTGCCCTGGTTATCACTCAACAAGAATGACCATCCAAGGACAGAACCATAAGTATCACATGACCAAAAATGATTTTAGGGATGAGAGGGAGGATCCAACTTGATACCCACAGGTGCCTCGATTGCTGAAAGGCACACTTATTTCAGCCACAGTTAATCATCATCGCCCTAGCAAGAATAGCCTCTGACACGAGCATCGGCGGCGAGAGGAGAGGAGACCCAGAGAGAAGGGGGCGAATGGGAGCACGAAGAGGCAAGCCGCTGCCCTCCCCCACTCCATAGCCGCACGGGCCAACCACCGCCCACCACGCACGAGGCCTGGACGCAAAAAGACCGAAATACCCTCGGTGGGGGCAAGATATTACGTGCAGTGGCGCGGGATATTTACCCGTCGGTGCGCGCGACGGGACGAACATGCCACACCCGCGGCCACGGTCACTGACAAACGCAGCCCACCCACGAGGGGCCCCACACGTCAGCTAGTCCCGGTCGAACAGACAGAGTAAGCGACAGCGCGAGGAGGCAGTAACTATTCATTCCTATAGTGCTACTCCAGATCCGACGGCAGAGTACGTCCGATGGCTTGATCCGACGACCCAAACTCCATCAAGCGAACGCATCCGACGGCCGAAAGTCGCTGAGCTCTGAGGAGGCTCGGTGAGACCCTCTTCTCTTGTTTCTGGAAGTGAAACTGCCCTGGTTATCACTCATCAGAAATGACCATCCAAGGACAGAGCCACTAAAATAAGCACATGATCAGAAGGTCTCAAAGAAACGAGGGGGGATCCAACTTAATACCCTGCTCCAGTTTCCTAATTAATTAAAACTGAAGCAATAAAGGAGATATCTGGCACTACATCTAGTGGCATTATATGGCTATAATGATCACCTAACACAGAGTAGCAACATGCGATAAAACATGAAATAATTCCCTACAGAATAATCTGCACTACTTATGCATATAATGAAAAGGAGATAGTTCTCCTAGCCTCTACATCGTGATCATATGGAAAATAATAAATTACCCGAGTGTCCCGAGATCTTCGCCAAGGAAATCTCTGTAGCTGTGATTTGATTAGAAGACCACCATAAGTAGTGTGTATCAGTTAATCAATATTTAAACTAAGGTACATGTACCACAAAAGAAACCAAGTTACATGAATATCCGGTAGTTCTAACAGAAAATACACCAGCTTAATAGCTTATAATTGCAAAGGCGGAATTAGGTGTCCCAGCTAGCCACTATAATTTTGCAATCACCAGAGCAAAATTTCCTGGCCAATTAACCAACTGATGTACGTACATTTTAACAAAACAGAGCAAGTAATAGGAAGTGCATTATTATTTTGAGCTAAAGTGTATGCATATAGTACAAACACTACAGGTATATTCTGATTATTCGTGCTTTAAGCCGAAAAGAATGAACAAGAAGAAATATATATCTGAGAAAAATAGGATTATACATTTGAAAAAAATAATCTTGTCTGATAAAAAATCCATGCATGACAGGAGTACAGGCACACATATAGAGGTTTTGGTGGATACAACCCGTTCTAGCTTACAACATATACACACTGACTCTGCTCATACACAGATAGGTTCTGGTGTGTATAAATTGTTCTAGCTTACAACATATACACACAGACTCTGCTCGTACATGAGAAATACAAAACAGAGCACAAGCCTGGATTCATGTGTGTTCTTTATCTATTTGGGTTGACCAAGATATCTATGACCACCTCTAAATTCCCGTAGTAGCTTACAAATATTGTGTGTATCTATATTTCATTTAAATTGGGGTTGTTGGTTCTGAGTCAAAAAAAATCTAGTACTGGACCTGACAGACATAGGAGACTATCTCATCAAAGAACATGTACACAAAAATTTAAATCAAGCCATGTAAAAAATGAAGTTACTTATATATTCTTCTTCTTTTTTAATTTCTTTGCTATTAGCAATCAACGATGCTCACACCCAAAAGAAAGAGGAAATTAAGGGGCTCCTGACATCATGGTTGACATATTTGTGGCGTGCACCCTGGTCTCAAATCTCAAAGATATGGATGGGTGAAAGACTATCTAAATGTAATTAAAGTCGAACATTCCAAAAAAATTGATTTGCTAACTACAAGACCAAGGTAAAACCAAGAGCGGACCTCATGTATACCTGATAGTGCATCGGACACCAACGATGTGCAGCCAACTCTTCAGAAACCCATTGGATCCTTGGCGAGCACACACTTCTCTAAATGCTCATCTTTTAACATGGTGATCTGCTCAACATTGCAAGTCGATCTGCAATCACAAAAGCAAAGCATCAGCATTAGAATAGGAGGAGGAAGTAACTAAATCAGAGGAGACCCAAACTTTAAATCCTAATACAATGGCACACGCACACGCGCACGCGCGCACACACACACACACACAGACACACACACATGTCCACACACATACACATCTTTGTCATGAACATGATATGGGAAAATCCGATATATTACTAAAGAGTGGCAAAGGATAACCATCTACATTTAAGTGTTGCTTGTTAATTAGGCAATTTAAGAATCAGCCTCCATAAGGCAATAAGTGCCACTGAGCTACAAAAAGAACAATATTTTCCTCTTTATTAAACCAGAGAAATGATGGACCAGTTGGCTGGAGATGAAAAGAAGCACGCCAACACTTCTATGTTACAGAACTGAACGCAGAATGCAGACATTTATTCAATAATTACAGAATCAAGGATACATTGGATTTGAGGCCACAAAACAAGCCTGAAATAAACATGAAATAAAGACATAATAAACCATAGCATATCTCAACACGGGTATAACTCGCAAGACTCTGGGCATGCTTGTCACATGAGAGCAAATAAAACGACATTTTTCTGTCACAACTCCTATTTGTTAGCACCTCAAATACCAAATAAATCACAGCCAAGAAAGAAATCATTAAGTAGCTAGAGAATATACAGAACCCTCTAATAGGACAAAATTAGTGTAATCAGCAAGGTACTACCACTCTCTCCAATATGAAAGAAGAATAAATAAATCATATATGTGCACTATCCTAGTTCTGTTCTCAAGAAATGTTAGTACACATTTTAGTGTAAAAGGAAGGGAAAACTAAATATAGGCTTAAGAAATACTATTATCTTATTATCATCACTTCTGTCCCATTCTTCAGATGATTTAAACTCAATAGGTGCTTCAGCAGTATGCACACAACAGGACCAATTCGGCCATTATAGCAAGAATCACACACAAAAAGAGAAGTGGAAACTCCCTCAAGCAATCGCCCAAAGTCAGGTTTGGAATCTAATAGGATAAAATCAAGAAACTTCAATCTCAGACTGAAGCAAGAACCAGTATATAGGAATGATTCTTAAAATGGTGATTAATAGAAAGCACTGGCAATACAGAATGATGCCCAGTATATAGGAATATGATTACAAAAAAAGACTGAAGCAAGAACACAGGTAACAAGTGAGGTGCAGATGTGAATGAAGATTCCAAACCTGTGTGACGCCCTTGAACATAGCTTCATATACCACATTAGTATATCAACTTCAAGTCTTCACCATATTTGCCCATCAAGGTTACACGTGCCTACATCACAAGCCAAACAAACCACAAACATGAACATCTAGCTCACAATCGCATACACCTGAACAAATAATGCCTTGCTAACCTTCCAATGAAGTGGTCAACGGCTAGGAGGTGGATCCATGCGGAAGCGACAGCCATCTCGCTCACAAACACTCACCAGCTAAAGTAAAACCCCTACAGTACCAAGAAGTAGAATCATGTCACATCTAAAAACAACAGCTGCAACAATCTGCAAGTAAAACAAAGAATTACACACACTTTGGTAGAAATGCAACATATGTTGTTTGCCTTGAAGTGAAGAAAGTTTAATTTATTAAAATAACAACATGTTTCACTGAGCCCAGAGTAAGAACTATGAATTATATCACATTGTCCAAAACACCACATTTGGTATAGGTAAATTTCAAAACATCATCGCATATAGTATTAGTTAGCAATGAACGATTTCTTCATATAATCTGTAAGAAAATGTGAAAAGAGCACATAGAGAGAAACAATGAAGTTGAGATGAAGGTACCAAAAAAGGCATACCTAATGTGCGTAGGTAAGTTCCATTGAACCAGAAAGAGTATAACAAGTTCACTGCACGACAGAAAACACATGTGTTACGAATACTTCAATCTCCTTTGTATTGCCATATAAAAAGAGTAACAGTAGTGTGCCCACATAAAGCCAAAGCTAAGATATCTGGAAAAGGCCGAGTTGAGTAGAACAAAATGTGAAACTTGATTGCAGTTAGTATCACAAAGAATGCTTCAAGCGACCATACTTAATTTTGAACTGCTTGTCAAAATTGAGTCAAGCAAACCATGATACCGCCACAACAGATAGGGCGACAACTCAAGCTCTTGTTATACAAAGAAATCAAATAACTGGATTCAATGATCCTTGATGATACATTGCACTTAAATTTCTGCAGAAGTCTGGGAAGGCAACTAAGTTCTGCTATGTATGGTTAGAACAAAGTCGCTCTGAGGAATTTGAATGGCCATATTTATGAATGTTCCCAAGATAAGTTTTTACATCAGTTTATTACGTCGAAAGAGAGGTGGGGCGCTGGCCAGCATCCTCTTCCAGCTTAGTGCAATACCTACAAACAGTGTACCCCTTTAGAAATAATGAACCATTACAAATGCAGCCCCAATAAAAACAGAACCATCTTCTGATAACTAAATGTGCACCTTGGCACACCCTAGTCAGGCCAGTGGAAGGTTGTGGTGATAAAAATACACGTATGAACAAACATTAAATACTGAAGATGACAAAAACAGGGAAAGATAGAACGAACAAACATAGAATGCATTTATTTTTCATTTCCTAAAACAACCAATCTAAATGAAATATTAAGCAAATCTCTGGAATGAAATTTAGAACCAAGATTTCCTGATATAACAGAAGGTCAAACTTAGGCCTTTTATGAAATAATAACTACATGCAAATATCAAACAGACAATATATCATTACCCTCCTCTATATCTTAAGAAGAAAGAGCAGATTGTATGCTTAAGTTGGAACTGAAACTGTATGCTCAATATTTCTGAAATGGCACACTCAATATGTGCCTAATCATATCTATCAAATGCCTTTGTCAAAGAAACAGGGTAAGTACTAAGTACTCGAACAGAATAGGAAAAAGGCAAGGTATCGTGATGGTACTACTCCATAAAGCAAGTTTCAATACCCTAATATCACTTTCGTAGCGGCGTGGACCAAAAAGGAAGAGGGGCCTCTTCCTCCTCGACACCTCCTCCTGTCTTCTTGCTCAACTCCGACGTGCTCAGGAGTTGGGTTCTGTAGCAGCAACGGATCTGGCAGAGGTGTCCACGGGAAAGGGTATCAGCAACATCAAAAATAATAATTACGCATCACGAAGTGGCTTAACTCTGGAGGAGCATGGTATTGGTGGTTGGCGCCATAGAATGATTGTGCAAGTTTTGCAATAAACACACCCATGGGTGACTTATAAACTGCATAACCAACTAACCAAATTGAATCATCCAACCACTCAAAGTTCTTCCAATAAATCACACTAAAATTTATGTTGCCTTATCATCTTGTCAGTCTGAAACTTATATTTTTTTCATTAGGTGAAATTTTAACATCCTATAATCCTTCACTAAATTGCTCTTCAATAAATACTAAAACTAATTCCATAAAATTCCTAAGCAGTAGAAATACTACTTGTATGTGCTCTGAATAAATGTCAACAACTCCTCTCTCAGGCTCAATCAACTCATATGCATGTTTTTTTTCTTCTCATAGTCAGATGAATGCTTTCCAAATACAATATTGCCAAATTAATAGCAATCTTGATAATTAGCACACAAATATATGATACAAGATGATAACAATTAAGAACACAGCTAGTTAAATAAAAAAAGTTTAGGAAAGGCATGAAACAAATGCTCCTGGTTGGCTAGGAAATTAGAAATTGCAAGCTTTTGCTGCAGCTTACAAGTCATGAGCAGAAAATTTAGTTTCCCTTTCCTAATCCGGCCCAATCAATACAAGAAACTGAAGTGTAAGCAAGAGATACGTAATGAGGATTAACTTCATGAAGCGAAACATCTAACAAGACTACAAACAGATGGGATTTGAGTTCACGAGGAGGTTCATGCATGGAATCGAGAAAATCCCATTACCTTCCTGCACTAATCACACCCAACAGCCGGAAATCGCAATTAGACGGTGTGGACAAGGCGCCGTTGACCTTGGCATGGCTAGTTCGTTGCCAATTGGGGAAGAGAAACCAGAGAAGATCACGCGCATGCAGCAAGCCAAGAATTAGTCGTTCTGTTACCATTTTTTTCCTTTCTCAGAATCAGTCGATCTGCTACATGGGCTAACCATCAAGTACGTATAGAGGAAACAAGCCATCGGCCGGCCCTGGTCCCTCTGCTCCATACGCTCAACCTCGCCACAATCTGCGCCATCAACAACACCAAGTGGTCAGTGCATGAAGGTTAACCAAAGAAATTGAGCAGTGAACCAAAACAAAATTTGCCTGAGAAGGAAAAGGAGAAGAGGACGATGCAAGGCTGCACCTCATGGCCATCGGGAAGCGGAGCCGCGCGTGGGGGCGAGAGAGGAGACGGAGAGGAGCCATCGGAATCCACCGGAGCCGCGCCGGCGACGAAGCCGATGCCCAGCCTGAAACCCTTGCCACGGCTCAGGGTCGCGAGCGAGCGCGAGAGGCCGTGCACCGTGGATCTGGCCGAACGAGAGTAAGAGGCGGAGCACCTGCCGTGTGCACGCGAGGACGACGGCGTGGATCCGGCAGGCAGGGCGAAGGAGACGGCGGAGCCAAAGCAGCGGCGCTTCTCGGCGTCCGGCCATCGAGCGGCAGGCGGCTGCCCTTGGGCTGCTTCTCGGAGGACTTGCCACGGGAGAGGAACAGGGAGGGGATGGTAGCGCGGCTGCGGCTGGTCGGTGGCGGCGGAGGACGGGGAGGATGGCCGGCAGGGCGAGGGGAGGCGGGGAAGAGAGGAGTTTGGAATGGGAGGGGGCGGCGGTGGCTCCCTCGAGTGAACAGGAAGAGGGGACGAAGCCGATTGGGGAGAAACCCTATGGGTGTTGCACTTTTATACAACATAGTGAAATTACGAAAATGCCCTCGGCGGGGCACGAGAATTACGCGCGGTGACACGAGATCTTTACCGCGGGACGGTAACTATTCATTTCTACAGCGCCGCAGCTTCGATCCGACGACCCAGCTCCTCCCACCTCTCGATCCAACGGCCGGAAACGCATCAAGCAATCAAGATGGACGGTCGGATGTTTCAAATCGCTGAGGAGGCTCGGTGAAACATTCTTCTCTTATCTCTGGAAGCACGAGCAGCCGAGCGGGCGACTCGGCGCGAGCCGGAAAGCCCAGCCCAGACTAGCCGATCTGGGAAATACTGCTAGCACTCAGAAAGAGAGATGCTGTGAGCAGCACTGGAGATTTTGTATATACTTTTGCGTTTTTTCTCCATGCTTATAACCTTATACGAAAATAAAAAAACTCTTAAGATCAAAAGCAAAAAACGAAAAACCTCTTTGCTCATAGAAAAAAACCAACTAAGAAAAAACGACCCTTTGACCCCCATCGTACGTGCAGGAAATGTATAGCGTGATGTGTCCTCTGTTTCATCGTGTTTGGAGAGCCGGAGTCCAACAGTTGCCAGTGATCGAGCTTCCACAAGCAAAGCAAAACAATCACTCAATGCAACCAGTAATGTTCCTTTCCATTTTATACACAAAGAGAAAAAAAATGCAGCAGTGGAGCTGCACGCATGCTCTCTCTTACAGGGGAACCTGGAACTAAACATACTCATTCCTTCCATCTATACAGGCTTAACGCGTTTTTCAAGGCTAACTTTGACCAAGTGTTAAAGCAAAAATATATGATATGCAAGTTACACAAAGCATACCGTCAAATTCGTACGTGAAAGGAGCTTCCAATGATATAATTTTCACATTATACATCCCGTGTATTATTAATCTTATCAATAGTCAAAGACGGTCTTGAAAAACGCATTAAGCCCTATATAGATGGAAGGAGGGAGTAGCCTGGTAGGACACACAGAGAAGAGAACATAGCCTCGTACCAAACATGTCGCATGACAAGGCAAGGGTTTATTAGAGCATCAATAACAGGAGCCCTTATATTCGCCTCAAATGTCTTGGCGGCCTGACCGGTCATTATCCGGACAGAAAAGAGCCACACAATCGGATCTGGCAAATTCGGCCCAAGTGCCCGGGCGAACTGGCACTCCCATACCCGACCCATATTGGGGCAGTTATGGGATGCCTGGATGCGCCCGGGCGCGCCCGCCACGCCGGACTCATCACAAGGGCCCACACGAAAATACGTAGAAACCATTGGTTTGACAGACACCTCCTCCAATTTTCAATGAGGACGGATTCATGTCGCCGTGTGACGCGGCTTGGGCGTGCCGCCCGAGGGACCAAGTGCGGCTATTTAAGCCGGAGAATAGAAGCCCAACCTTAGCATGTCCAAGGATCTCATAGACCTAATAGTTTGATGCGGGGAATTCCTCGCCCTGATACCTACGCAACGCGAGCGTTGCACTGGACTTGTCAAATTTACCTCTAACATCACCCACAGAATCATCTCTTATGAATCTATCCAACAGCTAGGACCAACCTCAATCTCTCCTTGGGCGTGGCTCTCGCAAAAATCTGTAGAGCCAGCCTCAGGTGCGCCTTCACCAGAGCATCCTCCGCCATCGCGTGCTCTCAAGTACACATGGCCTTTGGGAGTCACCAATGGAGTCAGTGCCGCGCGTGGCGATCCTCTGGGGTTCATCGCCTTTGCCGGTAATGGATATACTGAAATGGCACCCGCATCCTCGTAGATCTCCTGCCCCTGAGCAACCCAAAGACCCACGCAGGAGGCCGGGGCTCGCACGAGTGGTGGTTTGACGATGAGGGGGTAGTGGCTAGGAATCTTGTCGGAAAGGACGGGAACACGGTATGGTGGTAGAGGGGTCGATGGTGGAGTGAGATTGCTCACGAGAGGCCGAGTTTCTCGGTCACCTCAGGATATGTATTACATTAGAGTATAAATTCCTATTCACAAATCACGATCCAATTTCTTCCATAAGAAAACTCTCCAAAACACTTCACAACTCATTTGGCACCTCTCATTTCATTTCATTTGGTTGAAATGAAATCTATGCTGGGACTTCATTTGGTTGAATCTCGATTCCAAATCCAAACATCATGTTTGGGTGACAGTGACACTACAATTTATCAATTGAAATGATATGCATATCTTGTTTGGATACCATTTTGGCAATAATTCATTAACCCGGGCCAAGGTTACCTTGGAACGAGACAGACATAGTCTTTCCGAAATTTAAAATCCAACTAGTATAAAGGGTTGCATCACACAATCATAAGTAGCTCCATAAAGAAAAATCTACATAATCAAATTACAACCGCCATGAACAAGTTGCAACACACAATCATAAGCATTTC
Organism: Triticum urartu; assembly: GCF_003073215.2. Taxonomy (NCBI): domain Eukaryota; kingdom Viridiplantae; phylum Streptophyta; class Magnoliopsida; order Poales; family Poaceae; genus Triticum; species Triticum urartu. Next base: position 551,636,068 of record NC_053027.1, on the reverse strand, counting down.
CATAAAGAAAAGTCCACATAATCAAATTACAGTTGTCACGAACAATTTGTAGCACACAATCATAAGCACCTCCATACAGCAAAATCCAAATAATCAAATTACAACTACCATTTTATAGTTTGTGGCTTGACTTGAGATGCATCCAAGTAAGGCTTGATGAGTGTTGAATTTGTGTCTTCTTTTTGTCCTGCAAATATGATGAGAACCATGTAAGCAAATTATTAAATGCAAAGTTGGAGGAAGCAAAAAAAAGTCACATCAATATTTTAGTTGCATTTATTGTAAAGAAATAGTAACGCTAAGAACAAGTTCAAGTACTTAAGCTAATAAAGGGAAGATTTAAATTGCACCAAATCCAACGGTAAGATTTGAAAAATATTTAGTACTACTTGTCATGAAAAAATGATCTGAACCTGAACCTGAGCAAGAATCTAGCAACTCATGCTCTATTATAACGGGTTTTATCCAAACGCATAACTAAAATTACACGTGAAATTTATCGTGCAAGGCCTTTATGTTTCGGTGCATTAATAGAAAGGGAAACTACATGTGAACTTTTCATAACAACATGCACTATCAACAAGCACCCACCGCTGCCCCACGTGGGGGAGGAGCAGCCGACAGGGCAGGCGACGGCGTTGGGGAGGCACGGATTGCGCAGGCCGCTTATCGGAGCTGCACACATGCCGGAAGGGGCAAGCGTCGGCATCCGAGCTGCGGTTGTGGCGAGGGTGCAGATCCGGAACTGCCCCTAATCTCCACCTTGGACCGCTCCAAGGCGATGCGGAGGGCAGGCTCATAGTCCGGATCCAGCTCAGAGCCGGAGCGGCTGCCGGAGCTCGACATTGCGCCGGATTCGATCGAAATCGATACGGGGAGAGGAGAGGACGGAGCGAGAGAGGAGAGTGAGTGAGATCGGGTTTCGGAGCGATGAGCTAGATGTTTTTTTTTGCGGGACAGACGTGGGGTCGGTGGTGGACCGGGCTTGTCAGGCAGACGCGCCTGGGTGTGCCCGGACCACCCGATATCCGCCCCATATTTTGGGTGGATATGAGGGGTGCCGGCCAGCCTGGGCGTTTGAGACCCGTTTGAGGCGTCCTTCTGGGTCAAAATATCATGACCAGTCAGTGACCGGGCGAGTGGCCCGGACGTTTGAGACTGGTTTGGGGCGCTCGACTGTAGATGCTCTAAGCCTCGGCCTTCACATGCTCTTGAGCACACATGGCTTCCTCCCCATAGATCTCCTGCCCCAGAGCAACCCAAGACCCACGCCGGAGCTCGCACGAGTGGCAGCTTGACGGTGAAGGGGTAATGGCTAGGAATCTTGACCGTAATGCGGGCACTGGTCAAGGGGTGAATGGCGAAGTGAGAGCCCTCGTGAGAGAGGTTTTATCCCATTTCTTCCAAAAAAATCAAAACAGTTATTTTTTTGAATTTCAAACCTGATTTTTCTGTGTTTTTGCCAATCTAATATCAGCAATATAAATCAAAGAAGTAAGAAAAGAATCTACCTAATCCAATGGTGGGCCATAGACCCAGGCGTGTGACACCGTCCCCTGGCTCGGCTCACGGCTCACCTAGCCGCTGGGTAGTTCCTCCAGCCGACAGGCCCGCCCGCTCCACCGTTCCACCGCCGACCCGCAACCAATACAGAATCAGCAACCGCAATACAGCCGACGCCCGCACCGCCGACCACCAGCCCGCCGTCGCCGCCCCTTCCCCCCTTACTTCGCCTTCTTCCAGACCGGCCGGGCGCTCCTTCGCCACCTCTACGCCTACGATGTGGCCTGCGCCGCGCACTGGGAGGCGCTCGCCGCGCCAGAAGCTCGCGCGGCGCCGGCAGCCGTTTCCGCGTCCCTCGCCACGCCCGCAGCGAACGGGAGGGCCCTCGCGCACAACCTCGTCGCGCTAGCCCAGAGCATCAGGGCGCACGCGGAGTCGCTCCCCCCGCACGAGGCCGCGCTCGCCCACGCCTTCACGGCGCTCGCCCACGCCTTCACCGAGCACGCCCAGCGCCTCGCCGCGGACGCGAACGGCCTCACCGGGTACGCCGCGGGTCGCCGCACGTTTGCCGAAATAAGGGGCCTCGCCGCCGCGAACGCCGACTCCCACACCGTGCGAGCAGCGGCCCGCGCCGCGGGTCGCCGCACGTCTGCCGAAATCACGGGCCTCGGCGTGGTCGCGCCCGCCGCGCCCGCTCCCCTGGGGCCGCAGCAGCAGGGGCCTTTGCCAAACCAGCACGCCCGAAAGGTATTTCTTGATTTCTTCCCCGTTGGTCTCTTGAGTTCTTCTGCATTGGTTCTTTTGAAATTTTGATCCGCAGACTGCAAGAACACAGTGCATTTTGTAGATTTGGCCAGTTTTGTTTTATAGATCTTTCCTCGAAGGCTTTTTCATCTATTTTTCTTGTATCTTTGTGCGGGAGCTTTTTCAGTGGGCACGAGCCTTCGAGGATTTGGGCGTGGGGGAGGATGAGGACGACCCCTCGTAGAGTTGCAGTCTGAAGAAAAGGTAACTTGTTGCAGTCTGGAAAAACAGTTAACTGAATCTGCTGCAGTCTGAAACTGTTAGGAGTTGGCAATTGTCTAAAACCGTTGTAGATAATCTAAGAGTATGTTACTGTGGGGAACAGATCATTTCACAAGTAACATGCTTGCATTCAACATTGACGTGGAAAGTGTTGTTTCATACATGTTCTGATTCAGATATGGAAAGTGTTGATTTCATGTTTGATTCAGATATGGAAAGTGTTGGCTTCACAAGTAACATGTTTACAGTCATTTCATGTAAGGGAGAAACAGATTTTATATCCTTCATTATTGCACACGAGTTTGGTACACACCGGCTTACTCAAAATATTCCGTTAATAGATAGACTTAGACGTGCAGGTCACCGTCATGCGTGGATGATCGACAGTTGAGTAATTAGCAAACTCGTGGTGTGCATTTTACTTGTATAAGTCGTGCTTTTGCGGCTGCATGCATATAGCATTTCAACAATTCAAAGTGTTTAAAGGAAACAAAAATAAAATTCAAGATGAACACGCAATTATTTGCAGATCAATAGTGTGCTCGTGTTTAAAGAAAACAAAAAATAAATTAATTGATTTTTGCAGCACATATATAAAAAAACTTCTGGCTTAAAAATCTATATAAAATGCATGTTCTAAGTTCACAAAAATTATTCTTTCTTATGTATGATGTATGTAATTTATGCATGGGACTTATAAAATACACAGTCAGACCAGTGTTCCATCGGTGTTAAAAAAACAAGTGTTTGATCGAGACTTAGAGGGTGCTTAGATCAAAACATTCCATACTGTGCGAATAACACGGCAATTTTTTAGTTTTCATTTGTTGCTTTGTTGGGCTTAGCGAACAGAGTGGTAATGATGTGTTTCTCTATTTATAACTTTATAATAGTTGGTTCCTGGTCTAGACGCCACGTAAGCACACGATACGGCTGAATATGGGAGAAGTGATCGTATTTGCACGGTCGCACAAGTTTGATGACCGAAATCACGTACTTTACAAGTTTATGCACCAAACTGACCACCACGTGCAAGTTTTATGACTCCTAGTGTGTTTACCTCTCTAGACAATTCAGTTCCTCTATTTGGTCCTATTTGCTGCCATTTTTTTTGTAAAGATAGTAAATCAAGTTCAATCAGCTGATTTCAGTTCCTTGCATATTATATTGCTTCAGGTTTTGTCTTGTTCATTGATTATTAAGGTCTCACCTGACTGCGTTATTATTGGTTCTTTGCAGAGTAAAGCAAGATCAATTCGGACTCCTGACAGTTCACCTCTTCGGAATTTGACCTGCTTATACACGATGACCAGATTTTGGTATATAGATAGATAGAATCAGGTTTAGAAAACTCAGCAGCTGTGTGTTCAGAAAATCCAGCAAGCTTTGATACTGTTTGTCCTTGCGGTTCTATGATTCAGAACTGCTCGATTCGAAGTGTGAAATGGTGGAACAAGTTTGTAGTGATGGTGATTGTTGCAATGTCGCTCTTCTGACATTCATATCTGTTACGCCATTGCTAATGTTTCCCGGAAGATGTTCTTGATGATGATGCATTCCTGTTTGATGGATGCATTTTACATAAATGGAGTGTAGTGCTTCTTGCTGTGAACTAATGATGTTGATGGCTTCTCTAACGGTTCAACATATGCACACTTTATTTCATTGTCTTTCTATATTCAGTCCAAGTGTTGTGTTTATTTAGCAAATAGAGACTGTAACTATCTGATTTTCTCTGTCTGCAATCCTATATTTTTCAGTCTGAATATAAACACTCTGTTTTTCTCCATCTGTAAATAGGGAATTAAACACTCTGTTTTTCTCTATCTGCAAATAGAGAAATAAACACTATGCTCTTCTCTGTATGCAATCCTATATTTTTCAATGTTTCTTCAGTCATCTGACTATTCAGCCACCTTTCCGTCTTGTTTATAGTCCTCTGTACCTCTATCTCCGGTTCTTCAGTATTCAGTCTTTTTTTGGAATATCAGTTTTTTTAGTGTTTCTTTAGTCCCATTTATGTTTTGTTTTTCTGCCTCCAGGTTTGGTTATGGATATTAGGACAATCACCTTTAGATGTAGGGTCTTGCTGTCTGTTTTTCAACACGGGAGGAAACTCTGTTCTTAGGGAAGACTCAAGATAGCAATGGATATGCTTATCACCTTCCATTTCATTATTTAAGCGCTCAAGTTTTATATTAAAATCTTTTTGCACCTAAGCATTTGTCTCGAATTCAGTTTTTGTTTGTGATAAAATCAGTCTGTCTTGTTTTTGCAAGTTTGTTAATTGCATAATTATGGATTTTACCTTTTGCCTGGGAAGATCATCCGACATTTAGTTTCTTTCAGCTCTACTCCTTATCAGTTATAGGAGGGCCCGTGAACAGTGTGTGGTGGGGCAGAAGTTAAAACATGACCCGTTATGTTTTTTGTGGATCTGTTTATTTTTTTCTGAAAAAAATTCCTTATTTGATATTATCTTAAAATCTGCTTTCTTATTTGACACTGTAAAATTTTTTTTTCCCTATTTGACACAAGTTCTAAATTTTATTCCCTATATGACATTTCCGTCCATTTTGAGCCTAAATGACACTTGAAAAGACTTTTTTGCTCCTCGTATGGTATGTGTGTGGGGGGCAATAGCGCACACACGCAACATCAGGTGCGAGGGCAGGAGCACACACGCAACAACACATACACATGCACCAACACACACACGCGCACACACACGCAACAACACGCACGCGCACGTGCACACACACACACACGCACACACACACGCAACAACACGCACGCGCACGTGCACACACACACACATACACACGCCGCAACACACACGCACGCGCACACACACGCAGCAACACACATGCACGCGCACACACACGCAGCAACACACATGCACGCGCACACACACGCAGCAACACACACACACACGGAACAGCAGCACACACGCAGGCAGCACATAGGCACGCAACAGCACACACACACGCGCGCACGTACACACGCAGCAGCACACATGCACACACACATGCAGCAGCAGCACACATGTGCGCGTGCACCCACACACGCAATAGCACACACGCGCGCACACACACATACCGCATGAGGGGCAAAATCGTCTTTTCAGGTGTCATTTAGGCTTAAAATGGACGGAAGTGTCGTATATGGAATAAAATTTAGGACTGGTATCAAATAGGGAAGAAAAACTTTTTCAGTGTCAAATAAGGAACCAGATTTTGAGACAATGTCAAATAAGGAATTTTCTCTTTTTTCGGAGCATCCAGATGCAGACACGTGCCAGCATCTGATAGGAGCAGAAATTCGACTGAAAACCAAATGAAAAACAGTTAGACTGTTGGTTAGGCACTCTCTCTTCTTTTGTTGTCTTGTTTTAACAAGGTGAGATCAGTGATCTGCTGGAACGGTTGCAGTAGTACATGTGGCATGATGCCTAAGTGCTTAATTCACATAAGATTCACCGAGATGCTCTCTTCAGTATCAGAAGGTGGTCTGAGTCCCTGCCTCTACTTCATTTAGCCTTCACAACCGTTTTTTGAATATAAGGTAGAGATCGCTACCTTTCTTTAAAAAAAGGCAAATGTTATGAAATCATTTATTTTTCTTTGGAAAAAGGGTGACCCCAGCCTCTGTTGGAAATATTAGCACTTTTTCGATTAATCTAATCTACGAGTAAACAGTAAACATGGCAAATATGGTATGCATCTCATACCGATACCTAAACATGGCAAATACTGACCGCCACCTGGGCCAATAGCTCGCAAACTTCTTGGCCAAGATTGAACGGCTGTCCAAATTGCCCCAATGGTAGAACAACAACATATGAAAGATCCATCATATTCGAGATTTTAACTAAGCACATCAACTGAAACTAATATGAGGACTTGGACTTGTGCATAAATCAATTGCATCTCAAATGCAAATCAAATGATGAATTGGCCTCATCACATATTCATGATCCATTTTGTTTGCTAATGAGTTGGAGAGGGCAGACTTTAAAAAAAACACATGACAAACTTATTTTAGATAGGACACACGTTTAGATAAATCACCGGAGATTTCTAGTCTTAAACAACTACATACACATAATATTTCCTAAGCAAAGAGAGACTGTAATGTACTATATGCTGTAGGTTGACGGTGTCATCATGATCAAGTTGTAGGTTGACGGTGGCGAGCACTCCCCAAAGATGAACAAATTACCGGAGTTGCTCGATGGCGCTAATTTTTGCCAATGCGCATACCCACGCCTCACCGCAAAGCTCAAAATAAACCTTCCTTCGCTTCCTGGTGGCGGTCTTGAAGAGATCCGGGGCGAGGTGTTTGCATGGGCCGCTACCCGTCTAGTTGTCATGCCAGAAAAGCACCTTCCTTCCATTTCTAGGGCAATTGTATAGGCATGAAAAAGTTTCATATCAGCGTCATGACATGCTTTGATCCCACCCAAGGTGTATTGGGGACATTGCATTCAAACCAGCATGGCCAGTGAAGCCGAAGATCCCTTCTGAATCTCTCCAAGCCTGCAAATGCTAACCCGCGAATATCATCCCATGATGAGTTCAACGAGAGGCCTGCACCCATATTTGATTATTCTCCTCACCACCATTTCATCATCATTGTTCCAAGGAAATGCTTGCTGCTCGACCATCTCCCAATCCCAAAGTCCATTGTATCGAACATGATCATCATCCTTGAGCAGGATAACACGTTGCAACGATGTGCACACGCTCACCACATACTTCAAAAACCATATGTGGCGCTGCAAGAATCCAGTAATGGCCAGCTCCCTGAGGCAGTGATGGCGCTGAAGCGCCTCAAGTGAGCTCATTCTCATGCTCCCGTAAGTTGGCTCCTCCTCCGAGCAAGGCACATGAATGTGCAGGACCTCGAGTGAGGGCGCGGCCAACAGGAGGCCACGTGGCCATGTGATGTTCCAATTCGCAGGCAGATCGGCCACAAGGAGCTTTTTCAGGTTGAGCAATGGCTTGGCCGGTGGAGTGGGCACCATCCATCTTCTCAGCCCGGCAAAGCGGAGGATGAGATTCGTCATGGTAGGGGGCATGCCGATGATGTAATGGCCGAAGTGATCCGTACACCGCTTTGGAACTATCCAGCTTTCTGTCGCGAATGTGAGGTTAGTGTGCGTGAGGCTGGGGACCAAGTCGAATATGAGTCTATAAGTGTCGGTTAGGCAGCACGCCAGGCTGACAAGCATTGGAAGGTGGCGCAGCTCGGTCGCCATGAACTTGCACTGGTCGAGGATGAGCTCCCTGATCTGTGAACACGGCGCGTCCACCACCACATAGTCCTGTGCACAGCAACAGGATATCAGGTGAAGCACCTGCAGCCTCGTGCACTCAGTGAACACCCTCTGATACACGTCAACGGGCGTGGAAGCGGCCATCTCTCGCAGGACCAGCGTGGTGGGAGCGTTGTAGCTATGCAGCGGCGGGAGCATGCAGTAGTTACCCAGCGTCAAGCTGCGAAGGCCGTCCTTGAGGCAGTCGTGGTCGTGAGGAAAGCGGTATGGCAGCGCTTGAAGGACATGGCAGGAAGCTTGCCTGGCAACGACCTCCAGATCCTCCACTCCCCATGCGCCTACCGCGGCGGTGATCAGGCGGTCGAGGACGCAGCCGCCATCTTGTGTCTGGAAGAACTCCAGACGCAGGGTCTTGGCGCGCCGACGTGCGTCGCCGTCAGCAGGGCCACGGTCCGCTTCCAAGAATCCAGTGATGCCGTCGACGAACGCGGCGATCGTGTCGAATTCGCAGCGCGCCATGAGACGGTCCAGCATCTCGGCCAGGAACGTGTCACGCGGCATGTTGCGCCGGCGGAGGGCGACGGTCCGGTGGTACTCAGGCGGGATCACGTCGCTGATCCTGAAGTGGAGCTCCGGCAGATCACGAGGGATGTGCGCCCAACGTCTGGCCAGGACGGCGGTGGACAGCGCGGTGAGGGTGTCCAGCCTACGTACTATGAGGCGGACGAGATCGTCGGGTAGTGCGCTGAGGCGGTCCTCGCCGTCGACGCCGGCCGTGCCCGCGCGTGGTCGCACGCGACGCAACATTGGCATGGCAGCAGGCATGGAATTGGAAGTCGGGTAAAGGGGACTTGTTGGGGCTTGATCTGTGCCGTCATCTCCCGCCGTCGTCTCTTCCCGTCGTTGAGCTCGTCTGCGCCTCTCCAGCCGGTATGTCCCAGTCTCCCTCACTCTCCTCCTTCTCTTGCCACTAGGGTTAGGTTTAGGGCGTTGCTGCCGCCGCTGGGCCTAGTGTACGCCCACCCCAAGCCACCGCTAGGGCTAGGGTTAGGGCGCCGCCGAGGTGCCGACAGTAGGGTTAGGTCGCCGCCGCCTCTAGCCTAGGGTTAGGGCGCCGCCGCCGGTAGGGTTAGCTTGCCGCCATCGGTTAATTTTAATTAGGTGGTGATCAAATGTTTTCTATATATAGTTCTGCAGGTTCCCAGGTCCATCATTTTTCCACTTACTCCTCGCCGCCACCGCCAACTTGGAATGCCCATTTGCATCTGGAATATTCCCGGGTCCAGCATTTGTCCACTTAATTCTTCTGGAGGTAATATCACAGGTGGTGCTTAAATTTGCCACCGATGTTCATTTTAGTGCCTGAAGTTAAAAAATACACCAAACTGGTTTTAAAACTTGGCACAAGCGTGTAAATATGGTGCTAATCCTATTAGTAGATGTTTTTATGCTGACATGGCACCGTAGTTCGCTTAGCATGCACAGACAACCTCGCCCTAGCAAACTGGAACTATTGGTCAGTATGCCATACGTTTTCTCGTGCCTGTTAATGAAAACAGATCCTTTTTCTTAGAATAATGAAAACATTTCTTTCTTTCTTTTAGATAAAGAGACACGTACGTGGGTTTTAATCGGCTCAGCAGTGCAGCCCAGTTTGCGCATGTTAGTTTCATTTAGAATTTTGTAAAAATGTTTGTAAATTATAATCACAGTAATAAAAATATTCACATATTTGTTTTAAATGTATCCTATAAATAAAATGGTATTTCTAATTATAAAAATGGCTGTAAAATTTAGAATTATATAAATATTTTCTATACTACAATTCATAAATATTATTTTAACTACATAAACCTTTTAATAGTTACATGTACATTTTTACGATTCATATTGTTTAACAAATTTTCAATAATGTAAAATGTTCATAAATATGCAAAATTTAAAATTTTAGTTTATAAAAAATATTCACTCCAGACTATAGTTTAATTATAAAAAAATATGAATATATGACACGATGAAAGTTATACACATGTTTCTCGCAAAAAAAGAAAGTTATACACATGTGAATATTAATAAAAATGTTTCTACTTATCATTTTTTCCATTTAAGCATAATCCAAGCATGCATAATCTTTTGGAATTTACTCAAAAAATTAAGTTTTTTATAATTATTTTTTCATATACTAAACAATTTAGAAAATTTATTTACTAAAAGCTTTAACTATAAATCACATGTAAATAGCTGACTATTTTTTAATTACATGAACATTTTAGTTATTTAACTTATATGTATTTATAAAAAATTTGAAGCACAAATATTTGAAATGTATTTTTATTACTGTGATTATAATTAACAATATTTTTTACAAATTTCTAAATCAAACTAACATGCGCAAACTGGGCTGCACTGCAGCAGGCCATTAAAACCCACTAACGTGTTTCTTTATCTAACAAAATAGGAAATGTTTTCATTATTCTAAAAAAAGGATATGTTTTCATTAACAGGCACGAGAAAACGTATGGGCGAGTAGTTCCAGTTTGCTAGGGCGAGGTTGTCTGTGCATGCTAAGCGAATTACGGTGCCATGTCAGCATAAAAACGTCTACTAATAGGATTAGCACCGTATTTGCACGCTCGTGCCAAGTTTTAAAACCAATTTGATGTATTTTTCAACTTCAGACACTAAAGTGAACATCGGTGGCAAGTTTAAGCACCACCTGTGATATTGGTATAGTTCAGGAAGATATTAACTTTTTTATGAATTGTTTCAGATGTTGATCGGTGATGGGGCAAAGCTCGTCCGAGATGCCTTTGAGCTGGCAAAGGAGAAGGCCCCCTACATTATTTTTATTCATGATATTGATGCAATTGGAACAAAGCGTTTTGACACGTGCATTTTGCATTTTTTTCATTGTACACTAAGCATTGCGAGTTTTCAGTTTAGTTTAGCGTGAATGCTTAGTGTCTCTTTACGTCTGTTGATCTATTATGGTTGAAGTATGTCTCGCAATGTTGTTACTCTTCTTTTTTTTAATTTGGCGAATTGCTGATGAAAACCATGCTATAATCTTTGTACAAAGAAAGTCAGTTAGTATCCCTGCAAGTCGACCACTCCTTCAACCTTCTATTTCATATGTAAAATAAAAAAACTGTTCATGATTTTATACTTCAGAGATATTTTTTTTGAAAAGGAGGATGTACCCCCGGCCTCTGCATCTAGACGATGCATGCCGCTATTTTATTAATTATTCACAAAGACCATACAAACTAATACAACAGTAAGCCTGAAGCCACCATGTAGGCAACACTTGTTGCTACTCCTATCCCCTTGATGAAGGGGTGTCGAATGTCCGAGCCAAATACCAAACAAATATCGCATCAAAGCCTAACATCTAAAGCCGGATGCCCCAGCCCAACCACATACCAGGACTAGGTCATACACCAGACCGACTCACTCTCAGAGGCTGTTGCCGCCATCTTCCACTAGTCCATCTCCGGAGCAGGAACTGACGCATCGACCTTGCCTGCCCTGTCGTCGATGCCACCACGGCGCCAGACAACGCCACCATCCTGCATGTATCCATCCACACGCACCTGTCGCCGAACCTCCGCAGCGCCATGCCGCTGGGGTCCGCCATCAGCCTTGTGGTAGATGTAGCACCGCTCCTTCTCTTGTCCACTCTAGCCAACACTTGCTCCAAAATGATGCTCCCAGGAGGGACAACGACATCGAAGGTGCCATCATCGTCCGATTCGGTAGACCTAGATCTAGGGTTTCCTCCGGAGCATTACGAGTGGGGTGCCATGACCTGCAACAACGATGCCTCGGGAAGGGAACGACGTCACGGATGCCGCCATCGTCCGCCATGACCGTAGTCAGCGCGATTTTCACCAGACGTCACGACCCCCTCGATCTCGCAGCTGACTGGAACCGTACGGAACCTCGTCGTGAAGACGAAAGCCGCCGTCGGCACACCGGCAGGGAGCCTCCAGCCGCCCCTCACCGGTTCCTCCACACGCCGCCGGTGGGCAAAAACCACGCCGGGGCAGAACTGGACGGGGCTCTAGATCCGCGGCTTTCGCCGCCACCCATCTCCAGGCACATACTCCACCGAGGGGAAGAGCACCATGCCGGCCATGGATCTGGCCGCTGCCGCACAGGCAAGGGCGCCGCCCTACCTGCTGCTCACGGATCCAACGCCGGAGTCGCCTATGCCGCCTCCGGGAGATCCGGCAGCACACCACCTGCCCTAACGCTTTGGTGTCGGGCACGCCGCCACTACGGACTTGGCCGGCGGCAACGGCGGCAGGAGAGGAGACGGAAGGGGCCTGGCGTCGCTAGGGTTTGGGTCCCCTAGCGTCGCCCAGGGGAGGCGACGTGAGGGGGTGAAGGATTGAAGGGTTATGTGTGATAGATGGGCCTGCACTAACTGACCGAGATAAATACATCTTAACAACTTTCAGCATATGCTGCACATACATATGTGATGAATGCAGTGTAAATATATTGCTTACTTGCAACTAGATATGATTTTTTACCGGGAAGTATATAATGATATTGTTTGTATTTTTCTATTTGACTACAGTGAAGTTGCTTGTGACAGAGAAGTGCAACGAACTATGTTGGAGTTGCTGAATCAGCTAGATGGATTTAGCAGTGATTAGAGGATAAAGGTCAGCATGCCCTAATATTCGTCTCTCTACTCTGAATGCATGCAAGCTCAACCTGTAAAGATAATTTGTTTGGTCCTGATGGTCTGGCCTAGCTAGTTGTTTTGAGAACAGTAATTTGATAAAATATATTTTTTATTTCATTGTTTAATGAGTAGCCACAAATTGGCTTCAGTTGGCCATGATTCGAGAGATGATTAATACTCCCTCCGTCCGGAAATACTTGTCATCAAAATGGAGAAAAGGGGATGTATCTAGATGTATTTTAGTTCTAGATACATCTCCTTTTATCCATTTTGATGACAAGTATTTTTGGACGGAGGGAGTACCTGATAAATGTTTATTATTCCTTTTTGCTTAACGCATTGTTGTTGTGTGACTTACAGGTGATAGCTGCAACAAATTGGGCAGATATTGTCGATCCTGCGTTATTCCGTTCTGGTCGCCTGGACCGAAAGATTGAGTTCCCTCATCAAGAAGCAAGAGCTAGAATTTTGCAAGTATGTCTCCTGAAATCTGGGAAATGCCAGTAGCTCTTGTTGCAAAAATTGCTGACGTTTTTTGGTTTTGTGGACTAAAAGAAGTTTGTTCTGTGTTATATCTTGTAGATTCACTCAAGAAAGATGAACGTACATCCTGATGTGAAGTTCGAGGAGCTGGCTCGTTCTACTGATGATTTCAACGGTGCACTGCTGAAGGCTCTTTGTGTGGAAGCTGGCATGCTTGCCCTACGCAGGGACGCTACATAGGGTTGTGCTGACTTTTTTTTTGCCACATTGAGTTTGCTGTGGAAGTATCACTTTATTGGTAGATTGATTAGGATCTTGGGTATCAGAAAATAAGTTCTAAATAAATCAACATTAGGTCTATGGTATATTCAGCATGAAGTGAACAGCCTGAAATATAATACATTATACAATGATAATCATAGTGGAGTATAATACAGTACTCCATATATAATATGCTGCTTTGATATCTCGAAGCATTTTTTGTGGCTTGGTAGTTTGTACCATCAATTTTGTTGAGTTGACTGCCTGAAGTGCATTTCCTCAGGAAGCATGTTTAACTGTTATTTTTGCTCATGCGGGTGATCCATGAAGATTCCAACGAAGGCATTATCCAGGTGCAAGCAAAGAAGAAGTCCAGCTTGAATTATTACGCTTAGTTTCCCTTAAGTAATCAGAACACTTGGTCCTGTGATGACCGTTCTTTTCTATCAGTGTTTGATTCGATGAAATGATTGCTATAATTTGTCCCGTGTTCATGAGGGTTTGAGTTAACAGTAGTTTGTTTTTGACAACATCTGGGACACCCTGTAGACTCCAATTTTTTTTTCTATTAGTGTGTTATCGCTATAATTTGTTCCCTGTTAATGAGAGTTTGGGTTAACAGTAGTTTGTTTTGCTGTTGACCTGCGTTGGAGGGATAAGTCTTCAACGAAAAATTATGTGGTCTGTCAAGACAACCTCCCTCTGGGTCACCCTGCAGAGGGCAGGTCAGTTGGTTGGCGCTCTGGCCCAGAGGTCAGTTGCAACGGTACGAGCCGATGTCACATATCCTGTTCAAGCGAGGACATTCGGAAAATCGCCGCGCCTTGCTTTATAAGCTGGTCAAGCTTCCTGCAAACTAGCGAGGTGGGACTAATATTTCGACGCACGAGCAGCCGAGCAGCGACTCGGCGCGAGCCGGAAAGCCCAGCTCAGACTAGCCGATCTGAGAAATACTGCTAGCACTCAAAGAGAGATAGAGAGAGACTGCTGAGAGCAGCACCCTGGAGATTTTGTATATACTTTTGCGTTTTTTCTCCATGTTTATAACCTTATACCAAATAAAAAAACTCTTAAGATCAAAAGCAAAAAACGAAAAACCTCTTAGCTCATAGAAAAAAACCAATGATCTACATGAAAAAGTTTTGTATTATCAATGTGAACATCTTCGAAGTTTGGGCCATCACCATCCGATCTCATCTCGAGGGCCGAAACTATACTCAAAGTACTAAAATTTGATATTCAGAGTATTATTCAGCCAATTAAGCCTCCAAGACGGCCTCAAATGATTTGTACACGAATTGTCTTCGTCTCGTTGAAACGGCCGATTTTAATATAAAATGGCCTCAATCCGCGATCATATGTAAAAGTTAAAGCCATCTGAATACGGCCCTGTCACGAGCCAAAACTGGCCCGCCCCATCAGACATCATGGATAGCGCGAGTAACAGTTTGTCTTGCGCAAATGATTCGGCCTTGAAAATTGCCTCAAATCGGAACACGCTCAACATGAAAGTTGTTCGCCTCGTCGATACGGTTAAATTTGCTTTTGGGTGCATCTTCATCCGAGGTTGTTTGTGGCCGATGAGTGTCAAAAACCAAACTGATGTCTTAGACTTGCCTAAATCCGAGTTCGGTTAATTTTGAAAAGATTGGACGGGATTTGGAGTCCTTTTCTTGCACGGGAAGTCCAGACGCCTCATAAATAGATGAGAGGTGATAGCGGATTGAACAACACACAATCGGACAAATCATCTATCACTTTTTATCTTTTATGTTTTCTTCTTAACCCTAGTTCTTCTTCTTTTCGTTCTTCTCTCGTTCTTCGTTTGCAGGGCGGCGATCCACGAGGCCCTAGGGGCGACCATGTCGATCTAGGGCAGTCCATAGCCACCACGCGCCTTGACGGGGTCCCTCCCAGGCATGTGGAGTTTTGGGTCATCAAAAGCGCCCGCTGGATTGCTTGCGTACCGTGCTTCCGGACGGGTCTCCTTCGACGTGAGCCGCGGTGCATCACCCTCGATGTTGGAGGTACACGGTGACGTATTCGTGTGCGAACAGACACACAAAGAAGAGAAGAGATCATAGCCTCGTACCAAACACGTTGCATGGCAGGGCAGGGGTTTATTAGAGCATCTACAACAGGAGCCCTTATATTCGCCCCGGACCGGTCATTACCCGGAAAAAGAAGAGCCACACAATCGGATATGGCAAATTCGGCCAAGTGTCCGGGTGAACCGGCACTCCCATACCCGACCCATGTTGGGGCAGTTATGGGACGCCTGGATGCACCCGAGTGCCTGCCACGCCAGACTCATCACAAGGGCCCATGCGAAAAGACGTAGAAACCATTGATTCGACTGACACCTCCTCTGATTTTCAATGAGGACACATTCATGTTGTCGTGTGACGCCGCTGGGGCGTGCCACCGGAGGGACCAAGCGCGGCTATTTAAGCCAGAGAATAGAAGCCCAACCTTAGCCTGTCCAAGGATCTCATAGACCTACTAGTTTGATGTGGGAAATCCCTCGCCCTGAGACCTACCCAACGCGAGCGTTGCACTGGACCTGTCCAATTTACCTCTAACATTACCCACAGAATCATCTCTTATGAACCTTTCCAACAGCCTGGGACCAACCTCAATCTCTCCTCGGGCGTGGCTCTCCCAAAAATCTGCAGAACCAACTTCAGGTGCGCCTTCACCAGAGCATCCTCCGCCATCGCGTGCTCTCAAGTACATATGGCCTTTGAGAGTCACCCAACGGAGTCAGTGCCACGCGTGGTTATCCTCTGGGATTGATCGCCTTTGCGGGTAATGGATACTGAAATGGCACTCGCACCCTCGTAGATCTCCTGCCCCTGAGCAACCCTGAGACCCATGCAGGAGGCTGGGGCTCGCACGAGTGATGGTTTGACGATGAGGGGGTAGTGTATAGGAATCTTTGTCAGAAAGGACGGGAATATGGTACAATGGTAGTGGGGTCGGTGGCGGAGTGAGATTGCTCATCATAGACCGAGTTTCTCGGTCACCTCGGGATATGTGTTACATTAGAGGATAAATTCCTATTCTCGTTGAATATAGATCACGATCCAATTTCTTCCATAAGAAAACTCTCCAAAACACTTCACAACTCGTTTGGCACCTCTCATTTCATTTCATTTGGTTGAAATGAAATCTATGCTGGGACTTCATTTGGTTGAATCTTGATTCCAAATCCAAATATCATGTTTGGGTGACACTACAATTTATCAATTTAAATGATATGCACATCTTGTTTGGATACCATTTTGGAAATAATTCATCAACCCGGGCCAAGGTTAACTTGGAACGAGACAAACATAGTCTTTCCAAAATTTAAAACCCAACTAGCATAAAAGGTTGCATCACACAATCATAAGTAGCTCATAAAGCAAAATCTACACAATAAAATTACAACCGCCATGAACAAGTTGCAACACACAATCATAAGCATCTCCATAAAGAAAAATCCACATAATCAAATTACAGTTGTCATGAACAATTTGCAGCACACAATCATAAGCAACTCCATAAAGCAAAATCCAAATAATCAAATTACAAATGCCATTTTATAGTTTGTGGCTTGACTTGAGATGCATCCAAGTAAGGCTTGATGAGTGTTGAACTTGTGTCTTCTTTTTGTCCTGCAAATATGACGAGAACCATGTAAGTAAATTATTAAATGCAAAGTTGGAGGAAGCACAAAAAGTCACATCAATATTTTAGTTGCATTTATTGTAAAAAGCAATAGTAATGCTAAGAACAACTTCAAGTACTTAAGCTAATAAAGGGAAGATCTAAATTTCAACAAATCCACCTGTAAGATTTGAAAAATATTTAGTACTACTTGACATGACAAAATGTTCTGAACCTGAACATGAGCAAGAATCTAGCAGCTCTTGCTCTATTACAACGGGTTTTATCCAAACGCAGAACTAAAATTACACGCGAAATTTATCGTGGAAGGCCTTTATGTTTCGGTACATTAAAAGAAAGGGAAACTACATGTGAACTTTTCATAACAACATGCACTATCAACAAGCACCCACCGCTGCCCCACGTGGGGGAGTAGCAAATGGAGGGCAGGGGACAACGTAGGGCAGGCGCACATTGCGCAGGCCGCCTATCAGAGTTGCGCACGGGCCGGAAGGGGCCAGCGCCGGCGTCCGAGCTGCGCCGACGGGGAAGCTGCGGCCGTGACGAAACTGCAGATCCGGAGCTTCCCCTAATCTCTGATACGTCTCCAACGTATCTATAATTTTTATTGTTCCATGCTATTATACTATCTGTTTTGGATGTTTTATATGCATTATTATGCTATTTTATATTATTTTTGGGACTAACCTATTAACCTAGAGCCCACTGCCAGTTTCTTCTTTTCCTTGTTTTAGAGTTTCGTAGAAAAGGAATATCAAACGGAGTCCAAAAGGGATAAAACTTCACGATGATTTTTCTTGGATCAGAAGACACCCAGAGGACTTGGAGTCCAAGCCAGAAGGGTGGAAGGCACGCCCTAGGGGGGGCTACCTTGTGGCCCCCTCGGGGATCCCCTGACCTACTTCTTCCTCCTATATATTCACAAATATTCCAGAACCTCCAAAAGCGTCCACAAAAATACTTTTCCGTCGCTGCAACCTTCTGTACCCGTGAGATCCCATCTTGAGACCTTTTCCGGCAATCTTCCAGAGGGGGATTCGATCACGAAGGGCATCTACATCAACCCTATTGCCCTTCCGATGAAGCGTGAGTAGTTTACCACATACCTACGGGTCCATAGCTAGTAGCTAGATGGCGTCTTCTCTCTCTTTGATTCTCAATACCATGTTCTTGTTGATGTTCTTGGAGATCTATCCGATGTAATCTTCTTTTGCGGTTTGTTTGTCGAGATCCGATGAATTGTGGATTTATGATCAGCTTATCTATGAATATTATTTGAATCTTCTCTGAATTCTTGAAAGATCGTGGATGTCGCCTAGAGGGGGGTGAATAGGCGCTTTAAAATAATTACGGTTTAGGCTTGAACAAATGCGGAATAAACCTAGCGGTTAATTTGTCAAGCACAAAAAACCTACAAAAACTAGGCTCACCTATGTGCACTAATAACTTATGCTAAGCAAGATAAACTACTAGGTGATAGCAAGATATATGACAAGAAACAATATGGCTATCACAAAGTAAAGTGCATAAGTAAAGAGCTCGGGTAAGAGATAACGGAGGCACGCAGAGACGACGATGTATCCCGAAGTTCACACCCTTGCGGATGCTAGTCTCTGTTTGGAGCGGTGTGGAGGCACAATGCTCCCCAAGAAGCCACTAGGGCCACCGTAATCTCCTCACGCCCTCGCACAATGCAAGATGACGTGATTCCACTAAGGGACCCTTCAGGGCGGTCACCGAACCCGTACAAATGGCAACCCTTGGGGGCGGTCACCGAACCCGTACACGTTGGCAACCCTTGGGGGCGGTCACCGGAACCCGTCAAATTGCTCGGGGCGATCTCCACAACCTAATTGGAGACCCCAACGCTTGCCCGGAGCTTTACACCACAATGATTGAGCTCCGAACACCACCAACCGTCTAGGGCGCCAAGGCACCCAAGAGGAACAAGCTCTAGGGTGCCCAAACACCCAAGAGTAATAAGCTTCTCAAACTTCACTTCCACGTATCACCATGGAGAACTCAAACCGATGCACCAAATACAATGGTAAGGGCACACGGAGTGCCCAAGTCCTTCTCTCCCAAATCCCACCAAAGCAACTAATTCTAGGGAGGAAAATGAGAGGAAGAACAAAAGAAGAACACGAAGAACTCCAAGATCTAGATCCAAGGGGTTCCCCTCACTTAGAGGAGAAAGTGATTGGTGGAAACGTGGATCTAGATCTCCTCTCTCTCTTTTCCCTCAAGAACTAGAAAGAATCATTGGAGGGATTGAGAGTTTGCAAGATCGAAGAAGGTCAACAATGGGGGAAGAGCACGAGCTCAAAAGATAAGGTTCATTGGGGAAGAAGACCCCCTTTTATAGGTGGGGAAAAATCCAACCGTTATGCTCACAGCCCGCATCGAGCGGTACTACCGCTCCAAGGAGCGGTACTACCGCTAGGGCGGTAGTAGCCCTTTGAAACACAACAGCGAGGAGGAAAAAAAGCCAGAAGAACCGTCGGAGCGGTAGTACCGCTTGACCTCACGGTACTACCGCTAGGGGTAGCGGTACTACTGCTAAGGGTAGCGGTACTACTGCTTGCGAGCGGTACTAAAAAAATTACATCCGTGCCTACCACCGCTGGACTTGTGACGAGTTTTTGGTCCCGAGCGGAAGTAGCCATGGAAGTAGTCGCGGTAGTACCGCTCCCAAGAGCGGTACTAAAAAATTACATCCGCAGCAGCCCCTTTTAAGGACACCAAAACTAACACAACTTTTGCAAACGGACTCCGAATTCGACGAAACCAAGTTTCTTGGAAAGCTAGCAACAAGGGCTAACACAATCTTGATAGAAATATCAATAAGAAGCAAATGAGAAAAGGCCCAAAAGAAAATGTTGAGAACCCTTCCTCGGATAAGACCGGTAAAACCTCCAACACCGAAAACATCATAGAAGACGCATGCAAACTTCGTTTTCGATGAACTCAAGCTTGTCATCAAGATGACCATAAGCTATAAGACTCACAAAGAGAACCAAACAACAACCAAGAAACATAATGCAAGGATGCAATGGTTTGAGCTCTCGACGAACGATACGATCAAGCTACTCACTTGAGAGCCCCCCTTGATAGTACGGCTATCGATCCTATAACCCGGTCTCCCAACTACCACCATGAGACCGGTAAAATAGAGAACATATCAAGGGCAAACCTTTGCCTTGCACATGATCCACTTGAGCTAGATGATGACGATCTTGTCCTCCTCAAGATGGACCACCTTTCTTGATTGCGTTGGGTCGATGGAGACTAGATGATTGCTCCCCCATACTCCACTATGGGTGAGCCACTCTTCGGCATATCTTCACAAGTCCATTGACACCACAATGGATGGCAAGATTCAAGCACTTGATCTCTTCGTGATGCTCCACTTGAACTTGCACACGGCAATCTTGATGACGATCACCACTTGATGTCATCCTTTCCATGGGTTGTATGCTATCTTCCTCTTGACGCAAGCCCATGGACACATACCTAACCCCACATAGACTCTCACATAAACCATGGGTTAGTACAGAAAGTGCAATGGACAATGCTTACCATACCATGGGATCACTTGATCCCTCTCGGTACATCTTCTACGCTTTGTGAGTTGATCAACTTGATTCACTCTTGACTTAGTCTTGATCAACCTTGAATCTTTCCAACTCTCTTCGTTTGGATGATGCCTTGAAGGTAAACATGAATGATCACACAATCTTATTCTTCAAGACATGCTTGCAATAAGCTCAACACTCACATGACCAATCTTTGGATAATTCCTTAACAGCACCTTGGTCAACCCATAAACTCCTTGAAACCAACACATGGACTTCAAGAAATTGTTGGGGAACGTAGTAATTTCAAAAAATTTCCTACGCACACACAAGGTCATGGTGATGCATAGCAACGAGAGGGGAGAGTGTGATCTATGTACCCTTGTAGACCGACAACGGAAGCGTTAACTTGCTTGATGTAGTCGTACGTCTCCACGACCCGACCGATCAAGCACTGAAACTACGGCACCTCCGAGTTTTAGCACACGTTCAACTCGATGACGATCCCCGGACTCCGATCCAGCAAAGTGTCGGGGAAGAGTTCCGTCAGCACGACGGCGTGGTGACGATCTTGATGTTCTACCGTCGCAGGGCTTCGCCTAAGCACCGCTACAATATTATCGAGGAGTATGGTGGAGGGGGGCACCGCACACGGCTAAGAAAACGATCACGAGGACCAACTTGTGTGTCAAGGGGTGCCCCCTGCCCCCGTATATAAAGGATCAAGGGGAGGAGGCCCGGCCGGCCCTCTATGGCGCGCCAAGGAGGAGTCCTCCTCCTAGTAGGAGTAGGACTCCTACTAGGAGGGGGAAAGAAGTGGGGAGGGAGAGGGAAAGGGGGGCGCCGCCCCCCCTCTCCTAGTCCAATTCGGACCAGGGGGGAGGAGGCGCGCGGCCCACCTTTGGCTGCCCCTCTCTCTCTCCACTAAGGCCCATATGGCCCATTACTTCTCCCGGGGGGGTTCCGGTAACCCTCCGGCTCTCCGGTTTTCTCCGAAATCACCCGGAACACTTCCGGTGTCCGAATATAGCCGTCCAATATATCAATCTTTATGTCTCGACCATTTCGAGACTCCTCGTCATGTCCGTGATCACATCCGGGACTCCGAACTAACTTCGGTACATCAAAACCATAACTCATATAGTACTATATCGTCAACGAACGTTAAGCGTGCGGACCCTACGGGTTCGAGAACTATGTAGACATGACCGAGACACCTCTCTGGTCAATAACCAATAGCGGGACCTGGATGCCCATATTGGCTCCTACATATTCTACGAAGATCTTTATCGGTCAGACCGCATAACAACATACGTTGTTCCCTTTGTCATCGGTATGTTACTTGCCCGAGATTCGATCGTCGGTATCTCAATACCTAGTTCAATCTCGTTACCGGCAAGTCTCTTTACTCATTCTGTAATACATCATCCCGCAACTAACTCATTAGTTGCAATGCTTGCAAGGCTTATAGTGATGTGCATTACCGAGTGGGCCCAGAGATACCTCTCCGATAATCGGAGTGACAAATCCTAATCTCGAAATACGCCAACCCAACATGTACCTTTGGAGACACCTGTAGAGCACCTTTATAATCACCCAGTTACGTTGTGACGTTTGGTAGCACACAAAGTGTTCCTCCGGTAAACGGGAGTTGCATAATCTCATAGTCATAGGAACATGTATAAGTCATGAAGAAAGCAATAGCAACAAACTAAACGATCAAGTGCTAAGCTAACGGAATGGGTCAAGTCAATCACATCATTCTCCTAATGATGTGATCCCGTTAATCAAATGACAACTCATGTCTATGGTTAGGAAACATAACCATCTTTGATCAACGAGCTAGTCAAGTAGAGGCATACTAGTGACACTCTGTTTGTCTATGTATTCACACATGTATTATGTTTCCGGTTAATACAATTCTAGCATGAATAATAAACATTTATCATGATATAAGGAAATAAATAATAACTTTATTATTGCCTCTAGGGCATATTTCCTTCAGTCTCCCACTTGCACTAGAGTCAATAATCTAGTTCACATTGCCATGTGATTCAATACTAATAGTTCACATTACCATGTGATTAACACACATAGTTCACATCGTCATGTGACCTACACCCAAAGGGTTTACTAGAGTCGGTAATCTAGTTCACATCTCTTATGTGATTAACACCCAATGAGTACTAAGGTGTGATCATGTTTTGCCTGTGAGAGAAGTTTAGTCAACGGGTCTGCCATATTCAAATTTGTAAGTATTTTGGCAATTTTCTACGTCTACAATGCTTTGCACGGAGCTACTTTAGCTAATTGCTCCCACTTTCAATATGTATCCAGATGAAGACTAAGAGTCATCCAGATCAGTGCCAAAACTTGTATCGACGTAACCCTTTTACGACGAACCTTTTGTCACCTCCATAATAGAGAAACATATCCTTATTCCACTAAGGATAATTTTGACCGCTGTCCAGTGATCTACTCCTAGATCACTATTGTACTCCCTTGCTTAACACAGTGTAGGGTATACAATAGATCTGGTACACAGCATGGCATACTTTATAGAACCTATGGCTGAGGCATAGGGAATGACTTTCATTCTTCTTTCTATCTTCTGCCGTGGTCGGGCTTTGAGTCTTACTCAATTTCACACCTTGTAACACAGGCAAGAACTCTTTCTTTGACTGTTCCATTTTGAACTACTTCAAAATCTTGTCAAGGTATGTACTCATTGAAAAAACTTATCAAGCGTCTTGATCTATCTCTATAGATCTTGATGCTCAATATGTAAGCAGCTTCACCGAGGTCTTTCTTTGAAAAACTTCTTTCAAAACACTCCTTTATGCTTTGCAGAATAATTCTACATTATTTCCGATCAACAATATGTCATTCACATATACTTATCAGAAATGTTGTAGTGCTCCCACTCACTTTCTTGTAAATACAGGCTTCACCGCAAGTCTGTATAAAACTATATGCTTTGATCAACTTATCAAAGCGTATATATGTGTAACGCCCTCGAGACCGATGTGCCAGGTGTCGTCAGTTATTCGATGTTGTTGCTTGTCATTGCTTGCGTGTCATGCATTTGCATATCATGTCATCATGTGCATTTCATTTGCATACATGTTCGTCTCATGCATCCGAGCATTTTCTTCGTTGTCCGTTTTGCATTCCGGCGCTTCGTTCTCCTCCGGTGGTCATTTCTACCTTTCTTTCATGTGTGGGGATTAAACATTTCCGGATTGGACCGAGACTTGCCAAGCGGCCTTGGTTTACTACCGGTAGACCGCCTGTCAAGTTTCGTATCATTTGGACTTCGTTTGATACTCCAACGGTTAACCGAGGGACCGAAAAGGCCTCGTGTGTGTTGCAGCCCAACACCCCTCCAATTTGGCCCAAAACCCACCTAACCTCTCCATCATCTAGAGCGTTCGATCACGATCGCGTGGCCGAAAACCGCACCTCATTTGGACTCTCCTAGCTCCCTCTACCTATATATATGTGTTTCCCTCCGAAAATCACGCGCAGATCAAACCCTAAAACTCCTCCGCGCGCCGCCGGACATGTCCGGCCACGCCCGCCACCTCACTCCGGCCTATCGGAGCCCGCCACCTCAGCTCCACTGCTCCGCTCGACCACTCCCCTCGCGCCACCTCAGCCCCGCCTCCCTCTCTCTCCTCACCGCGCCGCCGCCGGCCCGCGGGGCCCGAGGCAGGCCCGCGCGAGCCCAGATCCCGTCGCCACCCAGCGCGCCTCTCCCTGCCGCGCGCCGCCCGAGTCCCCGCCGCCTTCGCGGCTCTCCCCGCCGCCGGCGAGCTCCCTCGCCGCCTCGTGCCGCCCGCCGGCGACCGGTGCCTCGCCGGGACACCACCGCGCTGCCCCGAATCGCCACCGGCCGCCGCCCTCGCCACACCACCTCGAAGCCGGCGCCATGACTCCGGCGAGCCCTGCGGCGCCCCGGCCGGCCGGACTCGGCCATCCCCACCGCCGCACGCCTACTCCGGCGATCTCCTCCAAGTTCGGCCATCTCCATCGTCTCCGGCGAGATCCCGTCGATCGGGATCAGATCCACCACTCCCCGAACTAAACACCCGTCTCAGATCTGCACCGCTCCGTCCCGGATCCGTCCCGTCCTGGGTTGACTTTTCGCGAGGGTATAATTTTCTACTAAGTCCCCGTATTTTCAGATTCATGTGCCCATCTTCATCGCATCGTAACTTTGCATCCGTAGCTCCGATTCATGCATATAGCATATCAAAATGTTCATCTCAGAGAGTAAATCATTTAATTCCATTGCATCATTTTCATTTGAGCTCATATTGATGCCCGAAATGCTGTTAGAAGAGGGCTACTTGAGTTAATTGTCAGATCTGCTACTCCGTTTAGGTTTTTGTCATTTTTGCCATGATTAATGTGTGCATGCTATGCCCTGATGCTCTACATGTGTTTTGTTAAGGGTTTTTCATCTTTCCAGATGGTGCACCTGTTGGAAATATGCCCTAGAGGCAATAATAAATTGGTTATTATTATATTTCCTTGTTCATGATAATCGTTTATTATCCATGCTATAATTGTATTGATAGGAAACTCAGATACATGTGTGGATACATAGACAACACAATGTCCCTAGTAAGCCTCTAGTTGACTAGCTCGTTGATCAATAGATGGTTACCGTTTCCTGACCATGGACATTGGATGTCGTTGATACGGGATCACATCATTAGGAGAATGATGGATGGACAAGACCCAATCCTAAGCCTAGCACAAAGATCGTCTAGTTCGTATGCTAAAGCTTTTCTAATGTCAAGTATCATTTCCTTAGACCATGAGATTGTGCAACTCCCGGATACCGTAGGAGATGCTTTGGGTGTATCAAACGTCACAACGTAACTGGGTGGCTATAAAGGCACTACAGGTATCTCCGAAAGTGTCTGTTGGGTTGGCACGAATCGAGACTGGGATTTGTCACTCCGTGTAAACGGAGAGGTATCTCTGGGCCCACTCGGTAGGACATCATCATAATGTGCACAATGTGACCAAGGAGTTGATCACGGGATGATGTGTTACGGAACGAGTAAAGAGACTTGCCGGTAACGAGATTGAACAAGGTATCGGGATACCGACGATCGAATCTCGGGCAAGTACATACCGCTAGACAAAGGGAATTGTATACGGGATTTTGATTAAGTCCTTGACATCGTGGTTCATCCGATGAGATCATCGTGGAACATGTGGGAGCCATCATGGGTATCCAGATCCCGCTGTTGGTTATTGACCGGAGAACGTCTCGGTCATGTCTGCATGTCTCCGGAACCCGTAGGGTCTACACACTTAAGGTTCGGTGACGCTAGGGTTATAGAGATATTAGTATGCGGTAACCCGAAAGTTGTTCGGAGTCCCGGATGAGATCCCGGACGTCACGAGGAGTTCCGGAATGGTCCGGAGGTAAAGAATTATATATAGGAAGTGCTATTTTGGCCATCGGGACAAGTTTCGGGGTCATCGGTATTGTACCGGGACCACCGGAAGGGTCCCGGGGGTCCACCGGGTGGGGCCACCTGCCCCGGGGGGCCACATGGGCTGTAGGGGGTGTGCCTTGGCCTATATGGGCCAAGGGCACCAGCCCCAAGAGGCCCATGCGCCAAGAGAGAAAAAAAGGGGAGAGTCCTACAAGGGGAAGGCACCTCCGAGGTGCCTTGGGGAGGATGGACTCCTCCCCACCCTTGGCCGCACCCTTCCTTGGAGGAAGGGGCAAGGGCTGCGCCTCCCCCTCTCCCTTGGCCCTATATATAGTGGGGAAAAAGGAGGAGCAAACCAATCTAGGCCTGGCGCCTCCCTCTCTCCCCGTTACGTCTCTCCTCGTCAAGTATAGGCGAAGCCCTGCTACTGTGACGCCCTGCATCCACCACCACGCCGTCGTTGCTGCTGGATCTTCATCAACCTCTCCCTTCCCCTTGCTGGATCAAGGCATGGGAGACGTCTCGGCTGTACTGTGTGTTGAACGCGGAGGTGCCGTGCGTTCGGCACTTGATCATCGGTGATTTGAATCACGACGAGTACGACTCCATCAACCCCGTTCACTTGAACGCTTCCGCTTAGCGATCTACAAGGGTATGTAGATGCACTCTCCTTCCCCTCGTTGCTGGTTTCTCCATAGATAGATCTTGGTGATACGTAGGAAAATTTTGAATTTCTGCTACGTTCCCCAACAGTGGCATCATGAGCTAGGTCTATGCGTAGTTTCTATGCATGAGTAGAACACAAAGTAGTTGTGGGCGTTGATTTTGTTCAATATGCTTGCCGTTACTAGTCTTATCTTGATTCGGCGGCATCGTGGGATGAAGCGGCCCGGACCAACCTTACACGTACTCTTACGTGAGACAGGTTCCACCGACAAACATGCACTAGTTGCATAAGGTGGCTAGCGGGTGTCTGTCTCTCCCACTTTAGTCGGATCGGATTCGATGAAAAGGGTCCTTATGAAGGGTAAATAGCAATTGGCATATCACGTTGTGGTTTTGCGTAGGTAATAAACGTTCTTGCTAGAAACCCATAGCAGCCACGTAAAACATGCAAACAACAATTAGAGGACGTCTAACTTGTTTTTGCAGGGTATGCTATGTGATGTGATATGGCCAAAAGGATGTGATGAATGATATATGTGATGTATGAGATTGATCATGTTCTTGTCAAGGGAATCACGACTTGCATGTCGATGACGAGACAGCTTCAAGAAGACATGATGATGGAGATCATGGTGGAGATCATGGTCATGCGGTGACAAGATGATCATGGAGCCCCAAGATGGAGATCAAAGGAGCTATGTGATATTGGCCATATCATGTCACTATTATTTGATTGCATATGATGTTTATCATATTTATACATCTTATTTGCTTAGTACGACGGTAGTAAATAAGATGATCCCTCATTAAAATTTCAAGAAGTGTTCTCCCCTAACTGTGCACCGTTGCTACAGTTCGTCGCTTCGAAGCATCACGTGTTAATCGGGTGTGATAGATCCTTTCGTTCACATACAACGGGTGTAAGCAAGATTTACACATGCAAAAACACTTAGGGTTAACTTGACGAGCCTAAGCATGTGAAGACATGGCCTCGGAACACAGAGACCCGAAGGTCGAACACGAGTCGTATGGAAGATACGATCAACATGAACATGTTCACCGACGTTGACTAGTTCGTCTCACGTGTTAATCGGACATGGCCTGGTCGACTCGGATCGTGTAATACTTAGATGACTAGAGGGATGTCTAATCTAAGTGGGAGTTTATACGATGAACTTAATTATCCTGAACATAGTCAAAAGGATTTTGCAAATTATGTCATATCTCACGCTTTAATTCTATTGTTTAATTATGTTCCTAGAGAAAAATTAGTTGAAAGTTGATAGTAGCAATTATGCGGACTAGGTCCGTAGACTGAGGATTGTCCTCATTGCTTCTTAGAAGGCTTATGTCCTTAATGCACCGCTCAGTGTGCTGAACCTCGAACGTTGTCTGTGGATGTTGCGAACATCTGACATACACGTTTTGATAACTACATGATAGTTCAGTTAAACGGTTTAGAGTTGAGGCACCAAAGACGTTTTGAAACGTCACGAAACATATGAGATGTTTTGAGGGCTGAAATTGGAATTTCAGGCTCGTGCCCACGTCAAGAGGTATAAGACCTCCGACGATTTTCTTAACCTGCAAACTAAGGAGAAAAGCTCAATTGTTGAGCTTGTGCTCAGATTGTCTGAGTACAACAATCATTTGAATCAAGTGGGAGTTGATCTTCCAGATGAGATAGTGATGTTTCTCCGAAGTCATTACCACCAAGCTGCTAGAGCTTCGTGATGAACTATAATATATCAGGGACATATATGATGATCCTTGAGATATTCGCGATGTTTGACACCACAAAAGTAGAAATCAAGAAGGAGCATCAATTGTTGATGGTTGGTGAAACCACTAGTTTCAAGAAGGGCAAGGGCAAGAAGGGATACTTCATGAAACGGCAAATCAGCTGCTGCTCTAGTGAAGAAACCCAAGGTTGAACCCAAACCCGAGACTAAGTGCTTCTGTAATAAGAGGGAACAGCCACTGGAGCAGAATTACCCTAGATACTTGGTAGATAGAAGGCTGGCAAGGTCGATAGAAGTATATTGGATATACATTGTGTTAATGTGTACTTTACTAGTACTCCTAGTAGCACCAGGGTATTAGATACCGGTTCGGTTGCTAAGTGTTAGTAACTCGAAATAAAAGCTACGGAATAAACGGAGACTAGCTAAAGGTGAAGCTGACGATATGTGTTGGAAGTATTTTCCAATGTTGATATGATCAAGCATCGCACGCTCCCTCTACCATCGAGATTGGTGTTTGCGTTGAGCATAGACATGATTGGATTATGTCTATCGCAATACGGTTATTCATTTAAGGAGAATAATGGTTACTCTGTTTATTTGAATAATACCTTCAATGGTCTTACACCTAAAATGAATGGTTTATTGAATCTCGATCGTAGTGATACACATGTTCATGCCAAAAGATAGTAATGATAGTACCACCTACTTGTGGCACTGCCACGTAAGTCATATCGGTATAAAACGCATGAAGAAGCTCCATGTTGATGGATCTTTGGGCTCACTCATTTTTGAAAAGTTTGAGACATGCGAACCATGTCTATTGGTGTATATGCATGAAGAAACTCCATGCAAATGGACCGTTTTGTACTCGCTTGATTTTGAATCACTTGAGACATGCAAATCATGCCACATGGGCAAGATGACTGAAAGCCTCGTTTTCAGTAAAATGGAACAAGAAAGCAACTTGTTGGAAGTAATACATTTTTGATGTGTGCAGTCCAATGAGTGCTGAGGCATGTAGTGGATATCGTTATGTTCTTACTTCACAGATGATTTGAGTAGATGTTGAGTATATTTACTTGATGAATCACGAGTCTGAATTATTGAAAGGTTCAAGTAATTTCAGTGTGAAGTTGAAAGATCGTCGTGACAAGAGGATAAAAGATCTATGATATGATCATAGAGATGAATATCTGAATTACGAGTTTGGCACAAATTAAGACATTGTGGAAATTTTTCACAACTAATACAGCCTGGAACACCATAGTGTGATGGTGTGTCCGAACATCATAACTGCACCCTATTGGATATGATGCATACCATGATGTCTCTTATCGAATTACCACAATAGTTTATGGGTTAGGCATTAGAGACAACCACATTCACTTTAAATAGGGCACCACGTAATTCCGATGAGATGACACCGTATGAACTATGGTTTAGAGAAACCTAAGCTGTCATTTCTTAAAAGTTTGGGGCTGCGACGCTTATGTGAAAAAGTTTCAGGCTGATAAGCTCGAACCCAAAGCGGATAAATGCATCTTCATAGGACACCCAAAACAGTTGGGTATACCTCCTGTCTCAGATTCGAAAGCAATAAGGGATTGTTTCTAGAATCGGGTCCTTTCTCGAGGAAAAGTTTCTCTCGAAAGAATTGAGTGGGAGGATGGTGGAGACTTGATGAGGTTATTGAACCGTCTCTTCAACTAGTGTGTGGCAGGGCACAGGAGTTGTTCCTGTGGCACCTACACCAATTGAAGTGGAAGCTTATGATAGTGATCATGAAACTTCAGATCAAGTCACTACCAAACCTCGTAGGATGACAAGGATGCGTACTGCTTCAGAGTGGTACGTAATCCTGTCTTGAAAGTCATGTTGCTAGACAACAATGAACCTACAAGCTATGGAGAAGCGATGGTGGGCCCGGATTCCGATAAATGGCTCGAGGCCATATAATCCGAGAGAGGATCCATACATGAAAACAAAGTGTAGACTTTGGAAGAACTACTTGATGGTCGTAAGGCTGTTGAGTACAGATGGATTTTAAAAGGAAGACGGACAATGATGGTAAATGTCACCATTAAGAAAGCTCGACTTGTCGTTAAGATGTTTTCCGACAAGTTCAAAGAGTTGACTACGATGAGACTTTCTCACTCGTAGCGATGCTAAGAGTCTGTTGGAATTATATTAGCGATTACTGCATTATTTATGAAATCTTGCAGATAGGATGTCAAAACATTGTTTCCTCGACGGTTTTTGAGGAAAGGTTGTATGTGATACAAACCGAAAGGTTTTGTCAATCCTAAAGATGCTAATAGGTATGCAAAGCTCTAGCAATCCTTCTAAGGACTGGAGTAAGCATCTCGGAGTTGGAATGTATGCTTTGATGATGATCAAAGATTTTGGGTGTATACAAAGTTTATGAGAAACTTGTATTTCCAAAGAAGTGAGTGGGAGCACTATAGAATTTCTGATTAGTATATGTTGTTGACATATTGTTGATCAGAAATGACATAGAATTTCTGGAAAGCATATAGGGTTATTTGGAAAGTGTTTTTCAATGGAAAGCCTGGATTAAGCTACTTGAGCATTGAGCATCAAGATCTATAAGGATAGATCAAAACGCTTAATAGTACTTTCAAATGAGCACATGCCTTGACGTGATCTTGAAGGTGTTCAAGATGGATCAGTCAAAGAAGGAGTTCTTGCCTGAGTTGTAAGGTATGAAGTTAAGACTTAAAGCTCGACCACGGCAGAATAGAGAGAAAGGACGAAGGTCGTCCCCTATGCTTAAGACATAGGCTCTACAGTATGCTATGCTGTGTACCGCACCTGAAGTGTGCCTTGCCATGAGTCAGTCAAGGGGTACAAGAGTGATCCAAGAATGGATCACAGGACAGCGGTCAAAGTTATCCTTAGTAACTAGTGGACTAAGGAATTTTCTCGATTATGGAGGTGGTAAAAGAGTTCGTCGTAAAGAGTTACGTCGATGCAAGCTTAACACCTATCCGGATAGCTCTGAGTAGAGATACCGGATGCATATAATGGAGCAACAATTTAGAATAGCTCCAAGTAGAACAGTTATTTGGAATAGCTCCAAATAGAAGCGTGGTAGCTGCATCTAGGAGATGACATAGAGATTTGTAAAGGCACACACGGATCTGAAAGGTTCAGACCCGTTGACTAAAACCTCTCTCACAAGCAACATGATCAAACCTAGAACTCATTGAGTGTTAATCACATAGTGATGTGAACTAGATTATTGACTCTAGTAAACTCTTTGGATGTTGGTTACATGGCGATGTGACCTGTGAGTGTTAATCACATGGCGATGTGAACTAGATTATTGACTCTAGTGCAAGTGGGAGACTGTTGGAAATATGCCCTAGAGGCAATAATAAATTAGTTATTATTATATTTCCTTGTTCATGATAATCGTTTATTATCCATGCTAGAATTGTATTGATAGGAAACTCAGATACATGTGTGGATACATAGACAACACCATGTCCCTAGTAAGCCTCTAGTTGACTAGCTCGTTGATCAATAGATGGTTACGGTTTCCTAACCATGGACATTGGATGTCGTTGATAACGGGATCACATCATTAGGAGAATGATGTGATGGACAAGACCCAATCCTAAGCATAGCACTAGATCGTGTAGTTCGTATGCTAAAGCTTTTCTAATGTCAAGTATCATTTCCTTAGACCATGAGATTGTGCAACTCCCGGATACCGTAGGAATACTTTGGGTGTGCCAAACGTCACAACGTAACTGGGTGGCTATAAAGGTACACTACAGGTATCTCCGAAAGTATCTGTTGGGTTGGCACGAATCGAGACTGGGATTTGTCACTCCGTGTGACGGAGAGGTATCTCTGGGCCCACTCGGTAGGACATCATCATAATGTGCACAATGTGATCAAGGAGTTGATCACGGGATGATGTGTTACGGAACGAGTAAAAGAGACTTGCCGGTAACGAGATTGAAAAGGGTATCGGGATCCCGACGATCGAATCTCGGGCAAGTATCGTACCGCTAGACAAAGGGAATTGTATACGGGATTGATTAAGTCCTTGACATCGTGGTTCATCCGATGAGATCATCGTGGAACATGTGGGAGCCAACATGGGTATCCAGATCCCGCTGTTGGTTATTGACCGAGAGAGTCGTCTCGGTCATGTCTGCATGGTCTCCCGAACCCGTAGGGTCTACACACTTAAGGTTCGGTGACGCTAGGGTTGTAGATATGTATATGCAGTAACCCGAATGTGTTTCGGAGTCCCGGATGAGATCCCGGACGTCACGAGGAGTTCCGGAATGGTCCGGAGGTAAAGAATTATATATAGGAAGTGCTGTTTCGGCCATCGGGACAAGTTTCGGGGTCATCGGTATTGTACCGGGACCACCGGAAGGGTCCCGGGGGCCCACCGGGTGGGGCCACCTGCCCCGGGGGGCCACATGGGCTGTAGGGGGTGTGCCTTGGCCTATATGGGCCAAGGGCACCAGCCCCAAGAGGCCCATGCGCCAAGAGAGAAAAAAGGGGAGAGTCCTACAAGGGGAAGGCACCTCCGAGGTGCCTTGGGGAGGATGGACTCCTCCCCACCCTTGGCCGCACCCTTCCTTGGAGGAAGGGGCAAGGGCTGCGCCTCCCCCTCTCCCTTGGCCCTATATATAGTGGGGAAAAGGAGGAGCAAACCAATCTAAGCCTGGCGCCTCCCTCTCTCCCCGTTACGTCTCTCTCTCGTAGTATAGGCGAAGCCCTGCTACTGTGACGCCCTGCATCCACCACCACGCCGTCGTGTTGCTGGATCTTCATCAACCTCTCCCTCTCCCCTTGCTGGATCAAGGCATGGGAGACGTCTCCGGGCTGTACGTGTGTCGAACGCGGAGGTGCCGTGCGTTCGGCACTTGATCATCGGTGATTTGAATCACGACGAGTACGACTCCATCAACCCCGTTCACTTGAACGCTTCCGCTTAGCGATCTACAAGGGTATGTAGATGCACTCTCCTTCCCCTCGTTGCTGGTTTCTCCATAGATAGATCTTGGTGATACGTAGGAAAATTTTGAATTTCTGCTACGTTCCCCAACACAACCCATGTATTTCTGTGATGTGTGAGGTGACTTGTGCAAGCTTGCAAAGTGGTGCACTTGCTAATTCTGTTTTCAGGGACTTAGCATTTCTACCAAGTCCTTGAGCTGTTTATCTCATGATGCCATATGTTCATGTTGTTTCCTAGCGATCTGTGCCTCTTTTGAGGATGATCGGTAAGGATGTTTTGTTAATATTGTAGTGCTCTATCCATCCATGTCTTTGTTTGCAATTATGGAGCACCCTAGCTTGAGTCAATCAAGCTCTACTTTTGCTACTTTGTGAATCTGGGCAGATTGTCAACTTGTTTGCAATTTTGCCGATGATGTTGTAGTTGATCCGTGCATGCTTTGCTATTGATCTTGCCATGTCTAGCTTGAATTTTGTGCCTTCTTGATGGATGTATGCTTATCTTGTAATGACTTGCACCGTAGTGAGTGCATCGAGCTCGTAAACATGCCTACTTGATATCTGTTTTCAGCATGCTCCAGTTTTCACTGTCTGAAAACCGATTATGTTTTTGCTATGTTCGCATGCTTGCAATTGTATTTTCTGATCCCTTTTGGCTCAAGGTCACTAAGGGAATTTTGTTAAGCTCTTTGAGTAGCTCCATGCCATGCTTTACTTTACCATGTTCAGGTCCTATAGCATGTAGTTTTGTTGCTCCGAAGAGGGCTACCTGATCTGAATTCCAGACAAGTGTTAATTTCACTAAGTCTGAGATCTGTTTGTCATATCCATTTTTGCCATGCTTGTTTGAACCTGTTAATGGATGAATTGGCCGTAGCTCAGTGCTGGATTTTGGTTAAGCATCTTGAATGCATCCCTGCCATGTATTTTTTTGCCATGTTTGGGTGCTGTAGCATGTTCATCTCATTGCATTTAGATGGCTACTTGCTGTAAATCGCAGACCGGTGCCATATTTGAATCGCTTGCCATTTCCAAACCGTAACTCCGATTCCGGCGATCTTTATATCGTTTTCAAGCGATTTCATCTCATCTTTCCAGTGGCACACTTGGATTTCCAAGTTGAGGCCAGGTTCCTTCATATCTTGTCAAATCATGCATATGCATCGCATACCGCATCTCGCATATCATACCATGTTCATGTGTTGGTTGTTTACTATGTTGTGTGCTTCTTTTCCGGTGTTTGCTTCTTCGGGTTGGCTCCGTTAACATCGCGTTTGTGAGGACCCGTTCGTCTTCGTCCATTTTTCTTCTTCATGGACTCATTCTTCTTCCTTGCGGGATCTCGGGCAAGATGATCATACCCTCGAAATCACTACTATCTTTGCTATGCTAGACGCTCGCTCTTTTGCTATGCCTATGCCGCGATACCTACCACTTGCTTATCGTGCCTCCTATATTGTTGAACCAAGCCTCTAACCCACCTTGTCCTAGCAAACCGTTGTTTGGCTATGTTACCGCTTTGCTCAGCCCCTCTTATAGTGTTGTTAGTTGCAGGTGAAGATTGAAGTTTTGTTCCTCGTTGGGACATGGAGAAGTTGTTCCTTGTTGGAATATGTTTACTTGTTGGGATATCACAATATATCTTATTTAATTAATGCATCTATATACTTGGTAAAGGGTGGAAGGCTCGGCCTTATGCCTGGTGTTTTGTTCCACTCTTGCCACCCTAGTTTCCGTCATATCGGTGTTATGTTCCCGGATTTTGCGTTCCTTACGCGGTTGGGTTATAATGGGAACCCCTTGACAGTTCGCTTTGAATAAAAGTCCTCCAGCAAGGCCCAACCTTAGTTTTACCATTCGCCACCTAGCCTTTTTCCCTTGGGAGTCGCGCATCCCGAGGGTCATCTTATTTTAAGCCCCCCGGGCCAGTGCTTGTCTAAGTGTTGGTCCGAACTAGAGTCCTTTGCAGCGCCACCTCGGGGAAACTTGAGGGCTGGTTTTAGTTGTACGGAGCGCTCATCTGGTGTTGCCCTGAGAACGAGATATGTGCAGCTCCTATCAGGATGTCGGCGCATCGGGCGGTCTTGCTGGACTTGTTTTACCATTGTCGAGGATGTCTTGAAGAACCGGGATACCGAGTCTGATCGGAATGTCTCGGGAGGAGGTCTTTTCCTTCGTTGACCGTGAGAGCTTGTCATGGGCTAAGTTGGGACACCCCTGCAAGGTTTTGAACTTTTGAAAGCCGTGCCCGCAGTTATGGGCAGATGGGAATTTGTTAATATCCGGTTGTAGAAAACCTGAAGTTGACCTTAATTAAAATGCATCAACCGCGTGTGTAACCGTGATGGTCTCTTTCCGGCGGAGTCCGGGAAGTGAACACGGTGTTGGAGTAATGCTTGACGTAGGTTGTCTAGGATCATTTCTTGATCATAGTTTTATCGACCGTGCTTTGCCTTCTCTTCTCGCTCTCTTTTGCGTATGTTAGCCACCATATATGCTAGTCGCTTGCTGCAGCTCCACCTCATACTTTTAACTTACCCATAAGCTTAAATAGTCTTGATCGCGAGGGTGCGAGATTGCTGAGTCCCTGTGGCTCACAGATACTTCCAAAACCAGCTTGCAGGTGCCAATGAGTCCGTGCAAATGACGCAA
Organism: Triticum urartu; assembly: GCF_003073215.2. Classification (NCBI taxonomy): domain Eukaryota; kingdom Viridiplantae; phylum Streptophyta; class Magnoliopsida; order Poales; family Poaceae; genus Triticum; species Triticum urartu. The sequence continues at coordinate 551,600,045 of NC_053027.1, read as the reverse complement.
CCAAGCTCAAGGAGGAGCTCGATGAAGATCTTGTCCTTTGTGTTGTTTCGTTCTAGTTGATCAGTAGTGGAGACCAGTTGGGGTCGATCGGGGACCTTGTCGCATTTGGGGTTCTTCTTTTATTTTGGTTCCGTAGTCGGACCTTGATTGTATCTGGATGATGTAATGCTTTATTCATGTAATTGTGTGAAGTGGCGATTGTAAGCCAACTATGTATCTCTTTCCCTTATGTATTACATGGGTTGTGTGAAGATTACCTCTCTTGCGACATTGCTTTCAATGCGGTTATGCCTCTAAGTCGTGCTTCGACACGTAGGAGATATAGCCGCATCGAGGGCGTTACAGTATATTCCAACTCCGAGATGCTTGCACCAGTCCATAGATGGATCGTTGGAGCTTGCATATTTTGTTAACACCTTTAGGATTGACAAAACCTTCTGGTTGCATCATATACAACTCTTCTTTAAGAAATCCATTAAGGAATGCAGTTTTGTTTATCCATTTGCCAGATTTCATAAAATGCGGCAATTGCTAACATGATTCGGACAGACTTAAGCATATATACGAGTGAGAAAATCTCATCGTAGTCAACACCTTGAACTTGTCGAAAACCTTTTGCGACAATTCTAGCTTTGTAGATAGTAACACTACTATCAGCGTCCGTCTTCCTCTTGAAGATCCATTTATTTTCTATGGCTTGCCGATCATCGGGTAAATCCATCAAAGTCCATACTTTGTTCTCATACATGGATCATATCTCAGATTTTATGGCCTCAAACCATTTCGCGGAATCTGGGCTCATCATCGCTTCCTCATAGTTCGCAAGTTCATCATGGTCTAGTAACATGACTTCCAGAACAGGATTACTGTACCACTCTGGTGCGGATCTCACTCTGGTTTACCTACGAGATCCGGTAGTAACTTGATCTGAAGTTACACGATCATCATCATTAGCTTCCTCACTAATTGGTGTAGTAGTCACAGGAACAGATTTCTGTGATGAACTACTTTCCAATAAGGGAGCAGGTACAGTTACCTCATCAAGTTCTACTTTCCTCCCACTCACTTCTTTCGAGAGAAACCCCTTCTCTAGAAAAACTCCGAATTTAGCAACAAAAGTCTTGCGTTCAGATTTGTGATAGAAGGTGTACCCAACAGTCTCCTTTGGGTATCCTATGAAGACATATTTCTCCGATTTGGGTTTGAGCTTATCAGGATGAAACTTTTTCATATAAGCATCACAATCCCAAACTTTAAGAAACGACAACTTTGGTTTCTTGCCAAACCACAGTTCAGATTGTGTCGTCTCAATGGACTTAGATGGTGCCCTTTTAAACATGAATACAACTGTCTTTAATGCATAACCCCAAAACGATAGTGGTAGATCGATAAGAGACATCATAGATCGCACCATATCTAATAAAGTACGGTTATAATGTTCGGACACACCATTATGCCGTGGTGTTCCAGGTGGCGTGAGTAGTAAAACTATTTCACATTGTTTTAACTAAAGGCCAAACTCGTAACTCAAATATTTTACCTCTGCGATCATATCGTAGAAACTTTTATTTTCTTGTTACGATGATTCTCCACTTCACTCTGAAATTCTTTGAACTTTTCAAATATTTCAGACGTGTGTTTCATTAAGTAGATATACCCATATCTGCTCAAATCATCTGTGAAGGTCAGAAAATAATGATACCCGCCGCGAGCCTTAACACTCATCGGATCTCATACATCAGTATGTATTATTTCCAATAAGTCAGTTGCTCGCTCCATAGTTCCGGAGAACGACGTTTTAGTCATCTTGCCCATGAGGCATGGTTCACAAGCATCAACTGATTCATAATCAAGTGATTCCAAAAACCCATTAGCATGGAGTTTCTTCATGCACTTTACACCAATATGACCTAAACGGCAGTGCCACAAATAAGTTGCACTATCATTATTAACTTTGTATCTTTTGGTTTCAATATTATGATTATGTGTATCACTACGATCGAGATCCAACGAACTATTTTCATTGGGTGTGTAACCATATAAGGTTTTATTCATGTAAACAGAACAACAATTTATTCTCTTACTTAAATGAATAACCGTATTACAATAAACATGATCAAATCATATTCATGCTCAACGCAAACACCAAATAACACTTATTCAGGTTCAACACTAATTCCGAAAGTATAGGGAGTGTGCGATGATGATCATATCAATCTTGGAACCACTTCCAACACACATCGTCACTTCACCCTTAACTAGTCTCTGTTTATTCTGCAACTCTCGTTTCGAGTTACTAATCTTAGCAACTGAACTAGTATCAAATACTGAGGGGTTGCTATAAACACTAGTAAAGTACACATCAATAACATGTATATCAAATATACTTATGTTCACTTTGGGTAGTTCCGCTTCCAGTGACCAGTCCCTTTGCAGTAGAAACACTTAGTCTCAGGCTTAGGACCAGACTTGGGCTTCTTCACTTGAGCAGCAACTTGCTTGCTGTTCTTCTTGAAGTTCCCCTTCTTCCCTCTTCCCTTTTGTTGAAACTAGTGGTCTTGTCTACCATCAACACTTGATGTTTTTCTCAATTTCTACCTTTGTCAATTTCCGCATTACGAAGAGCTTGGGAATCGTTTCCGTTATCCCTTGCATATCATAGTTCATCACGAAGTTCTACTAACTTGGTGATGGTGACTAGAGAATTCTGTCAATCACTATCTTATCTGGAAGATTAACTCCCACTTGATTCAAGCGATTGTAGTACTCAGACAATCTGAGCACATGCTCACTAGTTGAGCGATTCTCCTCCATCTTTTAGCTATAGAACTTGTTGGAGACTTCATATCTCTCAACTCGGGTATTTGCTTGAAATATTAACTTCAACTCCTGGAACATCTCATATGCTCCATGACGTTCAAAACGTCTTTGAAGTCCCAATTCTAAGCCATTAAGCATGGTGCACTAAACTATCAAGTAGTCATCATATTGAGCTAGCCAAACGATCATAACGTCTGCATCTGCTCCTGCAATAGGTCCGTCACCTAGCGGTGCATCAAGGACATAATTCTTCTGTGCAGCAATGAGAATAAACCTCAGATCACGGATCCAATCCGCATCATTGCTACTAACATCTTTCAACACAATTTTCTCTAGGAACATATCAAAATAAACATAGGGAAGCAACAACGCGAGCTATTGATCTACAACATAATTTGCAAAATACTACCAGGACTAAGTTCATGATAAATTTAGGTTCAATTAATTTACTTAAAGAACTCCCACTTAGATAGACATCCCTCTAATCCTCTAAGTGATTACGTGATCCAAATCAACTAAACCATGTCCGATCATCACGTGAGATGGAGTAGTTTCATTGGTGAACATCACTATGTTGATCATATCTACCATATGATTCACGCTCGACCTTTCGGTCTCCGTGTTCCGAGGCCATATCTGTATATGCTTGGCTCGTCAAGGATAACCTGAGTATTCCGCGTGTGCAACTGTTTTGCACCCGTTGTATTTGAACGTAGAGCCTATCACACCCGATCATCACGTGGTGTCTCAGCATGAAGAACTTTCGCAACGGTGCATACTCAGGGAGAACACTTCTTGATAATTAGTGAGAGATCATCTTATAATGCTACCGTTAATCAAAGCAAGATAAGATGCATAAAAGATAAACATCACATGCAATCAATATAAGTGATATGATATGGCCATCATCATCTTGTGCTTGTGATCTCCATCTTCGAAGCACCGTCGTGATCACCATCGTCACCGGCGCGACACCTTGATCTCCATCGTAGCATCGTTGTCGTCTCGCCAATCTTATGCTTCCACGACTATCGCTACCGCTTAGTGATAAAGTAAAGCATTACAGCGCGATTGCATTGCATACAATAAAGCGACAACCATATGGCTCCTGCCAGTTGCCGATAACTCGGTTACAAAACATGATCATCTCATACAATAAAATTTAGCATCATGTCTTGACCATATCACATCACAACATGCCCTGCAAAAACAAGTTAGACGTCCTCTACTTTGTTGTTGCAAGTTTTACGTGGCTGCTACGGGCTTAAGCAAGAACCAATCTTACCTACGCATCAAAACCACAACGATAGTTTGTCAAGTTGGTGCTGTTTTAACCTTCGCAAGGACCGGGCGTAGCCACACTCGGTTCAACTAAAGTTGGAGAAACTGTCATCCGCAAGCCACCTATGTGCAAAGCACGTCGGGAGAACCGGTCTCGCGTAAGCGTACGCGTAATGTCGGTCCGGGCCGCTTCATCCAACAATACCGCCGAACCAAAGTATGACATGCTGGTAAGCAGTATGACTTATATCGCCCACAACTCACTTGTGTTCTACTCGTGCAAATAACATCAACATATAAAACCTAGGCTCTGATACCACTGTTGGGGAACGTAGTAATTTCAAAAAATTTCCTACGCACACACAAGATCATGGTGATGCATACCAACGAGAGGGGAGAGTGTGATCTACGTACCCTTGTAGACCGACAAGGGAAGCGTTAACTTGGTTGATGTAGTCGTACGTCTCCACGGCCCAACCGATCAAGCACCGAAACTACGGCACCTCCGAGTTTTAGCACACGTTCAGCTCGATGACGATCCCCGGACTCCGATCTAGCAAAGTGTCGGGGAAGAGTTCCGTCAGCACGACGGCGTGGTGACGATCTTGATGTTCTACCGTCGCAGGGCTTCGCCTAAGCACCGCTACAATATTATCGAGGAGTATGGTGGAGGGGGGCACCGCACACGGCTAAGAAAATGATCACGAGGATCAACTTGTGTGTCAAGGGGTGCCCCTGCCCCCGTATATAAAGGATCAAGGGGAGGAGGCTGGCCGGCCCTCTATGGCGCGCCAAGGAGGAGTCCTCCTCCTAGTAGGAGTAGGACTCCTACTAGGAGGGGGAAAGAAGTGGGGAGGGAGAGGGAAAGGGGGGCGCCGCCCCCCTCTCCTAGTCCAATTCGGACCAGGGGGGAGGAGGCGCGTGGCCCACCTTTGGCTGCCCCTCTCTCTCTACACTAAGGCCCATATGGCCCATTACTTCTCCTGGTGGGGGGTTCCGGTAACCCTCCGGCTCTCCGGTTTTCTCCGAAATCACCCAGAACACTTCCGGTGTCCGAATATAGCCGTCCAATATATCAATCTTTATGTCTCGACCATTTCGAGACTCCTCGTCATGTCCGTGATCACATCCGGGACTCCGAACTAACTTCGGTACATCAAAACTCATAAACTCATAATATAACTGTCATCGAGACCTTAAGCGTGCGGACCCTACGGGTTCGAGAACAATGTAGACATGACCGAGACACGTCTCCGGTCAATAACCAATAGCGGAACCTGGATGCTCATATTGGCTCCTACATATTCTACGAAGATCTTTATCGGTCAGACCGCATAACAACATACGTTGTTCCCTTTGTCATCGGTATGTTACTTGCCCGAGATTCGATCGTCGGTATCTCAATACCTAGTTCAATCTCGTTACCGGCAAGTCTCTTTACTCGTTCCGTAATACATCATCTCGCAACTAAATCATTAGTTGCAATGCTTGCAAGGCTTATGTGATGTGCATTACCGAGAGGGCCCAGAGATACCTCTCCGACAATCGAAGTGACAAATCCTAATCTCGAAATACGCCAACCCAACATGTACCTTTGGAGACACCTGTAGAGCACCTTTATAATCACCCATTTACGTTGTGACGTTTGGTAGCACACAAAGTGTTCCTCCGGCAAACGGGAGTTGCATAATCTCATAGTCATAGGAACATGTATAAGTCATGAAGAAAGCAATAGCAACATACTAAACGATCGGGTGCTAAGCTAATGGAATGGGTCATGTCAATCACATCATTCTTCTAATGATGTGATCCCATTAATCAAATAACAACTCTTTTGTTTATGGTTAGGAGACATAACCATCTTCGATTAACGAGCTAGTCAAGTAGAGGCATACTAGTGACACTTTGTTTGTCTATGTATTCACACAAGTATTATGTTTCCGGTTAATACAATTCTAGCATGAATAATAAACATTTATCATGATATAAGGAAATAAATAATAACTTTATTATTGCCTCTAGGGCATATTTCCTTCAGAAATGCCTATGGAAAAATCCTTCAAATATAACTCAATGCAACCATTAGTCCATAGAGGATGTCATCAATTACTAAAACCACACATGGGGGCACCGCATGTCCTTTCAATTCTTATATGCATGATTTAATATCTTCGTATTTCTCTTTGAATTATCCATTTGGTTTGGCGAACTAGATTGGTTTTTATTGCAATGGGAGAGGTGCTTAGCTTTGGGTTCAATCTTGCGTGTTTTCACCCAGTGACAAAGTACGGGTAGCGAGACACGTATTGCATTGTTGCCATCAGGGATAACAAGATGGGGTTTTCATCATATTGCTTGAGTTTATCCTGCTACATCACGTCATCTTACTTAATGTGTTACTCTATTGTTATGAACTTAATACTCTAGATGCAGGCTGGAGTCGGTCGATATGTGGAGTAATAGTAGTAGATGCAGGCAGGAGTGAGTCTACTTGATACGTACGTGATGCCTATATTCATAATCATTGCCTTGGATATTGTCATAACTTTGCACTTTTATATCAATTGCTCGACAGTAATTTGTTTACCCACCATATTATTTACCTTCAAGAGAGAAGCCTCCAATGAAACCTATGGCCCCGGGTTTATTTTCCTCATTATATTTTCAGATCTACATATCAAAAACACCAAAAATACCTTTCTGCACTTTATTTATATTTATTTTATTTTATGTTTTAGTAATCTTTTATATCAATCTCTGTTGGATCTTACCTTTGCCATTGACCGTGAAGGGATTGACAACACCTTTTCCGCGTTGGGTGCAAGTGTTTGATTGTTTGTGTAGGTGCATATATTGGGGACTTGTGTGTTTCTCCTACTGGATTGATACCTTGTTCTCAACTGAAGGAAATACTTATCCCTACTTTGCTGCATCACCCTTTCCTCTTAAAGGGAAAAAAGAAACGCAAGCTCAAGAAGTAGCAGGAAGAATTTCTAGCGCCGTTGCCGGGGAGATCTACATCAAGCCTACCAAGTACCCATCATAAACTCTCATCTCTTGCATTACATTATTTGCCATTCGCCTCTCGTTTTCCTCTCCCCCACTTCTAAAATGTCTTCATAAAAATACAAAAATATTTTCCTTTTTATTTGCCCTCCTTCCGTTCGTCTTTTCGTTTGCTTGCTTGTGTACTAAGTCGTTTGCTTCGTCTTTATATTCTCACCATGACTAGCTCTACAATACCTCCTTTGTCTCCAGACTTTGAAGTTCTTCACTTAAAACAGAAACAAGAAGAAATTTTAAAGGATGCTTGGTATATGATGTTAGAATCTTTTCACATATATACTAAAAAGGGGGTATTAAGATTTTACTTCGTAATTTTTATATTGGTCTAACCATGCCCCATAGGCAACTTTTGGATTTCGCTGCTAAAGGAAATTTTGTTGAGATTGATGCCAACTTTGCTTATGAACTAATAGAAGGTGTGGTAGGAACATTACCCTCACAAAAGGGATTCCATCATACCCATGAGGGAACACAAGTTTTGGAAAAGTTGTGTCAAGTACAGAAAAATCTGGTTGATTTGCAAAAATCTTTTGAACCTCTCAAAAATATTAGTGGAAACCTCCACCGCATGAATATGTTGATCACTCTTTGCAACAAGCGGTTAGATGCTCTAGATATTAAGATTTCTGAAGATGATGGGAAACGCAAAGAACTTCCCGGATTTGATCATAACTCCACTAAAAAGATAAGGGCCAAAGATGACAATACCTAGATTTATTGCTTTATGCCTAGCTAGGGGCGTTAAACAATAGTGCTTGTTGGGAGGCAACCCAATTTTATGTTTTTGTTTTAGCCAATGTTTTTCAATAATCACACAATTATGCTACTTTTATGATTGTGTTTAACAATTTTAATTATTGTTTGAGCCAAGTAAGACCTTTGGGATGGCTTACGGTGATAGTTAATTTGATCTTGATGAAAAACAGAAACTTTTGTGCCCAGTAAAATAATTTTAATAAATCACAGAAGCGTGCTTTTGCTCTAAATTTTTTACACAAGATTGTTATACAAATTTCCTATGTTTTCCTAATTTTTAAGAATTTTATGAGTTACAGAAGTATTCTAAGTTTACAGATTGCTACAGACTGTTCGGTTTTTGACAGATTCTATTTTCTATGTATTTTTCACTTATTTTGATGAATCTATGGCTAGTATCGAGGGGGGGGGTATGAACCATGGAAAATTTGGAATACAGTATATTTTACACCAATATAAATAAATAATGAGTTCACAACAGTACCAAAAGTGGTGATTTATTTTCTTATACTAACGGATCTCATGAGTTTTCTGTTGAGTTTTGTGTTGTGATGTTTTCAAGTTTTGGGTAAAGATTTGATGGGCTATGGAATAAGGAGTGGCAAGAGCCTAAGCTTGGGGATGCCCCGGATGGCATCCCCTCTTTCGTCTTCGTCTATCGGCAAATTTACTTGAGGCTATATTTTTATGCACCACATGATATGTGTTTTGCTTGGAGCGTCTTGTATGATATGAGTCTTTGCTTTTTAGTTTGCCACAATCATCCTTTCTATACACACCTTTTGAGAGGGACACACAAGAATCGTGAATTTATTAGAATACTCTTTGTGCTTCACTTATATCTTTTGACCTAGGAAATTTTACTCTAGTGCTTCACTTATATCTTTTTAGAGCATGACAGTGGCTTTATTTTATACAAATTATTGAACTCGCTTGCTTCACTTATATTATTTTGAGAGTTTCTCTAAACAGCATGGTAATTTTCTTAGGTTACGAATTTAGTCCTAATATGATGGGCATCCAAGAGGGATATATCAAAAACTTTCATATAAAGAACATTGAATACTATGAGAAGTTTGATTCCTTGCACTTGTTTTGAGATATAGAGATGGTGATATTAGAGTCATGCTATTAGGTAATTGTGGATTGGTAATAATACTTGTGTTAAAGTTTGTGATTCCCGTAGCATGCACGTATGGTGAACCGTTATGTAACGAAGTTGGAGCATGATGTATTTGTTGATTGTCTTCCGTATGAGTGGTGGTCGGAGACGAGCGGTGGTCTTTTCCTACCAATCTATCCCCCTAGGAGCATACGCGTAGTACTTCGTTTCGATAGCTAATATACTTTTGCAATAAGTATGTGAGTTCTTTATGACTAATGTTGAGTCCATGGATTATACGCATTCTCACCCTTCCACCATTGCTAGCCTCTCTAGTACCGCATAAATTTCGCCGGTGCATTACACCCACCTTATACTTTCCTCAAAACAGCCACCATACCTACCTATTATGGCATTTCCATAGCCATTCCGAGATATATTGCCATGCAACTTCCACCGTTCCGTTTATCATGACACGCTTCATCATTGTCATATTGCTTTGCATGATCGTAAGATAGCTAGCATGATGTTGACATGGCTTGTCCGTTTTTTGATGACATTTGCTACGCTAGATTATTGCGCATCCCGGTACACCACCGGAAGCATTCACATAGAGTCATACCTTTGTTCTAGTATCAAGTTGTAATTTTTTAGTTGCAAGTAAATAAAAGTGTGATGATCATCATTATTATAACATTGTCCCATGTGAGGTTATGAAAATAAAAGAGGCCAAAGAAGCCCAAATAAATAAATAAATAAATAAGAGGCCAAAGAAGCCCACCAAAAGAAAAAATGAAAAAAAATAAAAAATGAGAGAAAAGAGAGAAGGGGCAATGTTACTATCCTTTTCCACACTTGTTCTTCAAAGTAGCACCATGTTCTTCATGATAGAGAGTCTCCTATTTTTTTCACTTTCATATACTACTAGTGGGAATTTTTTGTTATAGAACTTGGCTTGTATATTCCAACGATGGGCTTCCTCAAATGCCCTAGGTCTTCATGAGCAAGCAAGTTGGATGCACACCCACTTAGTTTCTTTTTGAGCTTTCATACACTTATAGCTCTGGTGCATCCGTTGCATGGAAATCCCTACTCACTCACATTGATATCTATTGATGGGCATCTCCATAGCCCGTTGATACGCCTAGTTGATGTGGGACTATCTCCTTTTTATCTTCTCCACAACCACCATATTCTATTCCACCTATAGTGCTATATCCATGGCTCACGCTCATGTATTGCGTGAAAATTTAAAAGGTTTGAGAACATCAAAAGTATGAAACAATTGCTTGGCTTATCATCGGGGTTGTGCATGATGTAATACTTTGTGTGACGAAGATGGAGCATAGCCAGACTATATGATTTTGTAGGGATAACTTTCTTTAGTCATAGTATTTTGAGAAGACATGATTGCCTTATTAGTATGCTTGAAGTATTATCTTTTATGTCAATAATGAACTTTTGTTTTGAATCTTATGGATCTGAACATTCATGCCACAATAAATAAAATTACATGGATAAATATGTTAGGTAGCATTGCACATCAATTTTTTTTGTTTTTATCAATTACCTACTCGAGGACGAGCAGGAATTAAGCTTCGGGATGCTTGATACGTCTCCAACGTATCTATAATTTTTTATTCTTCCATGCTATTATATTATCTGTTTTGGATGTTCTATATTATTATGCTATTTTATGTTATTTTTGGGACTAACCTATTAACCTAGAGCCAAGTGCCAGTTTCTTTTTCCCCCTTGTTTTAGAGTTTCGCAGAAAAGGAATATCAAACGGAGTCCAAACGGAATAAAACTTCATGATGATTTTTCTTGGACCAGAAGACACCCAGAGGACTTGGAGTCAAAGCCAGAAGAGCCGCGAGGAGGCGACAAGGGTGCAGGGCGCGCCCTAGGGGGAGGGCGCCCCCTTACCTTGTGGCCCCCTCGGGGATCCCTTGACCTACTTTTTCCTCCTATATATTCACAAATATTCCAGAACCTCTAGAAGCATCCACAAAAATACTTTTCCGCCGCCGCAACCTTCTGTACCCGTGAGATCCCATCTTGGGACATTTTTCGGCAATCTGCCGGAGGGGAATTTGATCACGGAGGGCATCTACATCAACCCTATTGCCCTTCCGATGAAGCGTGAGTAGTTTACCACAGACCTACGGGTCCATAGCTAGTAGCTAGATGGCTTCTTCTCTCTCTTTGATTCTCAATACCATGTTCTCGTTGATGTTCTTGGAGATTTATCCGATGTAATCTTACTTTGCGGTGTGTTTGTCGAGATCCGACGAATTGCGGATTTATGATCAGCTTATCTATGAATATTGTTTGAATCTTCTCTGAATTCTTATATGCATGATTTAATATCTTTGTATTTTTGTTCGAATTATCGGTTTGGTTTGGGTAGCTAGATTGGTTTTTCTTGCAATGGGAGAGGTGCTTAGCTTTTGGTTCAAACTTGCGTGATTTCACCCAGTAACAAAGTCGGGGTAGGGAGACACGTATTGTGTTGTTGCCATCGGGATAACAAGATGGGGTTTTCATCATATTGTTTGAGTTTATCCCACTTCATCATGTCATCTTACTTAACGTGTTACTCTGTTCTTATGAACTTAATACTCTAGATGCAGGCAGGAGTCGGTCGATGTGTGGCGTAATAGTAGTAAATGCAGGTAGGAGTCGTTCTACTTATAGACGTGATGCCTATATTCATAATCATTGCCTTGGATATCGTCATAACTTTGTGCTTTTCTATCAATTGCTCGACAGTAATTTGTTTACCCACCGTATTATTTGCCTTCAAGAGAGAAGCCTCTAGTGAAACCTATGGCCCCCGGGTCTATTTTCCTCATTGTATTTTCAGATATATATATATATACCAAAAATACCTTGCTGTACTTTATTTTTATTTACTTTATTTTACATTTTAGTAATCTTTTATATCAATCTCTATTGGATCTTACCTTTGCCATCGACCCTGAAGGGATTAACAACCCCTTTTCCGTGTTGGGTGCAAGTGTTTGATTCTTTGTGTAGGTGCATATATTGGGGACTTGCATGTTCCTGCTACTGGATTGATACCTTGATTCTCAACTGAGGAAAATACTTACCCCTACTTTGCTGCATCACCCTTTCCTTTTCAAAGAAAAAACCAACGCAAGCTCAAGAAGTAGCAATCTCCACCTTGGACTGCTCCAAGGCGATGCGGAGGGCAAGCTCATTGTCCGGATACAAACGCAGAACTAAAATTACACGCAAAATTTATCCTGCAAGGCCTTTATGTTTCGGTACATTAATAGAAAGGAAAACTACATGTGAACTTTTCATAACAACATGCACTATCATAAGAGCACTATTTTTGAAGCTGTTATCATGGTTAAACAAGTGCAATCCAACCAGTAGATATGGTATTGATGGAACTTTAGATTGTAAGCAATAATGGTGAATGTAGCGACGTCGATGACCAGCTGGAGGGCATATGCAAGCACTATGTTTTTAATCATAGCTTAATGCAAGCACTATGTTTTTACCTTGTAGCTTGGATAGATGGCCAATGTCACTACTAGGAAAATCCCTACTAATGGCGCACCTAATTTGGCCATTAATGGCGCATTAGTGGTGCGCCATTAGTAGCACGCCATTAATATATTTTACTAATGGCGCACCACATGTGCGCCATTAGTATCTGGTATACTAATGGCGCACCCCAGATGCGCCATTAGTATATACAACAGTGCGCCATTAGTATGCCTCCCAGGGGGCCATGTATACCCAGGTGCTTTGGCATACTAATGGCGCACGACAGCAAGATGCGCCATTAGTAACTTCGGCATACTAATGGCGCACTCTTTAATGATGCGCCATTAGTATCCTTTGGCATACTAATGGCGCACTATGATGTGATGCGCCATTAGTATGAATATTAGGGGTTTTTTTATTTTTTAATTTTCTATTTTTTGCACAGGTTACAAAATGTATAATTGGACAAAATATAGACAACACACATCAACAACAGATTCATCGAATACAATAGAAGATTAGTCTATGAATACAATTCATCATTTTAGTCTCCGAATACAAGTCATCATATTAGTCTCCAAATTGAAAAGACCGAACAAAGATAGAACATTATATTACAAGTCTCGAGACCGCGAGTCTGTCTTCACATTACAAGTCGATATCGATCATCTAAACTACCATCACATAGAAGAGAGCTGCGGTCATCACGATGAGCATCATCACGATGAAACTCGTCTTCATCCGGTTCCTCCAACGCTCCCTCCCCTCTCCCGCTAGATAGCGGGCGTATCTAGATTTGGCCTCGGCCCTAGTGGCGTACCCTTTGTAACTGTTACCGCTGAATCGGTGAACCTATCTCCGACACTCCTCCCAGTCGTCGAAGACTCCGGGAACCTTACCCTTGTACACGACATACCACGGCATCGCTATGCAGTAGCCAAACGAAACGTTAGTACCAATTCACAGACAATACATAAGCAATATATAAGTATGCAACAGAACGATCGGAAGAGAAAAGCAAGACATTAATAGCATCGATTACATCTTAAGTTGAACGACTCTCGAAACCAAAGAGACATACTACAAGTTCATTAAAGTTTAATTACAACATGAGACTCAAGGGACCGGAGCGTGGATGAAGCCGCCGTCTATCGTGGGAGTCATGAAAGAACGGGCGTTGTCAGCCTGCATTTGTAGGATTGTGTCGATGTCATTGTTGGACGGCCCAATCTTTGAGTCTACTCGGTAGCAGAAGTTGATGATGGTCCCGTACGATCGCCCGCATGTGATGGATGGCGTAGTAGGCACCCTTCTGACCGCCAGGCGGCTGCTTGACGCAGCAGAACATCGTATTTTGGGAGAACACGTGCTTGCCGTACTTACGAATAGGCCTGGTGAAGGTGCCTCCAGATTTGACGTAGCCGGGGAGAACATCATCAAGAACCTTCTTGACATTTGTGTAGTCTACGTTCGACTGACGGTCCGGGTCAAAATACGTGGCCATGGAATATTTGGGGCTTAGGAGGATGAGCGTGCAACGTGTGTCACTGCAGAAAACACGGAATGTTAAAAGAAAAACGATCGAAATCTAAGAATTCATATGTTACGGGGCGGTTGAGGGGAGGACTTACTCGGGAAAGTAAGGCACGAGGAAGTTATCCTTATCTTGGTTTGCCAGAATGACGCCTTTGAGGTAAGAACTCGCGACTTGCCGGTCCCCAGCGCTGCCCAAGATCTTGGCACGCATGTAGAAGGGGTCGACTATCACGATGTCCGGGGTCTTGTCGCGAATGATCCGCATCTCCATACTCAGCGAAAATAGCCGAACGAAGGTGTAGTGCAGCGGATGAAGGTTCAACATAGCGTGGATGTCATCAAACCGCAGGACGATCGTACCCCCGATGGAGTTATCCACAAAGCCCTTGCCCTCTGACACCTTGGCCGCGAAAACCGGGTATGCCACATCCTTCTCTCCGAGACGCCGCTTCTCCAAAGAAAGAACACTGTCATGCAGACTCCGCATAGCACCGGTTGCAGCATCGAGCATATTTCTCGGTAGCATCGGCCTACCCGCCACATGCACCCTCCTCGAGATATCCTCAGGTGAAGGTGGCCCGTCCTGAGCACGGATCGTACTCGGTGCCGGCTGGCCCGCACCCTTGTTAGTCTTTCTTTTGCGTGCCTTCTTCTTCTCCTGTAATGGGACCGAGTTCTGCTCACAGACCGCCTTCTTGAATGTGTTGGGGCTGATCATATTTCGCACCTCGCCTATCTGAGGCTCGGTGAAGTCGGCAGCTGGAGGCGTCTCCTGAGAGCTGAACTGCAGACGACGCCTGTTGCAACTTGGCTTCTCCGCGGTACCAGCTAGATCGCGCACATCTTTTGTTGGGTTGGGTTCTTGAGAAGGAGGCCCATGAAGTCGCCACCGTACCCATGATCGGCAAAGTACTGATCGACGTTGGAAAATGTATCGTCGTCGTCATCGTTCTGATCCTGTGCCATATGCATGTTTGGATCCAGTGGCATAGGGATGTCCGGCACCGTTCCGGCGGTCTTGCCATGGGGCCGACTTGGCGCCGGCACGACTGGCGGTGTTGTCTTTGGGGTGGTGTCCCCCGCCCCCAAACGAATCTGGCTCTTCGGCCAAAGCAGGGGCCAGCTCAGGCAGGCGCTGAGGGTCATCACGTCATCATCGTCGGCCCCGACGGGTCGAATCGGAGGTAACAACTCGTCGCAGCCTGGCAGCACCCGAACCAGTTGAACCCTAAAAAAGTTGGGTGGCATCTGGGTACCGTGGAACAAGGGGTTGCCCGGTTGAACGATTTTGCCCTTGGCGACATCGACCAACTCGTTGTTCACGAAGTGCAGGAGAGTGCACGGAACGTCGGCGGCGCCCTGCGAAAACATGTAGGGCGTCAGGGATGCCCAGTCAAAGGCAAGGAGATGAAGTCCTCAGCTGAGAGAGGCTTAATTAGTTACCGTGATGATGGCGTCGAGCTCGGCTAATGTCGAGGCACCGCCAACGGCGGGCGTGCAGTTGACGGAGGGGCCGCTTGCTGCAGAGGTGCCGGCCGACGTACACCCGGGTGCATTAAGCTCCCGTGCCGGCGTCGGAGACACCAATGCCGCCTCCGCCGGAGACACCAATGGCCCCGCCATCGCGTTCTGCGAGTTGCTGGCCGTGAAGCTAGGAATCGGGGGCGCTCCCTGTTGGCCGCCCGCAATCCACGCACTAATCCCTTGGATCAAGGTAGGCACAATGGCGGTGATCGTCGCTTCGAGTTGTTGTTGCACTTGCTCTTGGACAATCTCCGGAATCCGCGCCACCTGTGCCCTGAGTTCTTGAACCTCGCGCGCCTGGCTTTCCGAGCTGGTCTTTTTCTCCTTTCGCCCACCATTGTTATAGTATGACGACCATTTTGTCGACAAGCCTTTGCCGGCCACACGACCAGCTGACGTCAACTTACTGAGCTTATCCTTGTTCTTCATTACATTCAACGCCCTATTTAGAGTGGTGTCCCAAGGGTTGCTCTTAGTCGACCCCGCGCTACTGCTTTCAGTCGCCTGCGGAAGGAATGTGAACCATTTAGAAATTTGGCTTCATTAATTAGAATGCAACCATATGGAGCTAATTACGCGGGGGTGTATTCCTTACCAGAACAAGCTCAAGCGCCCTGGTCTTCGGATCTGTGGTAAGCTCCTTTGTTTTCGGGTCCTTCTTGTACCGGGCCCTGACAAAGTTCCTGGTCTGCTTGTCACCGTATTTATCGAAGAGGGGCGGTAGGCCTTGCTCGGCACGGTCCGCCTCCTCCTTGTCCCATATAGGCTCCGCCACTCTGTAACCGCCGGGACCGAGTGTGTGTTCCCCTAAGTTCAGCTCCCGCATTTCTTTCCCCCACTTACTTGATTCGGAGCTTGCGGTGCTCGAGCAATTGATCTTGAAGTCGTTGTAGTCATCTTCGGTGATCGAAGGATTTTTCTCCTTGATCTTCTCATAACTCTCACCTTTCTCGATCATTCTCTTCACATTGCTTTTCCAAGTAGACAGGGCCGTGCTCATCTTCGTGAGGGCAGCATTGTTCACTTTATTCCCTTTGAGGCTTGTGTTTTCAAATTCAGCGGGGAACTTGTATCGTTCGTGCAGCTTCATGAAGAGGAGGTTGCGCAAATTCCCTCGGTCAGGATGCCTGAGGTTCTCGGTGTTGATCGAGACGGTGCTCCGGAGAATGCACCCGAGCTGAAGCGAGTACCCCTTGACTATTCGTTCGGGCACCGTTGGATTCCCGTTGGAGTCCACTTCAGTAACTTCCTCCTTGAGGGTGCGGAGCACGGTCGGGCGCCGGTCCTTCCGTTGCCTCTTCGGTTGGCTACATCTGTGTGTGCGCCGCCATCATCAGTGGTGGCATCCTCGGCGGCACCATCAGTGGTGGCATCAGTGGGGTCATCCTCGGCGGTACCATCAGTGGTCTCAGGATCGGTGGGGAAGGCGGCGTCCTCATACAAGTGAGGTTGTTCCTCCATCTCATGGGACAGCTCCCAGAATTTCTTGCCGCCCGAACCCCCGGCCTCATCGTTGTTGGCCATGTTTCTCTATAAATAGGAACAAAGTTTGGTCAAAAAGTTGGTTATTGTCAAGGAACAAGATCATGGTCTCATCATTTAGGGTTTGTCGACACCGAGGCATCCTAAAAGCTAAGCTTTTATCATTGAGGGTTTTTCGACGCCGAGGCACCCTAAAAGCCTAAGCTTTCATCATTTCGGTTTTTATCGACACCGAGGCACCCTAAAAGCCATGCATTAGTCACAAGTACGCCGGGGCACTTGATCCTACTTAATTAACTACTAAGATACCCCGGCCCATGCATTAGTCACAAGTACCCCATATGTCCTTTTTTTAGCAAAGTCATGCTAAAATTCATGGAAAATTTCAGCATGACCTTTGCTGAAAATAGGACATATGGAGTACTCGAATTTGCCGGAACGGAAGTTAATCGACATTCCAGCAAACTCAAGGGCCTCTCGGGTGGACAAGGCAAAAAAGGACACGATGGTCGGAGACATGACCTTTGCCTAACAGTTCTGAACTCCTGCCAAAACTGAACACAACATATATATACCAAGCATCTTGCCAGCTAGTAGACCAGCTAGTAGACCATCATTTGTCAGGCCAAATTGAGGCCAAACAGAAAACCAATGTGGGCATGGCACAAAGTCCATGACCCAGAACAGGAGACATACCAAGCACTAAATGAGGACAGAAACAGAAAATAGTTAAACTGTTAGGCATTATGTGTCACAGGTACTGCTACAGTTTTAAATAAGAAGAAAAAAAAGAAAGCTGATGTACAAAACCTCAAAACAATGCAAAGTGCTGTGGGCTAAAAAACAATTACAGTAGACTAAAAAACAGGAATCATTATCTTATATATGAAGCTGAACTAGGCAGACTGAACTGATTTTGATTTTCAAGTTCCAAAGTACCATCAAAACCATTGGTTTACGTATCAAGGTTCAGTATGGACTTTTTACTTATGAAATGATTCCCCACCCCTAGCAAACAACTATCTTCAGACAACCTTCTAGCATCTGTCCATAAACCCAACAGGCACAATGTTGTGCCTGTTAACCATGTACTGATTTAATCCAACAACAGTTCATACTATTTCCTAGTCTTAACTCCTAACTGAAAGTCTGAAACAGATTATCAAAAGTTCGGAACAATTACAGTAGGCTAGAAAATAGGAACCTATGTGAAGCTGAACTAGGCAGACTGAACTGATTTGGGTTTTCAAATTCCAAAGTCTTCCACTAGCAGCATATCGTATTAAAGCACAGTAGCATCAAAATGAATAGTTCCCATATCAAGGTTTAGTGTGGATTTTAAATCTGTCCATAATAGCATGAAAGAACTGATTTGATTCAACAACTTTTACTGAAAGTCTGAAACACATTAGGAAAAGTTTCAGACCACATAAACTGTTTTTCAGACTAGTAGTTTCGAATACCCAAACTTTTACTAAATTTGGAATTTGGAGGTCACCGACCTCTTCATCCCTTTTACTGTCAAAAAACTACTAATAGCACAAGTGACATGAAAATTCAGGAGTACGAGATCACAAAGGCCATGTCATGCTTGGCAATATTTGTTTACTGAAACTAAATGAACATTTTACTGGTAGTGTACTGATAGTGTAATCTAGCTATTGTACTGATATTTCTGTTTCTTTGAACATTTTACTGTCAATAAAAATGATGTACTGCTGCTTTCAGTTAATTCAAATTAGCTAAAACCTTTTACTGTCAAATAGTGCTAATGTTTACTCTATGAAATAAACTACTCCTCCTCTCTTCTCTTCTTCAGTTAATTAGGAATAGTTTTAGAGGTAACTAACTGAAACTATTTATCATGTTGACAACAGTAGCATGTGGACCTATCATGGTGATTTCATATCAAAATAGAGGAGTACTCCTGTTCATTTGGAGAACTCATACAACAATTGTTATGCATCAAACTTGGGATCAACAGCAGCAAGAATCAAGCCCAATATAGAGAGGAGAGGAGCAGCAGAAGTGGACAGCGCAGCGCTGACCTCGAGCTCTTTGATTGGAGTGGGGGGAGGCGGCCGGCGAGGGATCTGTGGCTCCGGCGACGGTGGTGTGGACGGGCGGCGTCCGGGCGGCGGGGTCGCGTCGAGGCGGGCGAGGGGCGTCGGGCGGGGCAGCGGTCGGGGCGGGGTCGAGGCGGCGTCGGGCGGCGGGGCAGCGTCGAGGCGGCGGGGCAGCGGCGTCGGGAGAGGAGAGGGGAAGGGGATCGAGGGCGAGGGCGAGGGAGAGAGAGGGGATAGGGAGGGGCCGGGGAGGGAATATGGATGGGGCACGGCACAATACTAATGGCGCACCACCCCTCGGTGCGCCATAAGTACATCCATACTAATGGCGCACCTCACCCTGGTGCGCCATTAGTATTTTTTTCTTATAGCAATGGCACAATACTAATGGCGCACCCCCTCGGTGCGCCATAAGTACATCCATACTAATGGCGCACCTCACCGTGGTGCGCCATTAGTATTTTTTATAAGACAGTAATAATTTTTTAAACTTGTTTAAATCATAACAGTAATATTTTTTTATAAGACAGTAACAGTAATATTTTTTTATAAGACAGTAATAATTTTTAAAAAATATCATCAAACAGTAATGCCGGTGGAGCGGGGGAGGGTGCGCGGGGTGCGGGGGGTCGGCGGCGGCGGTTGAGTAGGGGAGGGGTGCGGGGGGTCATCGGCGGCGGTTGAGTAGGGGAATCGAGGGTGCGGGGGGTCGGCGGCGGCGGCCGGTGGACCGGGGGGTGCTCGGCGGCGAGGGGGACCGGATCTGGCGAGGTGGGATAGCGATCGAGATGGAGGGGGATCGAGATCGAGTGTCCATGAAATTTAAAAATATTCATGATAGTTCAAAAAGTGCCCATGAAATACAATCGAGAAATGAAGGCTACGATTTAAATACAATCGATCTTAGCTAGCTATCTGTTCACAATCTTCTTGCCCTTCTTTTTCGCAAATGGAGTTCTTCTGTGGAACGGACGTCCTTTAGGTAGGGTGGTCCTGCTTCTTCTTGTGGTGTATGCTGCTACTTCATCATCGTCGTCATGTTCGATCCTCGGGTCGCCGTACTTGTCGAAGTCTTGCTCATTGGCTACTCCATCCATTCCGATGATCTTCCTTTTGCCTCTCCTCACGACAACACGACTGGGCTTTGACGGGTCGGTAATGAAGAAGCATTGGTCCACTTGGGAAGCCAGTACCCATGGCTCATTTTTCGCGGTGACGTTTGCGCCCGCGGTCTTGGATTTGGCTTCGGGTATAACCATGGTGGTGAAATACCGGTCTTCTTTTAGGACGCTCTTGGCCCATCTGACACGGAACATCGGGACCTTCTCTCCAGCGTAGCTCAGCTCCCAGATCTCCTCGATCCTTCCGTAGTATCTGTCCTTGTCGTTACCGGTGTAGGATTCCATCGTTACCCCGGAGTTCTGATAACCATCGCTCTTCATGTCCTTGCCTCGGTGTAGAATGTGTAGCCGTTGATATCGTACGCCTCATAGGTCATCAGGTTGTGCTCGGCGCCCTGTGACAAGGCGAATATGAGTTGTTCTTCCGCGGAAGAATCCTCATGTAAAGGGTACGACAGAAGCTTCTGCTTGAACCAACGCGTGAAACATGAGTTGTGCTCTTTGAGTATATCTCCGTCCGTCCTCTGTTGGCCTCGGTCATTGTACGTCTTCTTAATAAAGGTTTTGTGCTGTACCACCCAAGGATCGACCACGTCTATGTGTTGTAGCGCGACTAGGTTTGCTCTTTCAAAGTCGGCGAGTCGACCCTCGAAGTCGACATGCATTTCGCGACGACCCTCACGGTGACCCCATCCAGCGAGCCTGCCGAGGTGCCTGTTGACGGGCAGACCAACGGGGTTCTCGATGCCTAGATAATTCGTGCAGTAGGAGATGCACTCTTCGGTCAGAAAGCCCCTGGCTATGCTTCCCTCTGGACGTGACATGTTGCGAACGTATCCTTTGATGACACCATTCATCCTTTCGAACGGCATCATGCTGTGCAGGAACGTCGGCCCGAGTTGGATGATATCGTCCACGATATGGACCAGCAGATGCACCATAACGTCGAAGAATGCGGGCGGGAAGTACATCTCAAGCTCGCATAGTATCACCACGATCTCTTCCTGTAGCCTTCTGAGTTGCCTCACGCCAACAGACTTCCGAGAGATGACGTCGAAAAAGTTGCATAGGCCAAATAGGGTTTCACGGACGTGCGCGTCCATGATCCCACGGATTGCAACTGGAAGTATCTGCGTCATCAGCACGTGACAGTCGTGAGACTTCATCCCGCTGAACTTCAGCTTCGCTGGGTCTAGGTATCTGCTTATCTTCCCCGCGTAACCGTAAGGAAGTTTTACTCCTACGAGGCAGGTGAAAAACTGCTCGATCTCCTCCTGACTTAGAGTGAAGCACGCGGGAGGGTAGTCATTTCCGGTCTTCTTGGCCTTTTTGCCTTTGCGACGACTTTTGTGTCCTGCTTCGCTCATCATCATCATCATCATCATCATCATCATCATCATCATCATCATCATCATCATATATAGCGTGAAGCTCCTGCCTGATGCCCATTGATTTCAAGTCTGCCCTTGCTTTCGGCCCATCTTTGGTCCTCTCTGGCATGTTGAGCAGGGTACCAAGCAGACTCTCGCACACGTTCTTCGTGATATGCATGACATCAAGGCTGTGAGGCACACGGTGGATCTTCCAGTACGGCAAGTCCCAGAAAACAGACCTCGTTTTCCATACCTTCAGCAGCGGCTCTGGCGCCTTTCGCTTCTTTCCCGGCTCTGGCGCCTTTTGCTTCTTTCCCGGCAGTGGGCAGTCTTTCCAATTTTTCAACAGCTCGTCTATTTCCTCGCCGCTCCTCGTACGCGGGCGTCCTCGGGGTTCGGTTTCACCATCGAACAGATCCTTGCGTTTTCTCCACGGGTCATCGTCGCGAAGCCACCTTCGATGTCCCATGAACACGGTTTTCGAAGACCCGGGATCTCTATCTAGCTGGCGATACGTTGTGTCATCCATGCACCTGACGCATCCAGAAAATCCGTGGACCACCTGCCCCGCGACATATCCGTAACCGAGATAGTCGTGCACCGTCGTGAGCAGCGCGGCTCTCATAGGGAAATATTCTTTCTCTGCGGCGTCCCACGTATTGGCTGGCGTTTTCCACAGCGTGTCAAGCTCCTCTTTCAGCAGCCCCAGATACAGATTGATGTCGTTCCCTGGTTGTTTCGGTCCTTCAATTAGCATACTCATGTGAATGTACTTCCTCTTCATGCACAACCAGGGGGGAAGGTTGTACATCCACACAAACACAGGCCAGGTGCTATGTGTGCTTCTCTGGCTGCCAAACGGATTGACTCCATCGGTGCTCGCGCCCAGCACGATGTTCCTTGGATCGTTCCCAAATTCTGGGTCTTCGAAGTTCAACGCTTGCCACTGGCTCGCATCCTTAGGGTGACTCAGCATCTTGTCTTTTTTATCTATCTCCGGATCATTTGCGTCATCTTCTCGCTTCTTCTCCTCCCTATCCGCGTGCCAACGCAGGAGCTTTGCTACCTTAGGGTCCGCGAAATACCGCTGCAGACGAGGAGTGATCGGAAAGTACCACACCACTTTTCGAGGAGCTTTCTTCCTCTTCTTGTATCGAGTGACGCCGCACACCGGACATATGGTAGACTCCGCGTGCTCGTCCCGATAAATGATGCAATTGTTCATGCACACATGGTATTTCACGTGCGGTAAATCCAGAGGACACACGATTTTCTTCGCCTCCTCCAAACTGGTCGGGCACTTGTTCCCCTTGGGAAGACGTTCGTGCCAGAATGACATGTTCTCGTCGAAGCATGCGTCGGTCATTTTGTGTTTTACCTTCATCTCCAGAGCCATGAGCGTTACTTTCAGGCGGGTATCCTCGGGCCTGCATCCTTCATACAATGGAGTAACCGCGTCTAACTCAAGTTGATCCATCTTGGCTTTCTCTCGGGCGGCAGCTCTTGCGTTATCCGTCTGCTTGAGAAGCAGCTCTTGAATATGAGGGTCCTGCACCCAGCCCATCGATGGTCCAGCGTCGTCTGCTCCGCCGGCATCATCATCTTCATGATCATGCCCGTCGTCTGCTCCGGCATCTTCCTCATCATCATGTCCTGCATCTTCTACATGATGACTGTGTACAGCATCACCGTCGTGATCATCTCCTGGGGATTCTTCGTCTTCTCGCCCGCCCGAGCCGCGGTGGTTGTCTTGCTGCCCTTCCTCATTTCTTGCCCGGCCCCGATGGACGACTTCGTAGTCATCTTCATCACCTTGCCACCGATAGCCATCCATGAAACCACGCAAGAGCAGGTGGTCCCGCACCTTCCCGGATTCCGGGTCCGCAATAAGGCTCTTCAGCTTGCATCTTCGACACGGACATCTTATCTCCGTCTCGTTCTTTTGAAGCATCTCGGCCTTCGCGGACCTCAAAAACCTATTCACGATGCCTTCGGTCATCATGCGGACCATGGTCGCCTGCGGGGTAGAGCAAAACGATATTTTAGAACCAAGAAAAAATTTGGCATGACTTTCCCTAAAAATAGGACCAAAAAGAATGCTTAATGCCAAAATTCTCGCCGAAACGGAAATGAATCAACATTCCGGCAAAATATTGGCAATTATCGAATTTCAAATACCGGTACACCTTCAAACACAAACACATATGCAACACCACAAACATATGCAACACCACGAACATACATAGATCTAGCTAGGCCATAAAAAGTGCATGTGCACATTGTTGTAGGGAGAACAACATAAATATAGCTTCCCCCTTACTTACCTATCAAAACAAGGTAATTTAACCACTTAAATTGAATGAATCTATGGTGGAAATGAGGTGAAAAGGAGGAGGCACCCGAGACAAGGAGGAGGTGGAGAGAATGAAGTGGGGAGAAAGTGAGTGTGGGTAGGAGAGGCTGTCCAAAATATCTTGTTGCTGCCCACTTACTAATGGCGCACCAACTCTAAATGCGCCATTAGTAATCCAGGTTATATGGCGCACCTCCTGGTGGTGCGCCATTAGTAGTTTTGCAAAAAAAAATACTAATGCCGCACTGTCCCACAGTGCGCCATTAGTAGTTTTGCAAAAAAGGGAATAAAAATTATAATAAAAAAACAACATTAGTGGCGCACTTTCCGGCAGGTGCGCCATTACTAGTTACAACTAGTAATGTCGCACTGTGTCTGGATGCGCCATTAGTATGTTTGGACAGGCGCACTAGTTAAAAAAAAATTGATACTAATGGCGCACCCGGGGCCAGGTGCGCCATTAATAGTTTCAACTCTAATGGCGTATCATAAGGTGGTGCGCCATTAGTATATACTAATGGCGCACCGCTTGTCTGGTGCGTCATTAGTGTCAATCCCATCTATAGCCCTTTTTCTAGTAGTGTGTATATTAATGCATGGGCTTTGTGCCTTGTCTCCAAGGCAACCATTGGTTGGTGTATACATAAGATGATACAACACTTTACCAATTTTGTGCTTTCACACCTCATCACAGTAGCTTGTTTTTTCTAGCATAATGTGGTTTAGCTTTATCGACCCAGATGTCGCATGATATTAAACCTTTATGTGATATACATTAGAATTTGTAGTTTGGCACATGTATGAAGAGGTATAAAATACATGGCAATGGTCACAACAATATTGGTGATAATAGGGTCTCAATTGATGCATCGACAATCGTCCCAACAAAAGATATATTTGATTTGCTACATGGTTTGATTCATCTCGACTGGAGAGTTCCTACCAACTACTCCCTCCGTCCAATAATATAAGAACGTTTTTGACATTACACTAGTATAAAAAACGCTCTTATATTATGGGACGGAGGGAGTAGTTCTTATCATGCATGGTTTGATACGTCTCAACCGGAGACGCCATGCGGGCCGGTAGGTTGGAGTTATTGTATCTGTCCAAATTACTCCACATCAATTTCCGTTGTCCTCAATGACAACAAGCCCCATCTGGCAGTGTTTGGTTCTTTCTCCATTGACTCGATCTGGTATTATCCTCACTTGTGTGTTCTCCTCACTTTTGAAACTGTTACCATTGTCATCAAACACCAGTAGTGGCGAGTTTGATGCAAGTAAACCATTAGCGCAACTGCCAAACGCAAAAACTTTGCACGCAATGCTCCGCGAATTGGATCATCGACACGTCGTAACAAATCACAATAGCCTTCGACGATGAGGTAGGAACAGGGATTTCATAGACCTAATATAGCTTGATGCGGGGAATTCCTCGCCCTGACCTCCACCAAATGCGAGTGTTGCACTGGATCTTTTGAATTTAGTTGCAATATCACCCATAGAATCATCTCCTTTAAATTTATCGCATGGTCATGGACCAACCTCAATCTATCCTTGGGCATGACTCTCCTTGAAATCAGCAGAGCTAGCTTCGGACACACCTTTATCATAGCATAAGAGCATCAACAGTCGCGACCTGCAAATCCGGGCCCTCAAATGCCCGCGGATGCGCCCGGGTGCATCCGCTGACACTGACCAAGCACTTCTCGAATCATGTCATCCACATCTGTGTATCTCATATCCGACCCCTCATATTCATACAAGAATACAACGTAGATAAAAAAGAATGTAGCACAGCTATAGGCGGCGGCGGCTCGTGGAGGATCTTCCTAGTCATCGGGCAAGGAGCTGTCATCGTTGTCTTCAGAGGTGTCGGAGAGGATACCGATCCCTTTTAGCCGCCGAACCTCCCTATCCTGCTGCAGCTTGAGCTTCGTGAGCCGAGCCACTGCCTCTGCCGCCTTGCACTCGGACTGCTCAATGGTAATCCGGAGCGCCTTGGCGTTCTTTCAGCGGAGCTGCCACGCATCTATCTCCGCTATCGTAAGTGACCGGCGGTAGATGCATTCGAGGAGCCGCGCTTCCTCTTCGGGCTCCGCCTGCATCCCACGGCGGTGATGCACGGACTGCTCTGCCTCCTTCCTCTCCCTTTCCTGCTGCCGCTCGCGGTGGGCGGCGCGCGCCTCTGATTCCAGCGTGCGTGTCCGGGCCAGCGGGGCGGGCATAAGCACCCACCGTTGCCCCACGTGGGGGAGATGCAGCTGGCGGGGGCAGGGGACAGTGTAGGGGAGGCGCGGATTGCGCAGGCCGCCTGTCGGAGCTACACACATGCCGAAAGGGGCTAGCGCCGGTGTCTGAGCTACGCCGACGGGGAAGTTGCGGCTGCGGCGAGGCTGCAGATCCAGAGCTGCCCCTAGTCTCCACCTTGGACCGCTCCGAGGCGATGCGGAGGGCAAGCTCATAGTCTGGATCCAGCTCGGAGTCGGAGCGGCTGCCGGAGCTCTACATTGTGCCGGATTTGATCGGAATCAGTGCGGGAAGAGGAGAGGACAGAGCGAGAGAGGAGAGTGTGTGAGCTAGGGTTTCAGAGCGATGAGCCAGATTAGGTTTTTTGTGGGACAGACGTGGGGTCGGTGATGGGCCGGGCTTGTCAAGCAGACGCGCCCGGGCCACGCCATATCCGCCCCATATTTGGGCTAGATATGTGGGATGCCGGTCAGTCCGGGCGTTTGAGAACCGTTTGAGGCGTCTTTCTGGGTCAAAAAGTTATGACCGGTCAGTGACTGGGCGGGTGGCCCAGGCGTTTGAGACTGGTTTGGGGTTGACCACTCCTGCTCTAAGCCTCGGCCTTCACGTGCTCTGGAGCACGCATGGCTTCCTCCCCACAGATCTCGTGCCCTAGAGCAACCCAAGACCCATGGAGGGAGCCGGAGCTCGCAGGAGTGGAGCCGTGACGATGAGGGGGTAATGGCTAGGAATCTTGTTGGAAAGGACGGTAATGCGGGCAGTGGTCAAGGGGTGAATGGCGAAGTGAGAGCCCTCGTGAGAGAGGTCTTATCCCATTTCTTTCAAAATTCTCCAAAACAATTAATTTTTTGAGTTTTAAATTTTCTGTTTCCATTTCTTTCAAAATTCTCCAAAACAATTATTTTTTGAGTTTTAAATTTTCTGTTTTTTGTGAATCTATAAATAATAAATAATATAACAAATAATAAAGCAATTATTGCTTCTGGTCGTCCATCATTTAAATTACCCCGCAAGTTGTCATAAATTTCCCACTATGCCACCCATAAGTAAAACGATTCGGTTTTATTTCAAAATCGCCGCCGGATTCAGTTCTTATAGCGTGATACAAACAGAAGCACACGGACAACCCAATGGTTAAGGCATCGGTCTACCATGCGGTCCCGGGTCCCTACCCTCCTTTTCTCCCCTTTTTTCTCTGTAGTAAGCGCGCCTCCTCCTCCCTGGACACGCTAATGGGTCGGCCCATGTGCAGGTGGTGGCGCCCCATGTTTTCTATTTTGCTTTTTTAATTTTTAATTTTCCTTCTTTTAGTTAATTTGGAAATTTCAAAAGAACCAAATTTCAAAAATTTGCGAGCTTTAAAAATATATTGAGAATTCATAAATTGTTTGTGAATTCAAAAAATATTTGAAAATCATAGAATGTTCGTGATTTCAAAAAATTGTTCGCATATTATAAAAATATTCATAATCACAAATAGATGTTCATGAAATAAAAAATGTTCATGATTTTTAAAATATAATCCAGTATTCAAAACAAATTCTGGAAATAGACAAAAATGTACATAACATTTTAGAAAATGGTCCCAAAAATTAAAACAGATCCGTAAATAATGAACAAAACAAACCACAGCTTGCGTAGAAATTTTATTAGGGGATCTGTAGAGGTCATTTTATGATTTTATTTAGTCCCTCGCATCGGGTTAAAAAAATGGTTTCCATGTTTCGTACTACGTTGAGCCCTCAAAAAAATGGACACAACTTCCTATAGGTTAGTTTTTGTAAGCTGTACAAAAATGATAAATTGTCTATTTTACCTTTATGCACAACTATGTTTATTCTGGTACCACGGTACTGGTTATGGGTAAACACCGATAAGGTAGGTCAAGACGAGACACATCATTCATCAGTCTAGCTTAGGCAGGGTCCATCAATGCAGTTTGCTGAACCAATTTTTTTTTTCCATTGTGGCGCCTTAGAAAATCAAATCATGATGAGACCATCACATTTTTAGTTTTTGAAATGACTTTTTAGAAGTCCCTTATTTCATCGTGACATCACTTAGACATAGTTTGTGAAATGATATTTTAAAAGTCCTTTTCTCATCCTGGCATTTGATTTAGACTTTTTTTTATATTACCGCACCGTATAACGCACTGGTATATTTGCTAGTCTATAAATAACAGTAATAGTAGAAATCAAAAAAGGAAAGAAAAATCTATGGCGGGCCACCATCGACCAAGCCGTGTGACGCTGACTCCTGGGTCGGCTCACGGCTCGCCTGGGCGCTCGGTGCTGCCTCCAGCCGAGAGGCAGGCCCGCACGACCGCCCCACCACCGACCCGCTACCAGTACGGAATCGGCAATGCAGCGGACGCCCACGCCGCCGACCACCAGCCCGCCTTCGGCCCCGTCGCCCCCGCCGCCGACCACCAGCCCGTCGTCGGCCCCGTGGCCCCCGGCGCGCCGCCCCTGCCCCACGCCGCGCCGCCCGCTCCCCCCGCCGCGCCGCTCGTGACCCCAGCGCTGACTTTCTTGATCTTCGCCGGGTGCAGCTGTAAGCTCGCTCACAACGTCCCCTCGTACGACATGGCCTCCGCCGAGCCGCCCCAGGACCCCGCCGCAGCCTTCGTCGAGCTCAGCTTCATCCTCGCCGACAATCTCTACCACTATGATGTGGCCCGCACCGCCCATACGGAGGCGCTCGCCGCGCCAGAAGCTGTCGCGGCGCCGGCAGCCGTCGCCGCGTCCGTCGTCGCGGCCGCAGCAAGCGGGAGGGCCCTCGCGGAGGACCTCACGGCGCACGCGGCGTCCCTCCCGGCGCACGAGGCCGCGCTCGCCGACGCGTTCGCCGCACTCGCGCACGCCTGCACCACGCACGCGCAGCGCCTCACCGAGCATGCGGACGTCCTCACCGGGTACGCCGCGGGCCTCGCCGCCGGCGTCGCGCCGGCCGCGCCCGCTCCCCTGGAGCCAATCGAGGTCCGTTCTTCTTTCTTTGTTTGTTTCTTTCTTTCTTTCTCTCGGCCTGATTGGATTGCCTGTTTGGAATGTAACCGTTACTTAGGTCTAAATCATTGCTTATTTAGATTGATCCATAATGGGAAAAAAGAGGTGTTCATTGTCAAAATAACAATAGTAGAGAAAACAACAAAAAGCAGTAACTTGATTCATTTTCCTGGTACTACCCCCACTCTTCAGGTTTGACTAAAATTAGGTGCCTTTAGTTCTTCAGGCCTGCGTACTGGACATATGAGGATTGTTGTTTTGATCTTTTTCCGGACAATTTTGACAAAACAACTAGTGATAATTTACCAGGAAAAGAAATTTGATAATAATTTCTTCTATACAGATGTAATTCTTGTTTGCTGTGCCAGCGGCCTTTTGGGCAGATGCTTAATTCAAAACTTTTCCTCGCGCAGGAATTGGCGCCTTTTGAGCCTCCGCACGAGGATTTGGAGGACGAGGAGGACTAGGACAACTCGACTGCCTCACGCGTGTAGAAAGTTCGAAACCATACAAATTTTTGGCTAATTGATGTGTTGAAATTTTGAGAACAGGAACTAGATAGTGTTTTCACTCGTCACCTCGTTAATGCGACGTGATACCTTTGTTGCAGTGAAGTGATGCGTTCACTGGGCAAATGGTAAATGTATATATTTGAGTGAAGCTATCCGGAACCTGGGTGATAGTCTTGCACAAGAATTGTACCGTTAAATTCGATTCATTTGCTTAGATGAAAAGTAAGAGTTTACACGAAGATGATTTTAACTGTGATAGTAACCGAACAATTTGTATGTTATTGTGAACTGGCCATGTATTCTTGGTCTTGGTGTTATGCATCTCATGCTGTTCTTGGCCTCTGTGTGTTTGTTCTATGCAGTTGATGTTCTGGTACATGTGGTGTTATGTTGTGTAAATTGGGAATTCCCCAATTCTAGAGTTTCCTACTACTGTAGATGTTCATCAGCTACTGTGGTTAGTTAACTGATGTTAACTGGTTGTGTTGCATATGTAGTACTACATGGCAAGTACCTACTTGCTGGGGGTTTGGTCAATTAATCCATGTGTGTACTAAAAGTACATGCTGTAGTTATTGTGTAAGCTTGCTGTTAACTACAGTTGGTGCTCTTTACTGAATTTAGTGTACTGAACCTCTGCTACTAAGTTTAATTATGCAGTTGTGTTTAGTGAAGTAGTTAGTGTACTGTACTTGCAATAGTTTGCTTGGTCTTTCTTTGGTTTCAGTTAAATTATTGTCAGATTTTCCTTCCATTGCTCTGTTTAATCTTGTCATAATCCTACTGTATAATAACTGTGTGTATGCACACGTACAATTACTGCAGGTACAATCTAATTTACTGCTGCTGCTATATACAGCAATGCTTTACTACTAGCCCATGAGTGGTGCTTGTGTTTCTACTTGCAGAAATGTACCACGTGCAGTGTGGACTGTGTTGCAAGTGTTCTGCTCTAGCAGATCACTATGATGTGGTACAGGGGTCTATTTCTTTATATGATACTCCCTCCGTCTGAAAAAACTTGTCTCAAGTTTGTCGGAGGGAGTATTATGGACAGTAGGTCTTCTATCCAAAGTTCCCTCTCTCCTAAAATCTGAGAAGAACAGATACTCTAGGGACTTAGTCTTTCTCTTCCTTTCTTGTCTATCTTTCTACCCCTTCCTTTCTTTACTAAATCTGCCTTCTCACTGGGATATAACAGATAGTGGGTTAGGATAATGTGATCTTGCCGAGAGAATTTGGAGGATTGGTTATCCGAGACCTTAAAGAGCACAGCAGAGCTTTGATATGTAAATTATGTTCATTACTGCTGCAGGAGAGTGACTTGCCTTGCTGGAACTGGTTCAAACAAGCTTATGCAAGTCTCTTCAGTTGATGGACTGCTTCCTGATCCTTTTTACTTTTGCACCTGACAAGTATTGTTGCTCTGTCAAGTCCCAGTATGAAGGTAATACATGGACACTGAAACTTCAGCCGGTGCTATCTTCTTCAGCAGCGAATGAATCGGATCATCTGTTAGTAATTTCGCTCGATTTCACTCCAGGAATGCATGGAGACAAGGTCAGGCCGAAAATTTGGTAGCGCTGCAAATGTCAAGTACTTCATTTTCTCAATTCGCCTGGCCATCGAGTATCGACTATTCCATTAAAACAGACGTCTAAACACCAACGGTAATGGCACTAAAAAATGTTGGACTCAGGAGCGTTGGTGTGGCATTTGCCCAGCTATTGAATCAATCGAGCACATTTTGCTGCACTTCAAAACTGCACAATACAGTTGGCAAGTTCTACATCTGCAGCACGTTGCGGGGCAGGCATCTAACCTGACATAGTTTGCGCATGAAGCACAAAAACTCATCAACCATTATCAGTGGCCAATTGTACTGGCAGAAGTTTGTGCAGTGAATCTCTGGCATAACAGAAATGAAGGGGTCTTCAGAAACAGAACACCACGGCCCAACTTGATTGCACAACACATTGGCGACGACTTGAAACCCTGGTTTGGTTCCGATTTGCTGGAAAAATGACGATCCGGACCGATCGGCGGACGGATACAGGGCCCCGTTGGATGGCAAAACACATTCGGACCGTGCGGTCCGGACGGATGCAGGTGGTTTGAGGGTTCGTTTTGGCAGTGCGTTTTCGGCTTGCTCCAGTGCTTGTAGTCGTCGTAGGTGGTCTACGAACATGGATGTAATTTTGCTACGTCTGATTTTCTTTGTCCTAATATGACCATGATGTTTGATGAATAAATTGAAAGTTTTCCCGCAAAAAATAAATTAATGAAATTAACTCTTTTTTAAGAAAAAAATAGGGTCACTCCGGCCTCTGCATCATGAATACAATTTAGAACTTTAAACGATCTAGTTTGTTGAAGTTTGCACATGACCTGGGCCAACATCTCTCAAGCTTCTTGGCGAAGATTGAGTGGCTGCCCAACTTGCCCCAACGGTAGAACAACATATAAAAGATCCATTACGTTTGAGAATCCAACTATGCACATCAGGTGAAACTAATCTGAGGACTTGCACTTGTGCATAGATCAATTGTATCTCAAATGCAAAGTAAATGATGAATAGACCCCATCACATATTCAAGATCCATTTCTTTGACAATTTGACAATGCTCATGAGTTGGGTGAAACTAAACAAAGGACAAACTTGTTTTACATAGGAGGCACGTTCAGATAAATCACCGGAGATTTCCAGTCTTAAACAACAACCTATACACAATATTTTCTAAAAAAGAGAGACTATAATATAGATAAGGATGAGTAATTTTCTTTTCTTTGAGGAACCGGCAAAGCACTGCCTTTTCACTTAGACGAAAGATACATATGTAGTACAAGAGATTGATGGATGAGTCAAAAACACATAAGAGACAAAAAGAAACAAACGATCTATCCAAAGACCTCGCTCAGTTGGGCGACCCGAAAGCCCTTTCTCTTTGCCTAATATCCTCCAGGGCCATTACGGCCACCTTGATGTAGGTCATTTGTGTTTTGTTGAAAATGCGACGACTCCCCTTCTTCCAGATATTCTACAGTGTACAGAAGACGGCCCTCCGCTGGAGCATGGAGACACAGTTGGCATATGGGGTCATGCGGTAACCCTGGAACCGCAAGCATATCAGCGGCGAGGATATGCCCATTAAAGCACAAGCCAGGTGAACATTTTGCATGTAGGCTCCGCGTGCGCGTTCCAAATCATGGAGGCGTAAAACTAAGGGTGGGAACACTGAAATTGCACATTATATGCTGAGATTGACAAGTAAGCACATTGACAATCCACTTCCAGGTGATGGCGTCATCATGATCGCTTGTAGGTTGACAGTGGCGAGCACTCCCCAAAGACTAACAAATTACCTGAGTTGCTCGAGGGCGCTAACTTTTGCGACCGCATGCACCCAACCTTCAGCGCGGAGCTTTAAATAAACCATCCTTTGCTTCCTGGTGGCAATCTTGAAGAGATCCGTGGCGAGGTGTTGGATGGACCCCTACCCGTCTAGTCGCCATGCCAGAAAAGCGCCTTCCTCCCGTTGTTAGGGTAATTTAAATAGAGGCATGAAAAAGATAAAAAAAATTATATCCGCCTCATCACATGCTTTGATCCCACACAAGGCCTATCGGGGTCCTCGCTTTCAAACCACGGACAGCGAAGCCGAAGATCCCTTCTGAATCGCTCAAGTCAGCAATGCCAAGCTCGCCAAGATCATCCCAGGGTGACTTCAACGACAGGCCTGCACCCAGATTTGATTATCCTCCTCACCACCAATTCATCATCATTGCTCCAAGGACATGCTTGCTGCCCAATCATCTCCCAATCCCAAAGACCATTGTATCGAACATGACCATCATCCTTAAGCAGGATAACACGTTGCAACGATGTGCACACGCTCACAACATACTTCAAAAACCATATGTGACGCCGCAAGAATCCAGTAATGGCAAGCTCCCTGAGGCAGTGATGGCGCTGAAGTGCCTCGAGTGAGCTCATTCTCAAGCTCCCGTAAGTTGGCTCCTCCTCCGAGCAAGGCACATGAATGTGCAGGACCTCGAGTGAGGGCGCGGCCAACAGGAGGCCACGTGGCCATGTGATGTTCCAATTCGCAGGCAGATCGGCCACAAGGAGCCTTTTCAGGTTGAGCAATGGCTTGGCCGGTGGAGTGGGCACCATCCATCTTCTCAGCCCGGCAAAGCGGAGGATGAGATTCGTCATGGTAGGGGGCATGCCGATGATGTAATGGCCGAAGTGATCCGTACACCGCTTTGGAACTATCCAGCTTTCTGTCGCGAATGTGAGGTTAGTGTGCGTGAGGCTGGGGACCAAGTCGAATATGAGTCTATAAGTGTCGGTTAGGCAGCACGCCAGGCTGACAAGCATTGGAAGGTGGCGCAGCTCGGTCGCCATGAACTTGCACTGGTCCAGGATGAGCTCCCTGACCTCTGAACACGGCGCGTCCACCACCACATAGTCCTGTGCACAGCAGCAGGATATCAGGTGAAGCACCTGCAGCCGTGTGCACTCAGTAAACACCCTCTGGTACACGTCGACGGACGTGGAAGCGGCCATGTCTCGCAGGACCAGCGTGGTGAGAGCGCCGTACCTATGCAGAGGCGGGAGCGTGCAGTAGTTACCCAGCGTCAAGCTGCGAAGGCCGTCCTTGAGGCAGTCGTGGTCGTGAGGAAAGCGGTATGGCGGCGCCTGAAGGACATGGCAGGAAGCTTGCCTGGCAACGACCTCCAGATCCTCCACTCCCCATGCGCCTACCGCGGCGGTGATCAGGCGGTCGAGGACGCAGCCGCCATCTTGTGTCTGGAAGAACTCCAGACGCAGGGTCTTGGCGCGCCGACGTGCGTCGCCGTCAGCAGGGCCACGGTCCGCTTCCAAGAATCCAGTGATGCCGTCGACGAACGCGGCGATCGTGTCGAATTCGCAGCGCGCCATGAGACGGTCCAGCATCTCGGCCAGGAACGTGTCACGCGGCATGTTGCGCCGGCGGAGGGCGACGGTCCGGTCGTACTCGGGCGGGAGCACATCGCTGACCCTGAAGTCGAGCTCCGGCAGATCGCGGGGGATGTGCGCCCAACGCCTGGCCAGGACGGCGGTGGACAGCGCGGTGCGGGTGTCCAGCCTGCGTACTATGAGGCGGACGAGATCGTCGGGTAGTGCGCTGAGGCGGTCCTCGCCGTCGACGCCGGCCGTGCCCGTGCGTGGCCGCACGCGACGCGGCATGGCAGCTGGCTTGGAAGTCCCGTAAAGCTGGCGGAGGCCTTGGGGCACGATCTGTAATGGTAGGCTCGATCGGATCTGACTCTTGATTCTCGGTTCCCCGGTGAAAGCGCGATCTCGGCATTGCAGTTTTCCAGGTATTGGAACGGATGGGAGCACGGGACCGCCATGCAATGGCTAGGCGGTGGGGCCGTGCTAGACTACGTACGTACGAGGGCATCAACGGTGCCATCAGGATGTCATGCGGGCACAACCTCCTAGTGTGTTTTGATTTGAGGGGAAAAAGTTTAAAACAAACCTTGCACTAGTAGATGAGCATATCAAACCCTAAGCTTTCAATTCTTGAAATCAGCACACCAAACTTTATGGTCCCGGTCTATTTTGCATCTTGAAAGTGTTTAGACAATTGAGAGTGTTTCGCTCTTTTTTTTTAGTTGTTGAAAGTGTTTAGCTGGGATTTGTTGACGTGGCAAGTCAATTGGGCCGGCCCATTAGCACAGTCGCTCACGCACCCGCTCTGTCTGGTTATTCTTTGTGTTCGTCTAAAAAGAAGATTATTCTTTGTTTTTCTATTATTCTTTGTTTTCTCATCAATTTGTGGCTTTCTTTTTTCCTCATTATACTTTGTTTTCTCACTGCTTTTCGTTTGTTTTTCCTTCTTTGTTATACTTTCGGTTTCCTTTTGTTTCTTTCTTGAATTCTTCATATTTTTTATTTCTTTGCCGGCATTAACCGGTTTTATTTATTACACATGTTTGTTTTTTCTCAGTACACGATGTACATTTGTAATGCACACATGAAATTTTTTTTGATACACCTTCAATAGTTTCCAAATACATTATGTATATTTTTTTTTCAAATACATGTTTTCTACTCATTTTAGAACAGAAGGTTACTTTTTTTCAAATACACATTTTCATATTTTTAAATGACAATAAACATTTTATAAAATTCTATAAACATTTGTTTACATTGTTTTTACACATTTGTTCAGGTTTTTAGATGCCACGGAAACTTTATAAAGCTATATGACATTTTTTAGATGTCACAAACATGTTTCTTATACATTTGCTCAGTTTTCAAAAAAAATCATATTTTTAAAAATTTCAAAAAGATTTCGCACTTCAAATTTTGTTCACATTTCCAAATTTGTTGCCATTTAAAAAAAATTAAAAAAATTGCACTTTAATATTTTGTTCAGGTTTCAAAATGTGTTCCCATTTTCTCAAAAATGTTTATGTTTCAGAAGTGTTCATTTTTTTCAAAGTTGATCAGTTTTTCAAAAAATTGTTTGTTTTTTGACTTTGCGATTTTTTTTTCGAAACTCCTGAAGAGTTTTCAGATTTGAGAATCTTTTTTGTGTCTAATTTTTTTCCCGGATTTGCGAAGGAAATTGAGTTCACGAACATTTTTACAACTCCCGAAGATTTTTCATATTTATGAATTTATTTTAATTTCTGAACTTTTTTCAGATTTGTGGACTTTTCTCAAAATCGTGCGCATTTTTTCAAATTCGTAAAAAAACCATGACTATTTGTCAGGCTGACCGGCCCACCAAAGGAGTGACATGAGAGATGTAATCCTAGGGTCGTCTCTTTCCCTGTGCACCAAACAACTTCAGGGTTCGGTTTAGACCGGGATTAATAAGTTCGGTGTGCCAACGACCAGGATTCGAAGTTAGGGATTTGATTTAGCTAAGCTCTACAAGTTCAAGGTTTAAAATGGGCATTTTCCGAAGGCAATCAATAAAAGAAGGAGACGCATGCATGCGCGGGCGCGGCGAGTCCTCAATGTTTCACCTTCACGCGTGGAGAGGAGAGGAACAAAGAAGGAAAACCTCGTCTCGCGCGCTTCGCGTGACCCTGTTCGCGTGGAATAATAAACAAACGATTAAAGATGTCGGATTGATCGGTAGCACGACCCTCGGGAAGTTGTGCATGTTCCCCTTAAAACGGAAAAAAATCCAACATAAACCTTGAACTCGTAGGCGTTAGCTAAATCAAACCCCGAACTCCAAATCTCAGCAATCAACACTGTCAACTCTCTAATCCCGATCCAAATTGAACCCTGGTCGCACTTCCAAACAGGGATTGATGACGCCGCAGAACGAAATTGGGATTGGTCATTGTTGGGCGCGTACAAGTTGGGTTGGCCCATAGCGGCCCAGAGCACTCCCCTGTTCTTAGTCCGGAGGCAGCCCGCGCATGGGGCAATCCATCCCCACTCGTGGCGACCCATGGAATTCCCCTGCTCGAGCGACGGCAATGGCGACAGGAGGGTGATCGGCTCCAGCGCCGACGATCATGACAACACGATGATGAGCCACGTCAAAGTTACTATCTCCGGCGTACTCCTCCTCTGGTGGTCGTAATTTATTCTCTGACCGTTGTTAGTGTTAGGGTTTGAGAGACAAAAATTGGGGCTTTTCTTCGGTTATAAAGCTAGGTTTGGGGGGTGTGCAATTTTTGTCATTCAAGTTTGTTTTGGTTAAATAATGGACCCTAGTAAGATCTTGAACGTCAGATTTCATTTTGGAGGCGAGTTCATCCACAATGGTCCTGTTTTGGATTATGTGGGTGGAGATGAAAAGATTTCAGAGATCGAGAGAGACAAGCTATCATTGCAGGAAGTTCAAGGGAATTTGAAAGACCATCTGGATTTCAAGGAATCAATGAAGTTATATTTTCATCATCTTGGGAAAGAACTAGCTGATGGTTTGATGTTCTTATTCGATGACAATACTTGTGTGAGGATGTCGTACTACATCTGTGTTGGAGATGTAGCAGATGTTTATGTTGAATACCATGGGGAGCAGGATAGTGAATACAACAGCAGTGGTATTGACTTTGAGAATGAGATAGTTGATCTGGATGATGAATTGATGATGAAGCTGAAGAACCTGACATTGTCATTAGTGCTGAGCCAGATGACAGTTGTGTGCTCACTCAAATAAGTATCAGTCAAGTTGAGCAGCCTAGGGCAAGAAAAACCATAGTAGCTAGTGAGGTTGTCGATGTGGCAGGTTCTCAGCTTCCATTTTCTCAAATATGAAATCTAGATCAAGGACTAGCACAGACTTCATTTTCTCAAAAATGTTGTCGTGGCGATCGTTTCAGAAAATGTTGCTGCGGCGCCAAAATTCAGAATTTCTGTTGTACCACGAAATTATAGCTCCTCGTCCTACGCCTAATACACGTTCTCCTCGTCGGGGTCCTCCGTGTATGTTTGTTATCGTCACGTGTAACCTGTAGGCTATCTCTAAGATATTTATATTAACGTGACAATCTAATGGTTCCAGCCATCATGCCGTGACACGCAGGCCACTTAACATTACAACATATAAACATCTCAAACATAAACTCATTATCATGACGAGCGTTATACCACATCATATGCATACCCTGCAAAACCAAGTTAGACGTCCTCTAATTGGTTTTAGCAAAATTTTAGTTACGTGGTTAACCAGTTTTAACAAGTGGTACTAGCTACCTATGTCCACAATTTAGGCAATGATCCTTGATGCTATATTAAGTTTTGGGGTGTGTGAAAGAAGAGACTTTAAAAGTCTCATCCCCCACACTAAACTTCGTCAAATACGCGTGACCCCTAGAAGATCATCCATCTACGGCACCCTCTTGTGTACGTGTCGGTTCACTATTCTCAACTATGGTGAAGCCCAAGGAACTATTAGCAGATCGTCGACAACCAGAGCCAATCGATTGCTGGAACCTTATAAAAGTGACAACATGCCATCTATGAATTGAACTAAAGAAACACTTGATTGAAGCATATCAAGAACATCAACCCTCACAATCACATGTGATCTAGATTGCAACTTGCACCTACTCATATAACTTCTCATGATGCCACTGTTGGGAAACATAGTAGAAAACAGAAAAATCGCGCCGCACACCCAAGATCAATATGAAGATGTATAACGGGTTTTGATCATGATCGTTACTGTCACCTTTGATGAACGATCCAGTGAACCGCCCATTGATAACCCACAAGTATAGGGGATCGCAACAGTTTTCGATAAGTAAGAGTGTCGAACCCAACGAGGAGCTAAAGGTAGAACAAATATTCCCTCAAGTTCTATCGACCACCGATACAACTCTACGCACGCTTGATGTTCGCTTTACCTAGAACAAGTATGAAACTAGAAGTACTTTATAGGTGTTGTTGGATAGGTTTGCAAGATAACAAAGAGTACGTAAATAAAAAGTAGGGGCTGTTTAGATAAAGAAATAATAAAGTAAATATAGCGAGTGTGGAAAAGTGGTGGTAGGAGTTGCGAAATTTCCCCTAAGCAATTGACTACTTTACTAGACCGATAGCAAGTATTATGTGGGAGAGGCCACTGCTAGCATGTCATCCCTGACTTGGAATTCTATGCACTTATGATTGGAACTATTAGCAAGCATCTGCAACTACTAATGTTCATTAAGGTAAAACCCAACCATAGCATTAAGATATATTGGTCCCCCTTCAATCCCGTATGCATCAATTTCTATGCTAGGTTGAAGCTTCTGTCACTCTTGCCCTCCAATACATAGTCCTATCAACATACAACTAACCCTAGGGTGTGATCCACGCGCGCAATCATATGATGGGCACCAAAGGACAGCAACATAACCACAAGCAAATTAAATCAATCATAGCAATTCATCAACCACCGATAGGACAACGAAAATCTACTCAGACATCATAGGATGGCAACACATCATTGGATAATAATATGAAGCATAAAGCACCATGTTCAAGTAGAGGGTACAACAGGTTGCGGGAGAGTGGACCGCTGTAGATAGAGGGGGAAGGTGATGGAGATGTTGGTGAAGATGGCGGAGGTGTTGGTGTAGATCGTGGTGATGATGATGATGGCCACGGCGGCGTTCCGGCGCCACCGGAGGAGAGGGGGAGAGGGGCCCCCTTCTTCCTCTTCTTCCTTGACCTCCTCCCTAGATGGGAGAAGGGTTTCCCCTCTGGTCCTTGGCCTCCATGGCATGTGAGGGGCGAGAGCCCCTCCGAGATTGGATCTATCTCTCTGTTTCTCTCCGGTTCTGCGTTCTCCTCTGGTATATATGGAGATCCGTAACTCCGATTGGCCTGAAACCTTCGCCATGATTTTTCTCCGAATATTAGCTTTCTTGCGGCAAAAGAAGAGCGTTAACTGCCTTTCGGTGGGCTCACGA
>NC_053027.1:551360923-551558846 GCF_003073215.2 Triticum urartu | reverse complement strand
ACTCTACTTGAGTATAGTACTCCTACGACGTATCGCGGAGGCGATCGTGCCCGTGTCAAACAGCCGCGGCGCCTCTCCTCTCCTCTCTCCTGTTCTCGGTTTTCTCCTCCTCGTTCGGGAGGCGGAAAGGGGGCGGACGGAGGAGGGATCGATCGTCCCGTCCCTCGTTCTCGTTGGGTGATCGCGGGCGGCCATGGGAAAGAAG
The DNA here is from genome assembly GCF_003073215.2 of Triticum urartu. NCBI lineage: Eukaryota > Viridiplantae > Streptophyta > Magnoliopsida > Poales > Poaceae > Triticum > Triticum urartu. Next base: position 551,558,641 of record NC_053027.1, on the reverse strand, counting down.
ATCCAGTACGCGGTGGTGGCGCGGGGCGCCGCGGTGCTGGCGGAGCACGGCGCGGGGGGCACCACCACCAACGCGGGCGCCGTCGCGCGGCAGATCCTCGAGCGCCTCCACGCCGCCGGCGGAGGCGACGCCGCCGACTGCCGCGTCTCCTACACCCAGGGCCTCTACGTCTTCCACGTCATGCGCGCCGACGGCCTCACCGCGCTCTGCATGACCGACGACGACGCCACCGCCGCGTCAGGACGTAAGTCACCGTACTACTAGTACATTACAACCATCATCGCCATGGATATATTGATTGATGGAATTCATCGATCACCGTCCTCTTCCTCCGGCCCATTAATTTTCAAAAAATGCATCGCCGCCTACCTATGGTGAATTGAATTCGTGCGAAGTGTAGATGAGCCGGCCGGAATAATTCCCGTGTGGACGAGGCACCTCATCTTCATCGATAATTAAGTCTCGCGGCCGGATCTGGGGCGGGTTTTGTGGATGTGATTGCAACAACAACAGATCGACAAGCCATGTGGTGGACACATGTGTGGGTGGAGTGCTAAGGCTGTCCGTACTGATTAGTATCATGTATATGATATTATTACATCTGTAATGCATAGTATCATCATAGATTAATAGTATTTCACATGAATTTATTACTGTCACGCAAGACACATAGTAACACATGCAAGAAAACGTGCCCGACGGCCTTCGGGGACAAAACTGCACATCCGCCATGGAAAACAGGGCAAACCCCCGACGTGGCATTGATGCGGCTACGAAGGGCGACATGGACCAAAAACATGTCCGACGGGGACACGGACAAAAAATGCAATATTTATTATGATACAAGTATCATGATATGATACTCAATACTCCCTTTCTTAACTTAATTCTATGACAACTCATCAAAATGGTCTAGTTGGCATGCGTGATAAGCTATGATACTACCATTACGAGAGCCTAATGCGGAGATTGATCCATTGGGTTTGCAACTTGTTTGATCATGCTAATTATTAATTGCCAAATTCCCACCTATTTTACATTGCATTCTACGTCCAGCATTGGGACTAATAAACACTTCATTTATCACTTGACCAAAAGATGATGTGGTATCACTTGCTATTTGGCACTGAAATTTCAACGGATGGTGCAAAAAAGATTAATTCCTAGTCGACTTGGTCTGGATGATAACTATATTCTCATTTCGTGATGTTAACATTGATAGCAATAATAATCCATCGTTCTTTGCAAGAACTTTTTGTTGATAACTCTACCTTCCTCTATGTTGCAGGACGGATTCCCTTCGCGTTTCTTGAAGACATCCATGGAAAGTTTGTCAAGACGTATGGTCGTGCAGCTCTCACGGCTCTTGCTTACGCGATGAACGACGAGTTCTCGAGGGTTTTGAGCAAGCAAATGGACTACTACTCAAACGACCCCAACGCCGATTGCATAACCCGCATGAAGGGTGAAATGGATCAGGTATCGCCTTATGTTGTTTCTCTTATATATCCTTCCCTTTCAGCAAATACAATCTTTAGCGCAATTTAATTGTGTGATCCTCATCTTATGTAACAAGAGAGCCCATGCTCACTTACGGTTAGTTGATAAGGATGTGAAATTTATGGAATTAATGTGAACCCTGTTACATTCCTTACTCTTACTCTGGACTTCAGTAGCCCCAAATATTTCTCTCGTAATTCAGCGGCTGTTTGTTGAGTTGTTGTTCCCTTGCAGGTGAGGAGTATTATGATTGATAACATCGACAAGGTGCTCGAGAGAGGCGATCGTCTGGAGATGTTAGTCGACAAGACCACAACTATGCAAGGAAACACGATGCGGTTCAAGCGGCAAGCTCACCGTTTCAGGAACACTGTGTGGTGGAGAAATGTGAAGCTCACGTAAGCAAATATCCTTTGTACTACTAGTTTTTGGTCGTACGCTTCAATTATAAACTTGAGTTTTCAAGTTCTCGCTTCCATTATTAATTTTCAATGAGTTTATATATACACACTAAAACTAATTAAATGCATACTACTCCCTTCATTTTTAAATATAAGACTTTTTACAGATTCCAATACGAACTATATACGGATGTATATAGACATATTTAGAGTGTAAATTCAATCATTTTGATCCATATGTAGTTTGTAATGGATTCTCTAAAAAGGGTTATATTTAGGAACGGAGGGAGTAATAACAATTAAATGGGCATAGTTGTCGCGCGACTCCAAACTTGTGCCTCTTGAGATTAATTAAAGAGGCGACCCCCAACGATTAAAATTCCTGCAGATAGCTAATCCCTCCGTTAATAGCACATGGTATTTTAAAGTCTCGGCGCGCAACATTGACTAGAGCCTTTGAATGTCAGTAAAAAAAGTAGATCATTGTATTGAGAAAACGTTTTTCATTAACAATCCAATGTCGCTGTTTTTACTTAAACAGTCTAGTCACTTTTTTTTGCATCTAGTTACTAGAGGCGCCGAATCTGTGGCAGGGAGAACGCGCGTGCTCAAAGAATTTCTTCTTAGATGCTTCTCTTACCAATGAGCAACAATTTTACCTTCAGCAGTAAAATTTTACTCTTGTTAGCTTGTTCGTTTGTGTTGCAGAGCCGCGGTGATCCTCATCCTACTGGCGATCATATACATTGTGCTGGCCTACATGTGCCACGGCTTCACCCTGCCCTCCTGCGTCCGCTAATAAACCTTCTCTGTGTCCATACGAGGCTCTGATCTGTCCCAGGTTTTCCCTGTAAGAGCATGTAGCTCCATTGCTGCAGCTTTCTCTCTTGTATAAAGTGGAAATGATTTGATTGATTGCACCGGGCGATTGTTTTGCTCTTGTTGGACTCCAACTCTCCAAACATCGTGAAACAGAGGACCTATACATTTCCTGCACGTACGATGGGGGTCAAGGGGTCGGTTTTCCTGGTTGATGATTTTTTTCTTGTCATGAGCGAAAGAGTTTTTAATTGTATAAGTTAAGAACGCAAAGTGGCTGGCTGGAGGTAAACTGCCCTCACCGCTTGCCACGTGCCTTGGCACCAATGTCCACCACGACTTTCTTAGGCTGGTCGTAATGGGAGTATCATAAGCGGTATATGTATGCCAACTATTTTTTTTGGAAGATATGAAACACAATTAAATAAGAAAAGAGATGATGTGGTATCTTATTATGATACCGTATCATATCAAATGTTGTACTACTTTGTGTCATGCATGACAATTAATAAGCAAACCTAAGATATTAATTTATGATACTATGCATTACAGAAATAATATTATACACTAGTATCATATGTATGATACTAGTATATGACTCACCCCATTAAGACCAGCCTTATCCAACGGGGAGTGTCACTCCATCACCCATTTTCTCCATCCCATCTTCTTCTTTCTTGCTCCGTGCATTGTGCATGGCCTCGCGACCCACTCCGCTGCTTGTTGCTCCACCGTTGCATGTTGCAGCAAGACTTACAGCCACCGGGGCTACTTCCCATCCTGGCCGCCGACGCTGCTTCTCATCCCGGGCACCGGTGTTGCAAAGCCAGAGGGATGCCTCCTCGTGGATCTCGCCATGGCGGCCAAGCTACGGCAGGAGTGTTGACAAGCTGCTGCCAAGGCCGGCGGTGGAGCTGTGTTGCAGCATGATGCTACAATGACACTACTGTCACGCCGACGGTGGCGCTGCATTGCAGCAGGAGGCGACGGGCTGCTGCCATGGCCAGCGGCGGAGCTGGGTTGCAGCATGCGACGATATGACGGCGTTGTTGCCACGGCGATGACAGAGTTGCGTTGCAGCAGGAGTGGCGAGGAGCTGCTGCCATGTCTGATGATGGAGCTGCGTTGGAGCACGTGATGCTGCGACGACACTGCTGCCATGGCGGACGGTGGAGCTACGTTGCAACAGGAAGAGGCAATGAGTTGCTGCCATGGCCGACGGCGGAGCTGTGTTGCAGCACGTGATGCCACGACAACGCAACCATTGGTTGCTGGAAGCCGATGTGCAAGGCGTCGTCGGAGCTGTGAGTTGATGTTGTCATGGGCATCACCGGAGCTACAGTGGTCTTGCGTGCGGGAGTATGAGGCGAGGGATGTGCTGCTCGAGGAGAACGAATCAGACACCTGTAATCTGTGATCCGACGGTTCCAGTGGCGGTTTAAAACTGGCTCAAATTATCCAGTTGATTTGTAGCGCTCGCTTATACAAAATCCTTTTGCATCGTAAAGAAAAGGGAGAGGCGATAGAGTGCTGCTCTTGGCGGTATCTCTCAGACCAGCTGCTCTGGGCCGGGCTTTCTTGCCCTCTGTGTTAATCAGCCCAGGTAGCATGCCCATGTACGGCCATTTGTCGCTTGCTCGCCCGCCGAGTCGCCGCTTGGCTGGGCTTGCGCCGTAACATTTAGTAGAGTTTACAGGTGGAGAGAGTGGTTTATAAGGGCAACTCCGTAGTGCATTTGCTCTGCGCGTGTTCATTCGGATCCAAATACGCGGCTGCAAAGCCAAATCTCGTCCGCTTGTTGTCTATGTGGACAGATTTTTCCAAATTTGCGTTTGAATTGTGTCCATACAGATGTGCGTCCTCCCCACGGTTATAGTCGATGCCGTCACCTACCTCGGCTCCGCAGGACAGCATCCAGAGTTTACACATCTTTTTAAATAGCAAGCGTGCGGGGGCGGTTTCATCCATTTCTCTTCCCAACTCCGGTGCACATCTTGCCGCGCATGCTCTCTCACCGTCTGACACAAATCCTAGTCGCCATGGGGTTCTTCAACAAGGGAAAGGGCAAGGCCAAGCACGACGACAAGGCGGGCTCATCACGTGGGCCGGCTAGCTTCACTTTGTTGCCATGGGGGAGGGCTAGCCGACCACGCGACTGACTGTACATCCCCATGCACCGTGTGTAGTGCCACTGGAGTACCGCGTCCCGCTGCCGTGGTCGGATACCAACCTCCCGCATAGCTGCCTGGCACCTCGACCCCCACCGCATTCCGCTGCCGGCCATGACACAGTTCGAGCAGGCGCGTGTGGAGGAGATCCGCAAGCGGTGTGCTCTCCTCACGACAGAGTAGCGCCACGACCCGGCGTATGCGCCAGACACCCCGAACTAGGATGTGTGGTTCGCCACCGAGCATGACATGCGCCACCGCGGCATCGTCCAGATCGACACCTGCCCTCCACCTTCGACATGGGTGGTGAGGCAGGAGAACGCGGAGGTTGATGCCGCGTACCATGCGACATTGCAAGAGACCTTGGAGCGCACTATCGAGGAGTCGTAGCGCGAGGAAGATGTCTGTTGGCCTGGCCGTAAGGAGGCGCTCCAGCTGTCGGCGGCCGGCGACTTCGTTTACCACCACCACTAGCTCATTCACAGATTGCAACAATGTATTCCCCCTTGGTTTGTATCATACGAGAGGGGCTGCGCGACACCCAATGATTTTCCCAAATATTAATCAATTCCCCTATTCCAACACGCCATATGTGCCCTCTCTTGAACATATTTAGACCGGCCACAATACTTTTGCCAAGTGAAACTAGACCCATTTTTTGAACCCGTTTTTAGCTACAAGCAATTTGGGAAATACTTCGCTTTCAAAACTTGTGCATAAAGGGAATCAAGAGTAGAAACAAATCTCTTGGACTGTTTTGCAAGCATTGTTATGTTATGCTCCAAATTCAAGTATAAAGAGAAAAACTAACTTCTAACGAGCGAGCGGAGCGAGACCCGTCGCTGGTACGGATCAATATTTGACCGAGGTCACCTGTGTTATATATACCTCTTGTAAACCGCCGCATGGGATAAGTTGAATCGGTTATAAATCCCCAGAGTTTGTAACCTCCCCCATATAGTGAAGTTTGGCTGGCTGGCCCCCATGGTTTCTCCCCCTTCGTGTTGGAGGGGTTTTCCACGTTAGATCTCGTGTCTCCTGCTTGTTTTCGTTCTTCCTCGTGTTGATTTGCCTATCATATCTCTAACAAGCATTGCTAAGTTGAAAGAATGTAAATCATGAAAGTCCATACATCCATCTCTATTAGGAATGCACATCCTCCACCATGCCATCCAGTACATACGTTTTGTATTCTCAGAATATCCCCACCAAAACTCAGCCATTGCATTAGTCATTTCCTTGCAAAGTTTCTTTGGAATATTAAACACATACATGGCAAAAACACAGATTGCTTGTATGACTACTTTCAATAAGATTTCCTTTCCTCCCATTGACAGATTTTTTCTCTCCAATTATTCAGCCTGGCAATGACCCTTTCTAACAGATGATTAAAACTATCGGTTCATGCCCGTTTGTAACGTGCTTGTTCAGAAAAGTTTGAAAAGGCCAGGAAATTTTTATTGGGAGGGTGAAAAAACCAAGGCGAGGAGATGGTGATGGAAGGTGAGACAAAAATAAACCAGACAGAATAAAACCGTGGAACGAAAGCTACCAAGTCCCCCTATACGAGTAGAGATAAACATCTTGCTCTTTCATTCGCAAAGAAAAAAACACCTCTCTATTTTTATTAACTATTTGCCGCATAAGCAAACTTGTTTTGAGGTGTGTTATGTTACTAGCTAAATTACTCCCATTATGGCCAACCTTATACAAGTTCCAACTTGTGGCATGTGAAATGTAGCAAGTTGAGAGTTTAAGGAAAACAAACTGTGAATTTATCTCATCCAATCCACATGCAAACATCAATGCCTAAAAATATTTCACAAACAAATAGTCAGATACTCATCTCGTCCAATCCTTTCCTAGTCCATGACTGCATGCAATCAAATACTCAGATACTCCATCTATACTGGTGCATTAGGCACATTACGAAAACCAAATAATTCCAAAATGTTTGAGCGTGGTGCATTAACTTCCACCTTATTCCTTGTTTCTTATCACAAACAAAGGACGTGGGGCATGTATGCTTATAATGACTTGAAACTACCTAGCATGACATGTAGTGGTCAGCTCATTGCATTCAATGGTATTAATTAAAAATAAACATCAAGTTCTCTCGTTTTCCCCTCCACCTTGATCCCGGTGTGCACGACTGGTACACCGGTACGGATGGAATAGTTAATTACTCATGTAGTTAATTAGGCTAGTCATAGTGGGGGTAACTTAGATAGTAACTTAACACATCCCAATACAAATTTGCTTATGTGGCAAGTATTTAATGAGGAAAGAGGTGCTTGTGGTAACATAATACTCCCTCCGTCCGGGTTTATTGGGCCCGTAAGCCAAAACTCAGAGACCAAGGCAAAGCATTAAAACTAATGACGTTTGATTTCTGAGCGGGACAACAACCAATCAGATTTTAAAGTAGTTATGGCGTGTAGCCGGTTGCACGTTTCCCCTTCCTATGTATTCCCTCCGTCCGGGTTTATTAGACCCGTAAGCCAACTAGCCGTGTATGCTTTTCTAAGGCCCCCTCGATCCCACTTCACCGGATATGCGTTCGATTGGTTAAACTTTCTCGTAATTAGTTGCATGCGAAGAAGCGCAGAAACCGGCTGCATGCAATAACTGCTGCTAGCGCTAAACATGGCACGTGATTGGCTACATAGGAAGGGGAAATGTGCAACCGGCTGCACGCCATAACTATTTTAAAATCTGATTGGTTGCTGTCCCGCTCGGAAATCAAACATCATTAGCTTTAATGTTTTGCCTTGGTCTCTGAGTTTTGGCTTACGGGCCCAATAAACCCGGACGGAGGAGTGCTTGTCCGTCTGGCGTGCTGCCTAACCAACACTACAAAACTCGTATTCGGCTCCGTCCCTAGCCTCATGCACACTAACCTCACATTTGCGGCAGAAAGCTTGATTGTACGGAAGCGGTGCATGGATTACTTCGGCCATTACATCACCGGTATGCCCCCTACCATGACGAATCTCGTCCTCCGCTTCACCGGGCTGAGAAGATGGATGTTGCCCGCTCCACCGGCCAAGCCATTGCTCAATCTCAAAAAGCTCCTTGTCGCCGATCTGCCTGCGAACTGGGACATCACATGGCCACGCCGCCTCCTGTTGGCCGCACCATCACTCGAGGTCCTGCACATCCATGTGCCTTGCTCGGAGGAGGAGCCAAATTACGGGAGCATGAGACTGAGCTCACTCGAGGCGCTTCAGCGCCATCACCACCTCAAGGAGCTGGCCATTACTGGATTCTTGCAGCGCCACATATGGTTTTTGAAGTATGTTATGAACGTGTGCACATCGTTGCAACGTGTTATCCTACTCCAGGATGATGGTCATGTTCGATACAATGGACTTTGGGATTGGGAGATGGTCGGGCAGCAAGCATGTCCTTGGAGCAATGATGATGAAATGGTCGTGAGGAGAATAATCCAATCTGGGTGCAAGCCTCTTGTTGAACTCAGCATGGGATGATCTTCGCGGGCTTGGCATTGCAGACTTGGAGAGAGTTGGAAGGGATATTCGGCTTCGCTGGCCAAGGTTTTGAAACGACCACACGATAGGCCTTGGGTGGGATCAAATCTTGTGATGAGGCAGATATGGAACTTTTTTGGGCCTCTATTTCAACTGTGAAACGGAAGGAAGGTGGCATGAAGCTAGATGGGTAGGGAGCCATGCAATACCTCGTCCGGATCGCCACCAAGAAGTGAAGGACGGTTTATTTCAAGCTTCAGGGCGAGGCTTGGCTGCGCGCGGTGGCAAAAATTAGCACCATTGAGCAACTCCGGTAATTTGTTTATCTTTAGGGAGTGCTCGCCACCACCAACCTACATCCTGGTCATGATGATCCCACCACCTAGAATTGACGGCCAATGGTGTTTACTCGGCAGCCTTGACATATAATGTTCGACGCTTCCATGCTTTGGAACGCGCACACAACGCCTAAATGCAAAATGTTCATCTGGCTTGTGCTTCATGGGCGCATCCTCACTGTTGATATGCTCGCGGTTCGGGGGCGGGAGCATGACCCCACATGCCAACTGTGCCTCCGTGCTCCGGAAACTGCGTCACATTTGTGCAAACCATTCTCTGTTGCGGTAACAAACCGTGTCCACTGAGGAGAGCATCTTATTGCAGTTAGGCATTCTTGGTTAGACACACTCTTCTTTTGTTGTCTTGTTGGTTAGACACACTCTTCTTTTGTTGTCTTGTTGGTTAGACACTCTTCTTTTGTTTTCTTGTTGGTTAGACACTTTCTTCTTTTGTTGTCTTGTCTTAACAACGTGAGATCAATGATATGCTGGAACGGTTGCAGCAGGTACAAAAAAAAACTGAATTCCACATAAATGCTTATAGGTACAAAAAGGATTTCAATATAAAACTTTGGCCACATTATCAGCCATTGTTCTTTTCTTTTTGCGGGTGAAAAAACGGTATTACTATCACAATGTTCTTACAATCCTCAAACACCCAAGTCCATAACCATGGGAGGACCTGAACCGATCCACGTCATGGTTCTACCTTCAGTTCTACCAAAACTAGCCAGACAATCACTAGCCTTATTTTAACTACGAATAACATGAGTAATACAAGTTTCTCGAAGACTTAACAAATACTTGATTTCCTTCACCAGAGATGCATAGACGGATCTGTCTTCTTCGCGCTTCTGGATCATGCCAACCTACGTGATAGCAATGGTAAGACAAACAAACGATGATTGAATTTGAATTATGAGCTGTGTCGGTGCAAAAATAAAAGAAAGATGCTAAAAAATGGCGTTGTGCTTAACGGTTGACACTAAAAATGAATTGAAAAAAGGACATGTGTGTCCATTGTGTTTGTACCTTGTTTCATTTTACAACTAGAGAAAAAAAATACACCCATCTAATCCAACCCTACATGTAAAGGTGAGTGTCCTAATATCCATCATCAAACCTGCAGGCAGAAAAACAAAACATAAATGAGAATAAAGAAACACTGAAAAAAACTGATATTTCAAAAAGAAAACACTGAATACTGAAGAACTGGAGATAGAGAGTAAACAGGACTAAATAAACAAGACAGAACGGTGGCTGAATAGTAAGATGACTGAAGAAACATTGAAAAATATAGGATTGCACACAGAGAAGAGCAGAGTGTTTATTTCTCTATTTGCAGATAGAGAAAAACAGAGTGTTTATTTCCCTATTTGCAGATGGAGAAAAACAGAGTGTTTATATTCAGACTGAAAAATATAGGATTGCAGACAGAGAAAAGCATAGGAGTGTTACAGTCTCTATTTGCTAAATAAACACAACACTTGGACTGAACATAGAAAGACATGAGCAAAGAGTGTGTTCATTTAGAGCTGAACGAGCAAACGCCCTCTAATCGATGGCAAAAGTGTGTCTACATCCATCATCAAATCTTCCTTCTCACACAGATCCAACCAATAAAAGATACAGATAAGTGTCCAATACTGAGAACGGCATAGGGACAAATACATACCCAAGAAGAAATATAGACTGGAGACTGAGGGGCAAAATAACTGATGAAAGACATACAAACGGAAAAAATACTGAGAAAATAACCAAAAATGAGAAGACATAAAAACGTGACTGATGAAACAAAATGAAGAATGAGAGACCGAGCACTGATGAAAGATAACTAGACAAGGCAAAAATAATGAAATGCAAGGCAAAGATGATGAAGAATTAGTGAACAAATAACTAAAGATGAGAAGACATAAAGAAGGTGAGTATACTATATTCAGTTTATAGTCTCCTTATTGTCGTTGTTTGTCTGCAGTTTCGTATTCTCACTCATATAACTGAATGATAAAATGAAATTTAGTCTAGGTAATTTTGCCTTTAACCCAAACAAGTTGTGGTATGCTAGAGCTGAAACCCATAAGATCTCACAACCAACTCATGGTTCAGGCACATGGATAGCTAGCTTCCACGCCCCTGGACAGTTCTTTGGTGATGAAAAAAAGTAAGCCACTCTTATGGAGATGAAACCAGAAGATTCTGGAAAGTTAGATATTGCACTTTAATAGTTTTGGAACAGGGCATCTTGAAAGAGAAGGGACAAAAAATCAATCCTAATGCTACTGAGCCAAAATAGTACAATAATGCATGGCCCAACTCAAAAAGGGGGAAATAAATTTACTAAATAAATGACACGTGTATAACACTAATTAAGCATCCAAGAGGATGTCTAACTATCTTAGTTACATCAACAAGTTCCTTAGGAGGCATTGCGAAACCAACCTACGTGAGCAACTGAAACTGAGAAAACACGGATGAAACTACAGATCTGAACTCCCCAATCAACGGCATTGCAACTCCGCAAGCACAGAATCAAAACAACAGCAAATCATCCTTGATGCCATAAACATAGAGGAAATGTGGGTGCAGAAACCAACCTCCTACGGTGATGCCGGCAGCTCCTGACCGTCTCACCCGGCTCCTGCTCGCCATGTCGCATCTCTCTCCACCGCTCTTAAAAGTTAAGAGATCGGTCATGGAGACCGGAGACAAACACCCAGTAACGGGAAGAAATACAGATGGTGAGGGCCGACTTGAAGGTGCCCAGCCTGTAGGCCGGCGCCCACTCGAGGAACGGGAAAGCAATACCGGAGCGCTGTCGCTAGGCGCCGCCCGACACCTCGCCCCCGCACCACGACGCAGAACAGATCGTCTGGGAAGAAGGTCAGCTCCCGCCGTCCATCTAGCCCTCTCTCCACTGCTCTTCTATCCCTACTGCTAAGATGCGAATGAACCAACCAAGGAAAAAAACCCAGGAAAAACAGGCGCAGAATCAAAATGGGTTGACCAATATGACGAAAAGTAGCCAGCGCTACGTTTCATTCATTAAGAGGAACCGGAAAAAGAACATTGGACACCAGAGCGAGCGTGAATCACAAAGACAGATCGTGCTGCCGGAAATTCAACTGAGAGCAAAATAAGAAACAGTCGACTGAAAATTAGCAAAAAATGAAAGAAAAAGAAGGCAGCTTATGTACAAAACCTGAAAACAGTGATGTTGGATAAAATCTGAATTTTGTTCGTACAGCACTGCTACAAATATACCAGCAATTCAAGGGAAAACCCCACTGCATTTTCCAATTACGCAAAATGTATCGTCTAAAAAAATTGCAGGATCATCGACTCATTGCAAGAATCCCCACACAGAGAAACAAGATCAAAACGGCGCAGTGGAAAACAGGATCATCAGTTCATTCAAGAACGAACTACCTTTTTTGACTACATGAAATGCACCATCTAAAAGAAATACATGATCACCAGTTTACTGCAAGAACCACTACATTCTCCATTTATGCAAAAATGCATCCATCAAAGAACCACTATATTCTCCATTTATGCAAAAAAAAAAGCATCCATCAAAAAGGAATGCAGCATCATCAACTCGCTGCAAGAACATCTACAGTGTAATGCTTCATCCAGGAAACAGTACCAATGACATAACAGAGATCAATGTCAGAAGAGCGACACTGCAAGTCTGCAACAACTACTACAACCAGCATCACCAAAATACTGTTCAACCATTGCACGCAATGATCCAAGCAGTTCTGAATCATAGAACCGCAAGACAAAATAAGATTGAAGCAAGTTTGGCTGCTGAGTTTTCTGAATACCACAGCTGCTGAGTTTTCCGAACCTGAACCTATCTATCTACATGCCAAAAGCAGGCGTTCAGTTCTGCTGTCATCGTTTCTGAGGGGCGAAAACTTTTGAAGAGGTGAACTGTCAGGACTCCGCTGTACTCTGCATTGACAAATTAATAATCAATAACAATTTGATCAAGATAAAACCTGAGGCAATAACAATTTGGCTTTGTAGGTTCTGTAATTTCTGCTAGCAGCAGATGATACTTATCTGAATGAACGACAGAAATGTGGAATCAGTACGTCTTACTTGCTGCAGAACATCTTTTGTCATGTGCAGAAAGACTCTTATATCGACATGGCACCTCCCAAGCAATTACTTTTGCTTATGTACAAGACTAATACAGTTTCAGACAAGTCTCCCAAGTCCTAACAAAACCTATCATAAAATCGTTTTCCAAGCACAATCATATGAGCACTCCACTAAAGTAAGACTCCAAATATCATGTTTATGCAGCAAATAGTATCTACACCAACATCTGTACTCTTGTGCAAAACAGATTCAAGACCACTACTACATTTTTTCTCACCGAAGAAAATAAACAATCTAATTCTCGGAGTATTGGAAAAATAAAATAAAATAACAAGACCAAGAAATACAGCTCATGTGCATAAACTAGATTTAATTTGGTATTGTATAGGAACCGGAATTTTGTTCCCAGGTTATTCAACACAAGAAAAATGGGCTAAATCTTTTTTGTTAAGGCTGAAGAGATAAATCAACTGATTTTGTATTTTAAGTTCCATAATTTTTACTAGCTTTACAAATAAAAATATTACTGGCAGCAAATACGACCAAATAGAGGAACTGAATTATCTGAATAAACATGTCTACTTGCTTCTTCTAGAAAGGGAAAGGTTAGGTTATGAAATCCCCTCACCTACGACTAGTCGTCATCGTCCTCCTCCTCCTCTGCCGCCAAATGGACGGGGCCCCCCACTGATCGAATTCCTGCAGGTTGAAAAAGATACAAGAAAACGAAATAAGCCTGTGATGCACTTCACCAAGAAGACTGCTTATGCAAAACGAACAACCTCTAGCCTACTACAGCAAAACATTAGGCCCAAGAACTGCTGCATGTTCCACATATACAAAGAAGCCATGGTCTGTCCATGGATTTGAGGTGGAAATCAAGGTCGGAATAAGAGAAAATAGCAAGGTTGGGAAAAGAGTGTGAACTGTATAAGCAAAGAGAAAGTATATGATGTATCTATATTGATATTAATATGGGTAGTGTGGTTAGGCTTGCAGTATGGAGAAGGCAGCTGGTTCATAACAAGAGTGCTCAGCTTCAAGGATGCAGATAACAGCCAAACTGCAGGTATTCAACACATAATGTAAAGTAGCTGGAGATTAAACTGTTCTTATTATGCCATGCAGTTTCAGTACAGGACGATCAGCCGTTGATTTGATTGAGAGGACATGGTAATTCCCAACAATGTACATGATGCTAGTATCTACACGTGCTGCAGCAAGTACAACTGCCTGGTAACTACATGCCCACCGACCGTTCGATTGAATGCCCGAACAGCGATATGAGTCTAACAGAGGTGAGGTTGGCACCAACATGAACACCAACACCAACACAGTTACTGTATGGACTCCGGTCAACGGCACAGAACACCATTGTTACTGCATGGATTCCGTGGCGACAAGTGCTGGAAGAACAACAATGAGAGGGAAACAATTCTTGCTATTACTATCTAGTCTAGCTTACACGCAATTCCTAAGATCCAACACTAACATGCAATTCTCAACAAGAAAGAAAGAAAGAAAGAAATGGTGAAATACCTCAAGCGGCATTGCAGCGGGATGGTACGCCAGGGGCGAAGACGGCTCCGGCAGCGGGCCCAGGAGAGCGGCGGCAGGAGGGGCATCCGGGGGAGCTCGGCGGGGTCGTCGGCCCCGGCTTCGGCCTCTGCGTCTTCCTCCGCGTCCGCGTCGGCGTCAGCGAGCGGGAGGTTGTGGTGGTCGCCGTCGGCCTCCTCGGCGGCGAGCGGGAGGTCGTGGTGGTCGCCGTCGACCTCCTCGGCGGGGAGCGGGAGGTCGTGGTGGTCGCTGTCGGCCTCCTCGGCGGGGAGCGGGAGGTCTGGGTGGTCGCCGTCGGCCTCCTCGCCGCCGAGAGGGAGGTCGGGGTGGTCGCCGTCGGCTGCCTCGGCGCCGAGCGGGTGGTCGAGGTGGTCGTTGTTGTCGGCCTCGTCCTCGTCCTCCGCGTCGGCGTCGGCTAGTAGGAGGTCCGGGTTGTTGGCGTCGGCTGCCTCGACGGGGAGCGGGTCGGGATGGTCTGCGTTGCCCGCGGCGAGCGGGTCGTCGGCGTTGTCGGCGCCGGCTGCCTCGGCGGGGAGCGGATGGAACCAGTACCACGTGCGCGTCGGCGGTGGAGCCGTCCTCCGCGGGGGCCTTTCCTCTGGTGGGAGCACGGTCAGCCGAGGTGTACGCGACCCCGGCACAGGTGTCACGCTCGTCGGGCGGTGGGCCATGATTTTTTTTCTTTGTTTCTTTTTCTGTTTTTTATTTACTATACTAGGAGTAGTATTTATAGACTCGTTCAAAATCAGGAAAATCAAATTGAAAATTCAAAAATTAACCGGTTTGAAGGATTTTTGCAATAAACGGGATCAAATCTCTCTCATGATGGCTCTCACTCCGCCATCCACCCCTTGACTATTGCCCCGTGTTATCGTCCTTTCTGACAAGATTTCTAGCCACTACTCTCCTGTCGTCAAGCCGCCACTCATGCGAGCCCTGGCTCCTTGCACGGGTCTTGAGTTGCTCTAGGCAGAATATCTGTGGGGAAGGAAGTCATGTGTGCTCGAGAGCACATAAAGGCGGAGGCTTGTGCTCTGGTGAAGGCGTGCTCGAAGATGGCTCTACGAATTTTGGGGAGAGCCATGCCCGAGGAGAAATTGAGGTCAGTCCCTTATCACGCGATAGATTTAGAGGAGATGATTCTATGGATGATGTTGCAGCTAAATTTGTCAGGTCCAGTGCAATGTTTGCAATTGGTGGAGCTCAGCGCGAGGAATTCCCTGCATCGAGCTATTAGGTCCGTGAGGTCCTTGTTCCTACCTCACCCTTGAAGGTTGTCGTGATTTGTTACGACGTGTCGATGATCTAGTTCAGAGATGTTTTTGTGTTTGACAGTTGCACTGATGGTTTACTTGCATCAAATCGCACATGTTGGTGTTGATGATACAATGGTTTCAATTTCAAAAGCAGGAGAAGACACGAGTGAGGATAATGCTTGATCGAGTCAATGGAGAAAGAAACAAACACTGCCAGATGGGGCTTGTAGTCATTGCGGCAGAGAAAATTGATGTGGAGTGTACTTTAGACAAATACAACAACTTCAACAAGTAATATTTAACAAATGAATACATACAAGATCTTACAACCAAGCTACATTTCTCACAACGAAAGAGAAACATGCCTTAGACGGGTACAATTTCACAAATGCCTTAAGAAGGCTAAAGAAAAGCAAATGACGTTCATATCCCTGCAAGGTCACTTCATGAGATAACAATAACTATTGGCGCCATTCGCCACTAGAGAGATTACCTGTTTCAAATGCTACCGTCTGAAGCAGCATCCAAATCAAAAGAATAAATATAGCAAGGTGAGTATCCAACTACACTCGCAAGACTTACATCCGGTCTATACTAAGTATGCAACATTCTCAAGAAAAGGCACGAGAGTGTGGCAGCAAGCATTAGCATTCTACAGAGACATCAACCATTAGCATTCTACAGAGACACACTACAATGTGCATCTATCAGAGATAAGGCATGAGAGTGTGTAAGAACCATCTAGTTAAACCTAACCACCACGTCATAGCACTACGTTGCATCCTCATTCGCATCACCAACGATAAAAAATATCCCCTGGGCACTCACATCTAAGAAAGTTTATTAACTATTAGTTGAAGTTTTTTTCTATGATCTCATAAAAATCTCCAAGTCATCCATAACCACAGACACGACTATTCGAAGATTTAACCCTGCAGGGGTGTACTACTTTACCCTAACATGTGTCGAACGCTCTTAATGCTAGCATGCAGCACACTCTAGGGGGTGTGCCTGTAGAGTGGGACTGTTGGGCTACACGGTGTGCGACTATTGCACAATGAAAATTTCCCTACCGCGTAGATCACCTGTGGCTCCTCGGCTCAAATAACCGCAGTTCGGATGGTTATGGGTGCTTTGAGGGTCTGCGTTGGAGATGCCCTTAGTGGGTTGTTGATGCGCTCAACATTGTTGGTGCCCAACATTGAAAGATTTTGAACCTTTAGATTTTGTGATTAGACGGTTTAAATGATGAATTGGATATATTTTTCGTGCTTTTATAGGGGTAGTAGATGAAGTTAGGAACTCTTTTGTGAGTTGTTGTCTACTGGTGACCTATTCATATGAACTCTTATGTACTTATGTGTGGTTTGTTGTTTCGGTTTTTTTTGACAAAAGATGTATTTTATTGGCTCAAAATGAAGTTGATACGTCTCCCTCGTGTCTACTTTTTCTAACACTTTTGCTCTTGTTTTGGACTCTAATTTTCATGATTTGAATGAAACTAATCCGGACTGACGATGTTTTTAGCAGAACTATCATGGTGTTGTTTTTGTGCAAAAATAAAAATTCTTGGATTGGAACGATACTTTTTGGTGATTTATTTCAGAATAAATAAAAAATATTGGGACCAAGAACTACCGAAGGGGGTGCCCTGGGTGAGCATGATACACCAGGGCACGCCACCCCCTCTAGGCGCACCCTGGTGGGTTGTGCCCACCTGGTGGCCCCCCTGACCCTAATTCTGACGCTATAAAATCCTATTTTCGGAGAAAAAAATCGAGGAGAAAGTTTCATCGCGTTTCACGATATGGAGCCGTCGCCACCTCCTGTTCTTCATCGGGAGGCCAGATCTGGAACCCGTTTGGGGCTCCAGAGAGGGGAATCTTCAGTCTTTGATGACCCACAAGTATAGGGGACCAATCGTAGTCCTTTCGACAAGTAAGAGTGTCGAACCGAACGAGAAGCAGAAGGAAATGACAAGTGGTTTTCAGCAAGGTATTCTCTGCAAGCACTGAAATTATAAGTAACAAGTAGTTTGATAGCAAGATAATTTGTAACGAGAAAGTAACGGTAACGGTAACAAAAGTGCAGCAAGGTAGCCCAATCCTTTTGTGGCAAAGGACATGCCAAAACGGTTTCTTATGATAAGCAAAGCGTTCTTGAGGGTACACGGGAATTTCATCATGTTGGTTTGATTTCTATCACCCTCGCAACCCATCATCTAATAACTACTCCATAATGCATTCCCTTAGGCCCAAATATGGTGAGGTGCCATGTAGTCGACGTTCACATGACACCACTAAGGGAATCACAACATACATACCATCAAAATATCGACCACATATCAAGTTCACATGATTACTTGCAACAAGATCTCTCCCGTGACCTCAAGAACAAAAGTAACTACTCACAAATGATAATCATGCTCAAGATCAGAGGGGTATTAAATAGCATAATGGATCTGAACATATAATCTTGCACCAAATAAACCATATAGTAATCAACACAAGATGTAATCAACACTACTAGTCACCCACAAGCACCAATCTAAGGTTCCGGTACAAAGATTGAACACAAGATATGAACTAGGGTTTGAGAGGAGATGGTGTTGTTGAAGATGTTGATGGAGATTGCCCTCCCCAAGATGGGAGAGTTGTTGGTGATGATGATGACGACGATTTCTCCCTCCGGGAAGGAAGTTCCACCGGCGGAATCGCTCCGCCGGAGGGCAAAAGCGCTCCTGCCCAAGTTCCGCCTCGAGACGGTGGCGCTTCGTCCCAAAAGTCCTCCCCTCATTTTTTTTCTAGGTCAAAATGACTTATATAATAGAAGAGGGGCACCGGAGGTGAAGGAAATATGCCCTAGAGGCAATAATAAAGTTATTATTTATTTCCTTATATCATGATAAAAGTTTATGATTCATGCTAGAATTGTATTATCCGGAAACATAATACTTGTGTGAATATATAGACAAACTAAAAGTCACTAGTGTGCCTCTACTTGACTAGCTCGTTAATCAAAGATGGTTATGTTTCCTAACCATAGACATGTGTTGTCATTTGATTAATGGGATCACATCATTAGGAGAATGATGTGATTGACATGACCCATTCCATTAGCTTAACACCCGATCGTTTAGTATGTTGCTATTGCTTTCTTCATGACTTATACATGTTCCTATGACTATGATATTATGCAACTCCCGTTTGCCGGAGGAACACTTTGTGTGCTACCAAACGTCACAACGTAACTGGGTGATTATAAAGGAGCTCTACAGGTGTCTCCAAAGGTACATGTTGGGTTGGCGTATTTCGAGATTAGGATTTGTCACTCCGATTGTCGGAGAGGTATCTCTGGGCCCTCTCGGTAATGCACATCACATAAGCCTGGCAAGCATTGCAACTAATGAGTGCTGGGGAACGTAGTAATTTCAAAAAAATCCTACGTACACACAAGATCATGGTGATGCATAGCAATGAGAGGGGAGAGTGTGATCTACGTACCCTTGTAGACCAACAGCGGAAGCGTTATGACAACGCGGTTCATGTAGTCGTACATCTTCACGGCCCGATCGATCAAGCACCGAAACTACGGCACCTCCGAGTTCTAGCACACGTCCAGCTCGATGACGATCCCCAGACTCTGATCCAGCAAAGTGTCGGCGAAGAGTTCCGTCAGCACGACGGCGTGGTGACGATCTTGATGTTCAACTGTCGCAGGGCTTCGCCTAAGCACCACTACAATATTATCGAGGTATATGGTGGAAGGGGGCACCGCACATGGCTAAGAAAACGATCACGAGGATCAACTTATGTGTCTAGGGGTGCCCCCTGCCCCCGTATATAAAGGAGCAAGGGGAGGAGGCCGGCCGGCCCTATTGGCGCGCCAAGGAGGAGTCCTACGCCTAGTAGGAGTAGGA
Organism: Triticum urartu; assembly: GCF_003073215.2. Classification (NCBI taxonomy): domain Eukaryota; kingdom Viridiplantae; phylum Streptophyta; class Magnoliopsida; order Poales; family Poaceae; genus Triticum; species Triticum urartu. Next base: position 551,539,082 of record NC_053027.1, on the reverse strand, counting down.
CTCCTACTAGGAGGGGGAAAGGAAGTGGGGAGGGAGAAGGAAAGGGGGGCGCCCCCCCCCCTATCCTAGTCCAATTCGGACCAGGGGGGAGGAGGCGCACGGCCCACCCTGGCTGCCCTTCTCTCTCTCCACTAAGGCCCATATGGCCCATTACTTCTCCCGGGGGGGTTCCGGTAACCCTCCGGCACTCCGGTTTTTTCCGAAATCACCTGGAACACTTCCGATGTCCAAATATAGCTGTCCAATATATCAATCGTTATGTCTCAAACATTTCGAGACTCCTCGTTATGTCTGTGATCACATCTGGGACTCCGAACTAACTTCAGTACATCAAAAACTCATAAACTCATATAACTGTCATCGAAACCTTAAGCGTGCGGACCCTACGGGTTCGAGAACAATGTAGACATGACCGAGACATGTCTCCGGTCAATAACCAATAGCGGAACCTGGATGCTCATATTGGCTCCCACATATTCTACGAAGATCTTTATCGGTCAGACTGCATAACAACATACGTTGTTCCCTTTGTCATCGGTATGTTACTTGCCCGAGATTCGATCGTCGGTATCTCAATACCTAGTTCAATCTCGTTACCGGCAAGTCTCTTTCCTCGTTACGTAATACATCATCTCGCAACTAACTCATTAGTTGCAATGCTTGCAAGGCTTGTGTGATGTGCATTACCGAGAGGGCCCAGAGATACCTCTCCGACAATCGGAGTGACAAATCCTAATCTCGAAATATGCCAACCCAACATGTACCTTTGGAGACACCTGTAGAGCTCCTTTATAATCGCCCAGTTACGTTGTGACGTTTGGTAGCACACAAAGTGTTCCTCCGGCAAATGTGAGTTGCGTAATCTCATAGTCATAGGAACATGTATAAGTCATGAAGAAAGCAATAGCAACATACTAAACGATCGGGTGCTAAGCTAATGGAATGGGTCATGTCAATCACATCATTCTCCTAATAATGTGATCCCGTTAATCAAATGACAACACATGTCTATGGTTAGGAAACATAACCATGTTTGATTAACGCGCTAGTCAAGTAGTGGCATACTAGTGACGTTTAGTTTGTCTATGTATTCACACAAGTATTATGTTTCCGGATAATACAATTCTAGCATGAATAATAAACATTTATCATGATATAAGGAAATAAAATAATAACATTATTATTGCCTCTAGGGCATATTTCCTTCAGTCTCCCACTTGCACTAGAGTCAATAATCTAGATTACACGGTAATGATTCTAACACCCATGGAGCTTTGGTGCTGATCATGTTTTGCTCGTGGAAGAGGCTTAGTCAACGGGTCTGCAACATTCAGATCCGTATGTATCTTGCAAATCTCTATGTCTCCCACATGGACTAGATCCCGGATGGAATTGAAACGTCTCTTGATGTGCTTGGTTCTCTTGTGAAATCTGGATTCCTTTGCCAAGGCAATTGCACCAGTATTGTCACAAAAGATTTTTATTGGACCCGATGCACTAGGTATGACAACTAGATCGGATATGAACTCCTTCATCCAGACTCCTTCGTTTGCTGCTTCCGAAGCAGCTATGTACTCCGCTTCACATGTAGATCCCGCCACAACGCTTTGTTTAGAACTGCACCAACTGACAGCTCCACCGTTTAATGTAAACACGTATCCGGTTTGCGATTTAGAATCGTCCGGATCAGTGTCAAAGCTTGCATCAACGTAACCATTTACGATGAGCTCTTTGTCACCTTCATATATGAGAAACATATCCTTAGTCCTTTTCAGGTATTTCAGGATGTTCTTGACCGCTGTCCAGTGATCCACTCCTGGATTACTTTGGTACCTCCCTGCTAGACTTATAGCAAGATACACATCAGGTCTGGTACACAGCATTGCATACATGATAGAGCCTATGGCTGAAGCATAGGGAACATCTTTCATTTTCTCTTTATCTTCTGCATTGGCCGGGCGTTGAGTCTTACTCAATTTCACACCTTGTAACACAGGCAAGAATCCTTTCTTTGCTTGATCCATTTTGAACTTTTTCAAAACTTTGTCAAGGTATGTGCTTTGTGAAAGTCCAATTAAGCGTCTCGATCTGTCTCTATAGATCTTAATGCCCAATATGTAAGCAGCTTCACCGAGGTCTTTCATTGAAAAACTCTTATTCAAGTATCCCTTTATGCTATCCAGAAATGCTACAGAGCTCCCACTCACTTTCTTGTAAATAAAGGCTTCTCCAAAAGTCTGTACAAAACCAAATGCTTTGATCACACTATCAAAGCGTTTATTCCAACTCCGAGAGGCTTGCACCAGTCCATAAATGGATCGCTGGAGCTTGCACACTTTGTTAGCTCCCTTTGGATCGACAAAACCTTCCGGCTGCATCATATACAACTCTTCTTCCAGAAATCCATTCAGGAATGCAGTTTTGACATCCATTTGCCAAATTTCATAATCATAAAATGCGGCAATTGCTAACATGATTCGGACAGACTTAAGCATCGCTACGGGTGAGAAGGTCTCATCGTAGTCAATCCCTTGAACTTGTCGAAAACCTTTTGCGACAAGTCGAGCTTTGTAGACAGTAACATTACCGTCAGCGTCAGTCTTCTTCTTGAAGATCCATTTATTCTCAATTGCTTGCCGATCATTGGGCAAGTCAACCAAAGTCCATACTTTGTTCTCATACATGGATCCCATCTTAGATTTCATGGCTTCAAGCCATTTTTCGGAATTTGGGCTCACCATCGCTTCTCCATAGTTCGTAGGTTCATCATGATCTAGTAGCATGACTTCCAGAACAGGATTACCGTACCACTCTGGTGCGGATCTTACTCTGGTTGATCTACGAGGCTCAGTAGTATCTTGTTCTGAAGTTTCATGATCATCATCATTAGCTTCCTCACTAATTGGTGTAGGTGTCACAGAAACTGGTTTCTGTGATGTACTACTTTCCAATAAGGGAGCAAGTACAGTTACCTCATCAAGTTCTATTTTCCTCCCACTCACTTCTTTCGAGAGAAACTCCTTCTCTAGAAAGTTTCCGAATTTAGTAACAAAAGTCTTGCCTTCGGATCTGTGATAGAAGGTGTATCCAATAGTTTCCTTTGGATATCCTATGAAGACACATTTCTCCGATTTGGGTTCGAGCTTATCAGGTTGAAGCTTTTTCACATAAGCATCGCAACCCCAAACTTTCAGAAATGACAACTTTGGTTTCTTGCCAAACCACAGTTCATAAGGCGTCGTCTCAACGGATTTTGATGGTGCCCTATTTAACGTGAATGCGGCCGTCTCTAGAGCATAACCCGAAAACGATAGCGGTAAATCAGTAAGAGACATCATAGATCGCACCATATCAAGTAAAGTACGATTACGACGTTCGGACACCATTACGCTGTGGTGTTCCGGGTGACGTGAGTTGCGAAACTATTCCGCATTGTTTCAAATGTACACCGAACTCGTAACTCAAATATTCTCCTCCACGATCAGATCGTAGGAATTTTATTTTCTTGTTACGATGATTTTCAACTTCACTCTGAAATTCTTTGAACTTTTCAAATGTTTCAGACTTATGTTTCATTAAGTAGATATACCCATATCTGCTTAAGTCATCTGTGAAGGTGAGAAAATAACGATATCCGCCATGAGCCTCAACATTCATCGGACCACATACATCTGTATGTATGATTTCCAACAAATCTGTTTCTCTCTCCATAGTACCGGAGAACGGTGTTTTTGTCATCTTACCCATAAGGCACGGTTCGCAAGTACCAAGCGATTCATAATCAAGTGGTTCCAAAAGTCCATCAGTATGGAGTTTCTTCATGCGCTTTACACCAATATGACCCAAACGGTAGTGCCACAAATAAGTTGCACTATCATTATCAACTCTGCATCTTTTGGCTTCAACATTATGAATATGTGTGTCACTACTATCGAGATTTAATAAGAATAGACCACTCTTTAAGGGTGCATGACCATAAAAGATATTACTCATATAAATAGAACAACCATTATTCTCTGATTTAAATGAATAACCGTCTCGCAACAAACAAGATCCAGATATAATGTTCATGGTTAACGCTGGCACCAAATAACAATTATTTAGGTCTAATACTAATCCCGAAGGTAGATGTAGAGGTAGCGTGCCGACCGCGATCACATCGACTTTGGAACCATTTCCCACGCGCATCGTCACCTCGTCCTTAGCCAATCTTCGCTTAATCCGTAGTCCCTGTTTCGAGTTGCAAATGTTAGCAACAGAACCAGTATCAAATACCCAAGTGCTACTGCGAGCATTAGTAAGGTACACATCAATAACATGTATATCACATATACCTTTGTTCACCTTGCCATCCTTCTTATCCGCCAAATACTTGGGGCAGTTCCGCTTCCAGTGACCAGTCTGCTTGCAGTAGAAGCACTCAGTTTCAGGCTTAGGTCTAGGTTTGGGTTTCTTCTCTTGAGTAGCAACTCTCTTGCTGTTCTTTTTGAAGTTCCCCTTCTTCTTCCATTTGCCCTTTTTCTTGAAACTAGTGGTCTTGTTGACCATCAACACTTGATGCTCCTTCTTGATTTCTACCTCCGCAACTTTCAACATTGCGAAGAGCTCGGGAATAGTCTTGTTCATCCCTTGCATATTATAGTTCATCACGAAGCTCTTGTAGCTAGGTGGTAGTGATTGGAGAATTTTATCAATGACGCAATCATCTGGAAGATTAACTCCCAATTGAATCAAGTGATTATTATACCCAGACATTTTGAGTATATGCTCACTGACAGAACTGTTCTCCTCCATCTTGCAGCTATAGAACTTATTGGAGACTTCATATCTCTCAATCCGGGCATTTGCTTGAAATATTAACTTCAACTCCTGGAACATCTCATATTCTCCATGACGTTCAAAACGTCGTTGAAGTCCCGATTCTAAGCCGTAAAGCATGGCACACTGAACTATCGAGTAGTCATCAGCTTTGCTCTGCCAGACGTTCATAACATCTGGAATTGCTCCAGTAGCAGGCCTGGCACCCAGTGGTGCTTCCAGGATGTAATTCTTCTGTGCAGCAATGAGGATAATCCTCAAGTTACGGACCTAGTCCGTGTAATTGCTACCATCATCTTTCAACTTTGCTTTCTCAAGGAATGCATTAAAATTCAACGGAACAATAGCACGAGCCATCTATCTACAATCAAACATAAACAAGCAAGATACTATCAGGTACTAAGTTCATGATAAATTTAGGTTCAATTAATCATATTACTAAAGAACTCCCACTTAGATAGACATCCTCTAATCCTCTAAGTGATTACGTGATCCAAATCAACTAAACCATGTCCGATCATCATGTGAGATGGAGTAGTTTCATTGGTGAACATCACTATGTTGATCATATCTACTATATGATTCACGCTCGACCTTTTGGTCTCCGTGTTCCGAGGCCATATCTGTATATGCTTGGCTCGTCAAGTATAACCTGAGTATTCCGCGTGTGCAACTGTTTTGCACCCGTTGTATTTGAACGTAGAGCCTATCACACCCGATCATCACGTGGTGTCTCAGCACGAAGAACTTTCGCAACGGTGCATACTCAGGGAGAACACTTCTTGATAATTAGTGAGAGATCATTTTAAAATGCTACCGTCAAACAAAGCAAGATAAGATGCATAAAAGATAAACATCACATGCAATCAATATAAGTGATATGATATGGCCATCATCATGACCACCATTGTCACCGGCGCGACACCTTGATCACCATCGTAGCATCGTTGTCGTCTCGCCAATGTTATGCTTCCACGACTATCGCTACCGCTTAGTGATAAAGTAAAGCATTACAGCACAATTGCATTGCATACAATAAAGCGACAACCATATGGCTCCTGCCAGTTGCCGATAACTTGGTTACAAAACATGATCATCTCATACAATAAAATTTAGCATCATGTCTTGACCATATCACATCACAACATGCCCTACAAAAACAAGTTAGACGTCCTCTACTTTGTTGTTGCAAGTTTTACGTGGCTGCTACGGGCTTAAGCAAGAACCAATCTTACCTACGCATAAAAACCACAACGATAGTTTGTCAAGTTGGTGCTGTTTTAACCTTCGCAAGGACCGGGCGTAGCCACACTCGGTTCAACTAAAGTTGGAGAAACTGACACCCGCTAGCCACCTTTCTGCAAAGCACGTCGGGAGAACCGGTCTCGCGTAAGCGTACGCGTAATGTCGGTCCGGGCCGCTTCGTCCAACAATACCGCCGAACCAAAGTATGACATGCTGGTAAGCAGTATGATTTATATCGCCCACAACTCACTTGTGTTTTACTCGTGCATATAACATCAACACATAAAACCTAGGCTCAGATGCCACTGTTGGGGAACGTAGTAATTTCAAAAAAATTCCTACGTACACACAAGATCATGGTGATGCATAGCAACGAGAGGGGAGAGTGTGATCTACGTACCCTTGTAGACCAACAGCGGAAGCGTTATGACAACGCGGTTCATGTAGTCGTATGTCTTCACGGCCCGATCGATCAAGCACCGAAACTACGGCACCTCCGAGTTCTAGCACACGTTCAGCTCGATGACGATCCCTGGACTTCGATCCAGCAAAGTGTCGGGGAAGAGTTCCGTCAGCACGACGGCGTGGTGACGACCTTGATGTTCAACTGTCGCAGGGCTTTGCCTAAGCACTGCTACAATATTATCGAAGTATATGGTGGAAGGGGGCACCGCACACGGCTAAGAAAACGATCACGAGGATCAACTTGTGTGTCTAGGGGTGCCCCCTGCCCCCGTATATAAAGGAGCAAGGGGAGGAGGCCGGCCGGCCCTATTGGCGCGCCAAGGAGGAGTCCTCCTCCTAGTAGTAGTAGGACTCCTAGGAGGGGGAAAGGACGTGGGGAGGGAGAAGGAAAGGGGGGCGCCGCCCCCCCTCTCCTAGTCCAATTCGGACCAGGGGGAGGAGGCGCACGGCCCACCCTAGCTGCCCTTCTCTCTCTCCACTAAGGCCCATATGGCCCATTACTTCTCCCGGGGGGGTTCCGGTAACCCTCCGGCACTCCGGTTTTTTCCGAAATCACCCGGAACACTTCCGATGTCCGAATATAGCTGTCCAATATATCAATCTTTATGTCTCGACCATTTCGAGACTCCTCGTAATGTCCATGATCACATCCGGGACTCCGAACTAACTTCGGTACATCAAAAACTCATAAACTCATATAACTGTCATCGAAACCTTAAGCGTGCGGACCCTACGGGTTCGAGAACAATGTAGACATGACCGAGACATGTCTCCGGTCAATAACCAATAGTGGAACCTGGATGCTCATATTGGCTCCCACATATTCTACGAAGATCTTTATCGGTCAGACCGCATAACAACATACGTTGTTCCCTTTGTCATCGGTATGTTACTTGCCCGAGATTCGATCGTCGGTATCTCAATACCTAGTTCAATCTCGTTACCGGCAAGTCTCTTTACTCGTTACATAATACATCATCTCGCAACTAACTCATTAGTTGTAATGCTTGCAAGGCTTGTGTGATGTGCATTACCGAGAGGGCCCAGAGATACCTCTCCGACAATCGGAGTGACAAATCCTAACCTCGAAATACGCCAACCCAACATTCACCTTTGGAGACACCTGTAGAGCTCTTTTATAATCACCCAGTTACGTTGTGACGTTTGGTAGCACACAAAGTGTTCCTCCGGCAAACGTGAGTTGCATAATCTCATAGTCATAGGAACATGTATAAGTCATGAAGAAATCAATAGCAACATACTAAACGATCGGGTGCTAAGCTAATGGAATGGGTCATGTCAATCACATCATTCTCCTAATAATGTGATCCCATGAATCAAATGATAACACATGTCTATGGTTAGGAAACATAACCATCTTTGATTAACGAGCTAGTCAAGTAGAGGCATACTAGTGACGTTTAGTTTGTCTATGTATTCACACAAGTATTATGTTTCCGGATAATACAATTCTAGGATGAATAATAAACATTTATCATGATATAAGGAAATAAAATAATAACATTATTATTGCCTCTAGGGCATATTTCCTTCAGCAAGATGGAGGAGAACAGTTCTGTCAGTGAGCATATACTCAAAATGTCTGGGTATAATAATCACTTGATTCAATTGGGAGTTAATCTTCCAGATGATTGCGTCATTGACAGAATTCTCCAATCACTTCCACCTAGCTACAAGAGCTTCATGATGAACTATAATATGCAAGGGATGAATAAGACAATTCCCGAGCTCTTCGCAATGCTGAAAGCTGCGGAGGTAGAAATCAAGAAGGAGCATCAAGTGTTGATGGTCAACAAGACCACTAGCTTCAAGAAAAAGGGCAAAGGGAAGAAGACAGGGAACTTCAAAAAGAATAGCAAGCAAGTTGCTGCTTAGGAGAAGAAACCCAAATCTGGACCTAAGCCTGAAACTGAGTGCTTCTATTGCAAGCAGACTGGTCACTGGAAGCGGAACTGCCCCAAGTATTTGGCGGATAAGAAGGATGGCAAGGTGAACAAAGGTATATATGATATACATGTTATTGATGTGTACCTTACTAATGCTCGTAGAAGCACCTGGGTATTTGATACTGGTTCTGTTGCTAACATTTGCAACTCGAAACAGGGACTACGGATTAAGCGAAGATTGGCTAAGGACGAGGTGACGATGCGCGTGGGAAATGGTTCCAAAGTCGATGTGATCGCGGTCGGCACGCTACCTCTACATCTACCTTCGAGATTAGTATTAGACCTAAATAATTGTTATTTGGTGCCAGCGTTGAGCATGAACATTATATCTGGATCTTGTTTGATGCGAGACGGTTATTCATTTAAATCAGAGAATAATGGTTGTTCTATTTATATGAGTAATATCTTTTATGGTCATGCACCCTTGAAGAGTGGTCTATTCTTATTAAATATCGATAGTAGTGACACACATATTCATAATGTTGAAGCCAAAAGATGCAGAGTTGATAATGATAGTGCAACTTATTTCTGGCACTGCCATTTAGGTCATATCGGTGTAAAGCGCATGAAGAAACTCCATACTGATGGACTTTTGGAACCACTTGATTATGAATCACTTGGTACTTGCGAACCGTGCCTTATGGGCAAGATGACCAAAACACCGTTCTCCGGTACTATGGAGAGAGCAAAAGATTTGTTGGAAATCATACATACAGATGTATGTGGTCCGATGAATGTTGAGGCTCGTGGCGGATATCGTTATTTTCTCACCTTCATAGATGACTTAAGCAGATATGGATATATCTACTTAATGAAACATAAGTCTGAAACATTTGAAAAGTTCAAAGAATTTCAGAGTGAAGTTGAAAATCATCGTAACAAGAAAATAAAATTCCTATGATCTGATCGTGGAGGAGAATATTTGAGTTACGAGTTTGGTGTACATTTGAAACAATGCGGAATAGTTTCGCAACTCACGCCACCCGGAACACCACAGCGTAATGGTGTGTCCGAACGTCGTAATCGTACTTTACTAGATATGGTACGATCTATGATGTCTCTTACTGATTTACCGCTATCATTTTGGGGTTATGCTTTAGAGACGACCGCATTCACGTTAAATAGGGCACCATCAAAATCCGTTGAGACGACGCCTTATGAACTGTGGTTTGGGAAGAAACCAAAGTTGTCGTTTCTGAAAGTTTGGGGCTGCGATGCTTATGTGAAAAAGCTTCAACCTGATAAGCTCGAACCCAAATCGGAGAAATGTTTCTTCATAGGATATCCAAAGGAAACTATTGGATACACCTTCTATCACAGATCCGAAGGCAAGACTTTTGTTGCTAAATTCGGAAACTTTCTAGAGAAGGAGTTTCTCTCGAAAGAAGTGAGTGGGAGGAAAGTAAAACTTGATGAGGTAACTGTACCTGCTCCCTTATTGGAAAGTAGTACATCACAGAAACCGGTTTCTGTGACACCTACACCAATTAGTGAGGAAGCTAATGATGATGATCATGAAACTTCAGAACAAGATACTACTGAACCTCGTAGATCAACCAAAGTAAGATCCGCACCAGAGTGGTATGGTAATCCTATTCTGGAAGTCATGCTACTAGATCATGATGAACCTACGAACTATGGAGAAGCGATGGTGAGCCCAGATTCCGCAAAATGGCTTGAAGCCATGAAATCTGAGATGGGATCCATGTATGAGAACAAAGTGTGGACTTTGGTTGACTTGCCCAAAGATCGGCAAGCAATTGAGAATAAATGGATCTTCAAGAAGAAGACTGACGCTGACGGTAATATTACTGTCTACAAAGCTCGACTTGTCGCAAAAGGTTTTCAACAAGTTCAAGGGATTGACTACGATGAGACCTTCTCACCTGTAGCGATGCTTAAGTCTGTCCGAATCATGTTAGCAATTGCCGCATTTTATGATTATGAAATTTGGCATATGGATGTCAAAACTGCATTCCTGAATGGATTTCTGGAAGAAGAGTTGTATATGATGCAGCCGGAAGGTTTTGTCGGTCCAAAGGGAGCTAACAAAGTGTGCAAGCTCCAGCGATCCATTTATGGACTGGTGCAAGCCTCTCGGAGTTGGAATAAACACTTTGATAATGTGATCAAAGCTTTTGGTTTTGTACATACTTTTGGAGAAGCCTGTATTTACAAGAAAGTGAGTGGGAGCTCTGTAGCATTTCTGATATTATATGTAGATGACATATTACTAATCAGAAATGATATAGAATTTCTGGATAGCATAAAGGGATACTTGAATAAGAGTTTTTCAATGAAAGACCTCGTTGAAGCTTCTTACATATTGGGCATTAAGATCTATAGAGATAGATCAAGACGCTTAATTGGACTTTCACAAAGCACATACCTTGACAAAATTTTGAAGAAGTTCAAAATGGATCAAGCAAAGAAAGGATTCTTGCCTGTGTTACAAGGTGTGAAATTGAGTAAGACTCAATGCCCGACCACTGCAGAAGATAGAGAGAAAATCAAAGATGTTCCCTATGCTTCAGCCATAGGCTCTATCATGTATGCAATGCTGTGTACCAGACCTGATGTATGTCTTGCTATAAGTCTAGCAGGGAGGTACCAAAGTAATCCAGGAGTGGATCACTGGACAGCGGTCAAGAACATCCTGAAATACCTAAAAAGGACTAAGGATATGTTTCTCGTATATGGAGGTGACAAAGAGCTCATCGTAAATGGTTACGTTGATGTAAGCTTTGACACTGATCCAGACGATTCTAAATCGCAAACCGGATACGTGTTTACATTAAACGGTGGAGCTGTCAGTTGGTGCAGTTCTAAACAAAGCATTGTGGCAGGATATACATGTGAAGCGGAGTACATAGCTGCTTCGGAAGCAGCAAATGAAGGAGTCTGGATGAAGGAGTTCATATCCGATCTAGGTGTCATACCTAGTGCATCGGGTCCAATGAAAATCTTTTGTGACAATACTGGTGCAATTGCCTTGGCAAAGGAATCCAGATTTCACAAGAGAACCAAGCACATCAAGAGACGCTTCAATTCCATCCGGGATCTAGTCCAGGTGGGAGACATAGAGATTTGCAAGATACATACGGATCTGAATGTAGCAGACCCGTTGACTAAGCCTCTTCCATGAGCAAAACATGATCAGCACCAAAGCTCCATGGGTGTTAGAATCATTACTGTGTAATCTAGATTATTGACTCTAGTGCAAGTGGGAAACTGAAGGAAATATGCCCTAGAGGCAATAATAAAGTTATTATTTATTTCCTTATATCATGATAAAAGTTTATGATTCATGCTAGAATTGTATTATCCGGAAACATAATACTTGTGTGAACACATAGACAAACTAAACGTCACTAGTGTGCCTCTACTTGACTAGCTCGTTAATCAAAGATGGTTATGTTTCCTAACCATAGACATGTGTTGTCATTTGATTAACGGGATCACATCATTAGGAGAATGATGTGATTGACATGACCCATTCCATTAGCTTAACACCCGATCGTTTAGTATGTTGATATTGCTTTCTTCATGACTTATACATGTTCCTATGACTATGAGATTATGCAACTCCCGTTTGCCGGAGGAACACTTTGTGTGCTACCAAACGTCACAACATAACTGGGTGATTATAAAGGAGCTCTACAGGTGTCTCCAAAGGTACATGTTGGGTTGGCGTATTTCGATATTAGGATTTTTCACTCCGATTGTCGGGGAGGTATCTCTGGGCCCTCTCGGTAATGCACATCACATAAGCCTTGCAAGCATTGCAACTAATGAGTTAGTTGCGAGATGATGTATTACGAAACGAGTAAAGAGACTTGCCGGTAACGAGATTGAACTAGGTATTGAGATACCGACGATCGAATCTCGGGCAAGTAACATACCGATGACAAAGGGAACAAAGTATGTTGTTATGCGGTCTGACCGATAAAGATCTTCGTAGAATATGTGGGAGCCAATATGAGCATCCAGGTTCCGCTATTGGTTATTGACCAGAGACATGTCTCGGTCATGTCTACATTGTTCTCGAACCCGTAGGGTCCGCACGCTTAACGTTACGATGACAGTTTCATTATGAGTTTATATATTTTGATGTACCGAAGTTTGCTCGGAGTCCCAGATATGATCACGGACATGACGAGGAGTCTCGAAGTGGTCGAGACATAAAGATTGATATATTGGACGGCTATATTCGGACACCGGAAGTGTTCCGGGTGATTTCGGAGAAAACCGGAGTGCCGGAGGGTTACCGGAACCCCCCGGGAGAAGTAATGGGCCTTATGGGTCCTAGTGGAGAGAGAGAGAGGGGCGGCCAGGGTGGGCCGCGCGCCCCCTCCCCCTCTGGTCCGAATTGGACTAGGAGAAGGGGGGCGGCGCCCCCCTTTCCTTCTCCCTCTCTCCCTTCCTTTCCCCATCCTAGTAGGAGTAGGAAAGAGGGGAGTCCTACTCCTACCAGGAGGAGGACTCCTCCTCCTTGGCGCGCCCTAGGGCCGGCCGGCCTCCCCCCCTTGCTCCTTTATATACGGGGGCAGGGGGGCACCTCTAGACATACAAGTTGATCCTCGTGATCATTTTCTTAGCCGTGTGCGGTGCCCCCTTCCACCATACTCCTCGACAATATTGTAGCGGTGCTTAGGCGAAGCCCTGCGACGGTAGAACATCAAGATCGTCACCACGCCGTCGTGCTGACGGAACTCTTCCCCGACACTTTGCTGGATCGGAGTCCGGGGATCGTCATCGAGCTGAACATGTGCTAAAACTCGGAGGTGCCCTAGTTTCGGTGCTTGATCGGTTGGACCGTGAAGACGTACGACTACATCAACCGCGTTGTCATAACGCTTCCGCTTTCGGTCTACGAGGGTACGTAGACAACACTCTCCCCACTCATTGCTATGCATCACCATGATCTTGCGTGTGCGTAGGAATTTTTTTTGAAATTACTACGTTCCCCAACAGGAGGTGGGTCGAGGAGGGCACAACCCACCAGGGCGTGCCCAGGTGGGTTATGCCCACCTGGTGGGCCCCCTCTGGTAGTTATTTGCTCCGCTAATTCTTATATATTCCATAAAAATTCTCCGTGAAGTTTCAGCTCATTTGGAGTTGTGCAGAATAGGTAGCCTGACGTAGTCTTTTCAGCTCCAGAATTCTAGCTGTCGGTATTCTCCCTCTTTGTGTGAACCTTGCATATTATGAGATAAAAGGCATTAGAATTGCTCCAAAAAGTATTATTATGCATAAAAACATCATAAATAACAATAGGAAAACATGATGCAAAATGGACGTATCAACTCCCGCAAGCTTAGACCTCGCTTGTCCTCAAGCGAAAACCGAAATTGAAAAATAAATCCACATGCTTAGAGAGAGAGGTGTCGATAAAAACAAAATACGGACATAGAAGCATCATGTATATTATTATAACAGCAACAAACTTTATCATAGAACTTTTATCACATAATGTTTATCATAAACTTCTCATGAATAAGTAATAATTCATCACAACATCGAAGTATAAAGCATAAACTCTATTGAAAATCAACAAACTATGTTCTCACTCAACTTTGCAACTACAATTCATCATCTTTTCAGGAAGGGTCACGTATCGGAGCCTTTTGGCAAGTCCACATACTCAACCATCATATAGTCTTCTATGATTTCTAACACTCACCGCATACACATGAGCAAAAAGTTTCAACCGGACACATAAGAAGATAGGGGCTTATAGTTTCGCCTCCCAACGTATTCACCTCAAGGGTGGTGTCAACAATAATAACTCATGCCACCCATATCCAGCTGGATATATGTGCCTAGATCTTTCCGCACCACAAGGTGCTTGCAAAAAGAGAAAATAAAAAGGAATAGAGAGAAATACTTTGACTCTTGCATAAAAATAAATACATAAAAGTAAAATATAGGACCTTCACAGAGGGAAGCAGAGGTTGCCATGCGCTTTTTGGTTGTATGCTCAATCTCTTAGTGCAAAAGAACGTCACGTTATATTGCCCCTTATGATAGCAACCTTTATTGTGCAGCATGTCGCCTTTATTATTTTGCTATCACAAGTTCATACAACGCTCAATTTTCTCTTACACTAAATGATCTAACACATTTAGAAGCAATTTTTATTGCCTTATTGCACCAATGACAACTTACTTGAAGGATCTTACTCAATCCATAGGTAGGTATTGTGGCTCTCAAAACAAGATTTGGTTTAAGGGTTTTGGATACACAAGTAGTATCTCTACTTAGTGCGGAATTTTGGCTAGCAAAGATAGGGGCAAGCACCACATGTTAAAGGATCTATGACAATATAACTTCTATGTGAATATGAACAAACATAAATCATTACGTTGTCTTCCTTGTCCAACGTCAACAATTTTGGCATATAATATTTTGATGGGGGCTCACAATCATAAAAGATGTCCAAGATAGTGTATTTGCATGTGAATCTTCTCTTCCCTTATTAATTCTTTCATGAATTGCATTATTGACCAATGCTATGTTTGTAAATCTCCAATAAATTTTTCTACTTATACTCTTCCTTATGTGATGTCATTACTTACCATAAGATTAGCATATGGTCTTTTTCATTTATTTCCTTTCTTTTTATTGAACATGAAAGTGAAGAGAGCAAAACTCAAACTAAACTCTATTATATATCTGGCACACGATTACAAGGATAGATCACTAAGTAAGCACTCGAAAACAAAGGATCGAACTAACTTTTATTGAACTAAAGCAAAAGATAACTAAGGATAGAACTAAGGTAAGTAAAAGCAAAAGATAATGGAGGTGATACGATACAGGGAACCTCCCCCAAGCTTGGCACAAGCCAAGGGGAGTGCCCATACCCGATACTCAAGTCTCCTTTGGTGATGAAGAAGAAGGTGGTGGTGATGAAGTAGTGGAGGATTCGTCCTTCTCTTCTAGGCTCAAAAGATACTGCAATCTTCGGATGACGCTCTGATGGGTAATGATGTGCTCTTGCAATAAAATATTTTCATGAGTGAGATATTTGTTTTGAACACGAACCGTTTCGATGATCCTAAAGGCCTCAATCTCAGTGGGAGTGAGGTATTCATAGTATGGTTGGAGGACATCTTCTTCTTTCTCCACGGGCAAGGCCGACTCTACTGCCGGAGTTTGATCTCCGACAACTTCCTTGCTCTTGTCCCCCTTGAAAGTTTCTTCGAGCTCTTCTCTCTTCAATTCAATCTTCATCAACCAAGAATCCTCTTCTACGTTGTTGGTGGGGGATGAGGACATGGTGCCTGGCCTGACAGATCTGACAGAAAATTGCAAGAAAAGAAAACAGAAGATTTCTCCGTGATACGATTATCAATAGGTTCGGGAGGTATATAAAGATTTTTTTACCTTGGGAAACAAGTAGACGGAAGAAAAAGGAGTCCGAAAGGTACCCGAGGTGGGCACAACCTGCCAGGCGCTGATACGTCTCCAACGTATCTATAATTTTTGATTGTTCCATACTGTTTTATTATCAATCTTGGATGTTTTATAATCATTTTATATCATTTTTTGGTACTAACCTATTGACATAGTGCCAAGTGCCAAGTGCTATTTTTTCCATGTTTTTTACATCGCAGAAAATCAATACCAAACGGAGTCCAAATGCCACAAAACTCCACGATGATTTTTTATGGGCCAGATGGAAGATGTTGGGACCTAGTTGCACCTGGGGGGAGTCCCGAGGAGGGGACAACCCATCAGGGCGCGCCAGGAGGCCCAGGCGCGCCCTGGTGGGTTGTGCCCACCTCGGGTGCCCCCGGACCGCCTCTTTGCTCTATAAACACCCCAAAAATACCAGAACCCTAGAAGCGTTGACGAAATTTCATCCAGCCGCCGCAGAGTCCAGAACCACCAGATCCAATCTAGACACCATCTCGGATGGGGATCGCCACCTCCATTGGTGCCTCTCCGATGATGCGTGAGTAGTTTTTTGTAGACCTTCCACTACTAGGAAAAAGGCTACTAGCAGCGCGGGTAAAATGGCTACTAGCAGCGCGGGTACCCGCGCTACTAGTATCGTGCTACAGCTAATAGTTAGTAGTAGCGCGGGTAAACCCGTGCTACTACTACTAACATTTTACTAGTAGCGCGGATGTCACCCGCGCTACTACTAACGGAATAGTAGTAGCGCGTCTATAGTACCACACGCTGCTAGTATCCTGAATACTAGTAGCACTCCATTTCACCCCCACGCTACTACTAACTAATTAGGAATTAAAAAATAAAATCCATCAATTCCATTTTATGCATACAATTCTAACAGCTAAAACAAGCCTAGATTTGTAATAAACCAGCAGCATTACACATCATTCCAAATCAAAGATTTATAGTAAACCAGGAGCATTAGAGCATATCCATACATCTACACTTATTGCCTAGTCACTTATTCCCAGCTAGTACAAACACAGTTGGAAGCAAATAAAAATGCATAAAAACACCAAACAGTGGCATTCTATCCCTCCAAATGATTTGCTCCCTCTCCATCCTTGCAATCATCTTCTTCTCCCTTATGTGCTTCTCCCATTTATGAATCCAAGATTTCTGTAAAGAGCAAAGAACAAATAAAATTAAATTTCAGCAGACATATATTTCCTTGCATGTTGTGATGTACAGTAGCTATGGGAATAAATATACGAAAACAAAAAAGTGAGTGATTTCTATTAACAAGAGATCGCCTATGTAATAGCTACAAACAAATAAAATTAACGTCTAGATAATATATATTGCCAACATGCTTAGATGAACTATATACTGCCAGGTAATAGGACATATCTAATTTTCACATTAATTGCCTTTAGTTTTCTTCAAAACTAAATATACTTAAACTTAGATCATTTCATATAGATGTTCAAAGGATAATACGGCTAAAAGAATCCAATTTTTTTGTTTTTTTGAAGTAGTTTAAAAGGAAAGCATTAACACATAATAGAAATGATTATCTGCCATAGGGTGATGCTGGACAGCTAAAAAGCTCACAACCTATCAGATCAATTGCTCGATAGGACAGCACAAATCTTATAGGATGATTTTCCAAAACGAAAGCAGACCAACAAGGACAAACAATGGCCCATCAGACCACTTGCTGTGAACTATAAGAACATTATTTCACCTCCTCATATGGTACTACTAAACTCACAATGAACATCGACACTGAATTAAGTTGCAGCCCCCCCTCAACAAGTGTGAGTTGTAATTAATTGACTACAGCAGCATTGGTAGTCTCAACAAAATAAAACAGCAGCACTGGTAGCAACACTATCAACGCCATCCCTTCAAGCAGAATAACTAGGAAAACACCGTGATCCCTGAAGGAGAACTTCCCATATCGTTCGTGTTCAACAACTAATTCTATGTGTTTCATTGGTAGTCAAATACTGTATTATATTTTTATTCTATCTGTATATACCAGGATAGCAGGGTTACCTTTGCTTCCTTAACAGGAATGTGCAAGGAAAGAAGTGAAGATGTTGCGTCTGCATTCAGTAAATGAGATAAAAGTTGAGACTCTTGATAGCCAATATCCATTCTTACTTGTAATATTACAGATACAGAACTGACAAATGATCTTCATATTAAGCAGATACCACTTTCTAAGGTGCAAACATCTAAGGAAACTTAGTTGGTGCTAATCGTGGAAGCGATCAACAACTGTTTATCTTCCTACATCAATTTGGACAGTTAACAGTAAGCAAAGATAGCATTATAATCCCAGCCAACTACGTATATAACTAGAAAAAAATGATGAAAACAAGAAGACTGTCCAACCAATTGACTACAATTATTGAGGATCTGCATGGAGAGTGCTAGTATTAAAATCGGGCTTGCAATCTAGGCTCGATCGAAACTGAAACTGAAATCGGCCTTGCAATCTAGCCTCCTCCACCTTTCACAGCGGTGGAGCAAACTGAAACTGAAATCGGCCTTGCAATCTACTACAAACCCTCTACAAAATTCGTATTGAAACTTTTTTTAAAACAGCCTCTACAAGGCCGTAAACTGGCATACGAAAACAATGCGCTCAGGATCCTAACTTTCGGGACAGCAAACTAAAACGATGGCTGCTCTCAAACCATTCATCCAAACGACACAAATAAATACTCTACGAAAAGCTTGGAACTTGCTTTACAAATTTCATATAGAGGCAACTCGAAATTCTGAGAATAACTAACTCGTTTTTCACCTAGAAGCTGGCTGTCCAGATTTGACAGTGCATTTTTGAACTGAACTAGATTCAGTTTACAGCCAGAGATACCCAACGCTCTAGATTTTTGCTAGAAGGTAATCAACACCTCGCAACATCATGGATGGGCTATATCCCTAACTAATTTGGCTAAGCAAAGGAACTAACATAGAGAAGGTCCGACCAGGCACCAAAACCAAATAAGTATAAGCACTGAAATCACCAACGAATTTGCAAATTGGTTCAGGAATCCATCTCCAATTATCAAATCTAATTCTAATCTATGAGCTGCTGCCACAGATCCCTGGTTCTTACCTAGCCAGCACCATAGAGAAGAGGGCTGATGCGAATGAGGGTTAGCTGTTGCATTAAAGCGATGCATCCATAAATCCAATCTAAGAATGTTACAACTTGCATCATCATCATCATGGCCAAATGATAGAGAAGTGAGATGGATCCATACTCTTGGTCTGGGGAGTCCCACTGACCACCCATGTGTTTGCGGCGATGGACGCTTGCACTGCATCGACAGACCCAAGCATTTATAAGCAACTAAAGCATGGTGAAAATAAAATCGTCTGATCCAAGCATTAACACAAGTTACTCTTGTTACTATAGTTCAGTTCAGTACTATATGGGTTCAGTACCATGCCTACAATCAGACGCAAGCTTCAGTGCAGTCAAAGTATAATTACAAAGAGGAGCAAGAATCAAACTTTTTATACTCATGGGCTCGTGGCACAAGCTTTAGTTCAGTAAAGAGCATAACACAAGCTACACTACAGAGTACAAAGTATAAACACAAGCTTCAGTACAGTGCAGAGGACAACACCAACTACACTTTACAAAGAGAAGAAAAATTGAAACTATATTGTACTCCCTACATGTTTTCCATCTCTGTATAAGCTGCAAAGGACAACACCAACTACACTTTACAATCTGCAAAAGTCTTTTTATTTTGGTCAGTTCGTTCGCATAAATACTTCTCTTTCTCTATCAAAGGGGAGGCACAAGCACAGCCAGCCCCCAAATGCTCTTTTCTTTAATTTCCGCCCTAAAACTTTCTTTCTGTATCACGGGATTAATTTCTGGACCAGTCTACTAAACAAATTTTTTTTCTAGATGTCTACTGCAGTTTATGAAGAAACAATAGTGGGTTCAGGGGAGGCACAACCGCACAAGCACAGCCTGCCCCCAAATGCTCTATTCTTTAATTCTCCCCCCTAAAAATTCCCACCCATGGGTTAGCATCAAGATATACCTTCTAATCCAGTCGACCGCCTTTGGATTAGGATTTATCGCGGACTCCGCTGGAGCGCTCTCAGCAATGCACTGAAGTACTGAATTTACGAGGCCTCTGAAGTACTGAACCAACTCCAACTTACTTCATGCTGAGAAAAATTTACAGTACCTTATCCTATCTTGGCGAGCTGCACGCTGTCGACGGTGAAGGGCAGGTTGCCGACGAAGACCTTGAGGTCCTCGAAGTACTCGGTCGCGGAGTCGCCTCCACCCTCGCCCTCGCTCTTCTCCCTCGGCGTCCTCCGTCTCGAACTCAGACGACACGGCCACGGCCACGGGCAGCAGGAGCCGCCTCCGCGGCGCCAGCAGCACCGACACGGCGCGCAGCGGGCCGCAGGTGAAGGAGGCGGCGGCGGCAGGCCTGGCGGCGGAGGGGAGCGGGATGAAGTGGTGCGAGAGCGCGGTGGAGAAGAGGGTGGCCGTGTAGGATCTGGGGGGGGGGGGTTGCGCGCGGCCGGTGCTCGCCGGAACCGGCCGGCGTGGGTGGTGGCGGCGGCGAGGAGATCGTGGGGAGAGGAGCCGGTGTGGGGTGGACCGAGGAACAGGTGAGTTCGTGAGAGAGTTTTTTTAGGGATTATAGAGAGAGAGTGGTGGGGTGAGAGTTTTTTTAGTAATAGCGTGGGGTCTTACCAGCGCTATAGCTACTTACGTAGTAGTAGCGCAGGTTTTATACCACTCGCTACTATTATGGCCTGTCCCGGGGACACCACTTAGTAGCAGCGCGGGTTTATACCTCTTGCTACTACTATCAACTTAGTAGTAGCGCGGTTTTTATACCCCTCGCTACTACTAATTAGGAGCAGCGCCCCCTTTTAGACCGCGCTACTGATAAACTTCTGTGTATAGGGTTTTCTTTAGTAGTGTTCGGGTCCGTAGTTAGTAGCTAGATGGCCTTCTCTCTCTCGCTGAATTCTCAATACAATAGTCTCTTGGAGATCCATATGATGTAACTCTTTTTGCGGTGTGTTTGTTGAGATCTGATGAACTTTGAGTTTATAATCAGTCATATCTTTTTATATCCATGAAAGTTATTTGAGTTTCTTTGATCTCTTATATGCATGATCTCTTATAGCCTCATAATGCTTCTCCGATATTTGGGTTTTGTTTGGCCAACTTGATCTATTTATCTTGCAATGCGAAGAGGTGCCCGGTAGTGGGTTCGATCTTACGGTGCTTGTTGATCCCAGTGACAGAAAGGGAAACAACACATATGTATCGTTGCTACTAAGAATAAAAAGATGGGATCTATATCTACGCAATAGATAAATGGATCTTGTCTACATCATGTCATCGTTCTTATTGCATTACTCCGTTTTTCCATGAACTTAATACACTAGATGCATGTTGGATAGCGGTCGATGTGTGGAGTAATAGTAGTAGATGCAGGCAGGAGTCGGTCTACTAATCTTGGATGTGATGCCTATGTAATGATCATTTCCTGAATATCATCATAATTATTTGAGGTTCTATCAATTGCCCAACAGTAATTGTTTACCCACTGTTTGCTATCTTTCTCGAGAGAAGCCACTAGTGAAACCTACGGCCGCTTCTTTCTCATATATTTGCTTGCGATCTACTATTCCTTTGCATTTTTATTCAGATCTATTAAACCAAAAATACAAAAATACTTTGATGCACTTTATTTTATTTGCGATCTATTATTCCATCTACTACAAATTTCTGGCATCGTTGCCCGAAAGGGCATGACAACCCCTTTAACACGTTGGGTTGCGAGGTGTTGTTATTTGTGTGCTGGTGCTGTTTATATTGTGTTGCTTGGTTCTCCTACTGGTTCGATAAACTTGGTTTCTTCACTGAGGGAAACACCTACCATCGCTGTGCTGCATCATCCCTTCCTCTTTGGGGAAATACCGACATAGTCCTAGCAGACAGGAGCTTTTCTGGCGCTATAGTCAAAGAGCGATCAAGTGCGCCCTGGTGTCTTGTGCCCACCAGGGGTGCCTTCCTGGTTGTTTCTTATTTTCCTAATTTTTAACATATTCCAAAACTGACAGAAAATATTTTTGCGGATTTTTCGGAGTCCATTTACTTACTGTATCACGTACCTCCTCTTTTTTCACGATTCAGGAGTGTTCTGGAAGGTTTCCTTTATGTGTTATTCCGATGTCATAGTTTGGATAACATTGCTTTCAACATTAATAGGCATACTTGAGATATAATGTTTTATTCTTTGCCCATTGACAACCTTCAGGTTAGTACCCTCGGCATTATTTATTCTGATAGCTCCAGACCAATAAACCTCCTCGATAATATAAGGTCCTTCCTATTTGGAGAGAAGTTTTCCTGCAAAGAATCTAAAACGAGAGTTGTAAAAAAGAACATATTCTCCAACTTTGAACTCACGCTTTTGGATTGTTTTATCATGCCATCTTTTAACTTTTTCTTTAAATAACTTGGCATTTTCATAAACTTGGGTTCTCCATTCATCTAGTGAGCTAATATCAAATAGCCTCTTTTCACCGACAAGTTTGAAATCATAGTTGAGTTCTTTAATTGCCAAATATGCTTTATGTTCTAACTCAAGAGGCAAATGACAAGCTTTTCCATAAACCATTTTCTAATGAGACATACCCATAGGATTTTTATATGTTGTTCTATAAGCCCAAAGTGCATCATCTAATTTCTTAGACCCATTCTCTCGGGACCTATTGACAGTTTTTTTGTAATATTAACTTTATTTCTCTATTGCCAAGTTCAACTTGACCACTAGACTGAGGATGATATGGAGATGATATTCTATGGTTAACATCATACTTAGCGAGCATTTTACGGAAAGCACCGTGAATAAAGTGTGAACTACCATCAGTCATTAAATATATAGGGACTCCAAATCTTGGGAAAATAACTTCCTTAAGCATTTTAATAGAGGTGTTGTGATCAGCACTACTAGTTGGAATAGCTTCTACCCACTTAGTAACATAATCAACGGCAACCAAAATATGTGTATACCCATTAGAGGAAGGAAAAGGTCCCATGTAGTCAAAACCCAAATATCAAATGGTTCAACAGCAAGTGAATAATTCATAGGCATTTCCTAACGCTTACCAATATTACCAATTCTTGGACATTCATCACAAGATAAAACAAACTTACGGGCATCCTTGAAGAGAGTAGGCCAATAAAATCCAGATTGCTATACCTTGTGAGCAGTTCTGTCTCCCGCATGATGCCCTCCATAAGCTTCGGAGTGACATTTCCGTAGGATTTATCGCTGTTCATGCTCAGGTACACACCGTCTAATAATACCATCTACTCCTTCTTTATAAAGGTGTAGGTCATCCCAAAAGTAATGTCTTAAATCATAGAAGAATTTTTTCTTTTGTTGGTATGTGAAGCTAGGTGGTATATATTTAGCAACAATGTAATTAGCATGGTCAGCATACCAAGGAGTGTTATGAGAAACATCTATTGCAGGTAATTGCTCATCAGGAAAACTATCATTAATAGTTTGTGGGTCATCAAGAATATTTTCTAACCTAGACAAGTTATCAGCTACGGGGTTCTCAGCTCCTTTTCTATCAGTGCTATGTAAGTCAAATTCTTGTATCAAGAGAACCCACCTAATTAATGAGTCTAGGTTTAGCATCTTTCTTTTCCATAAGATATTTTATAGCAGCATGATCAGTGTGAATAATCACTTTAGAATCAACAATGTAAGATCTGAATTTATCACAAGCAAACACCACTGCTAAAAAAATATTTTTCAGTAGTAGCATAATTTCTTTGGGCACCGTCTAGAGTTTTACTAGCATAATGAATAATATTTAATTTCTTATCAACTCTTTTTCCTAGAACAACACCAATAGCATAATCACTAGCATCACACATAATTTCAAAACGCAAGTTCCAATCAGGTGGTTGAACAATAGGTGCAGAAATTAAGGCTTTCTTAAGTGTTTCAAAGGCTTCTACACAATCATCATCAAAAACAAATGGAACATCCTTTTGTAAAAGATTTGTAAGAGGCCTAGAAATTTTATAAAAGTCTTTAATAAATCTCCTATAGAAACTAGCATGACCGAGGAAACTACGAATACCTTTGATATCTTTAGGACATGGCATTTTCTCAATTGCATCAACTTTAGCTTTATCCACCTCAATACCTCGTTCAGAAATTTTATGTCCCAAGACAATACCTTCATTAACCATAAAGTGACACTTCTCCCAATTCAAGACAAGACTAGTTTGCTCGCATCTCTGCAAAACTCGACCAAGGTTGCTTAAGTAATCATCAAAAGAAGTTCCGTAAACGGAAAAATCATCCATGAAAACCTCAACAATCTTTTCACGAAAATCAAAGAATATAGCAGTCATACCGCGAAAGATTCAAATATTCTGTTGGTGAGCTCTTCGATCTCTTTGAGGTATTGTTCTGTTAAATTATATACTCGCAAATAGACACATACCCATATCTGGCGAATGTCCAGTGTGCCGCAGGGGGGCCCGAGGACATACGACACATGCTTTTCCAATGCGACTTAGCAAGGAATTTGTGCTCTGGACTGGGCCTAACTCACTGGATCTACAACCTACAACTATAAGCCTTTTGGAAATACTTTTGATGTCATTATTTTGTCTTTTTTGTTATGTTTGTGTAGATTACTCCTTCTTTACAACCTTTGAGAGCCAATAACATTATTCATGTTGTGTCTGGATACTCGGAACATACATCTCAGCTGGCTGATCATGTCTTGCCAGATGACAATATGACTAGCTTTAAGGCGTACTTCTAAATTAGTTGCTCATGTCTTGCCTGATAACATGATGACTAGCTTTCACATATGGCCATATTAATTCTTATGTCCACATTTCGTTTTCTTTTGAAAAAAACTTGGCTAGACAAATTTTAACATTTGAATACAGATGAACAAATGCAACTTTTGATGTCACTAAAAGCCAGTAGAGTTCACTACAATTACTTCGATGCTCTTAGAAGCCAAACTGACTACCGAGGAGAGGAATGTCTACATATTGGTGCTAGATTTCCATATGCTTGTACAAAGATTTATTTGTTCAATATTGCCAATGTAAATATCAGTTTTCCACCGGATCTTTTTAGTTAAGTCCTTACTTCATTTCCATATATCTGATTTTCTGAGGGATATGTCTGTTTTTGCTTTCCTTGAACATATATAAAAGCTAGAAAGCATGCCAACATCCACTAAAACTATTTTGCAACCCCATGCAAATCACATGTGTACTATTTGTTTACATATACTACAAGTATGAAACATTTCTACATTACAAAATAGTAGCTCTTGATTTGGATCATTTTCTTCATACATAATACATCTGAAATTAATCTTCAATTCCCGCCGCAACGCAAGGGGAAATCACCTAGTTTATAGAATCGAAAAAGACATGAAAACAAAATTTAAAGTTTGAGAAAAATCTAAACTATTTTATAGAGTTTTCTTATGGAAGAAATTGAAACATACCTGTTTTCAACGGGATCAGGATTTATCCGTAATGTAACACATATACTGAGGAGAATGTGGACTTAGTCTCTTATCGACGGTCCAAACAAATTTGTCATCCGAGGCGAAATATACTAAATATTTTTATACCAAATTTAAATGCATGCTCCCTCCGATCCTTAATAAGTGTCGCAATTTTGAACTAAGCTTGAACTAATCTTAGTTTAAAGTTCAAAATTCCTGCACTTATTTTGGATAGGAGGGAGTACTTTTTTATATACTACAATATTTTTTATTATTTAGTTGGTACAGTTAACCACATAATTGAGGATATAAATAACTAATGTTCTTTGTTATCTATTGCAATGTATCATGGATAATCTTATTTACGCTAAATTTAAATTAAGTGATGTAATATAAGTTATCTTTGAATTATTTTTGCGACAATAACACAAATTATATAGTGTGCATGTACATATTTTATGTATTTCCATATATTGATGTATACTTTAGTTTCATTTAATATCATGTTAGAGGTTTCAACAGAATAATGTCCAACTAATATCTCAGTAGCGACTTCTAGACGATTATTTGGTCTGCATATTTATAAAATTTAGAGTATAAGTTGTAAAGTTTGCAAATTTGTTGCAAGTTAGATTTGGTAATAAGTTTAGCATCTGCATGGCATTGAAATAGCACCAGTCACTAATGAACATAAACATATCACCTATTGAGTTACACTTACATACAATTTGTTTATTTGGTATGCTCATCTGGACATTTGGTTTCATCAGTTGTATACAATAGCTCATGTTAGTTTATAAAATAAAAGGTTAAATATAAAAGTCTACTTTACATTGATTTCAGTAGAAGTTGCAGGACGCAGAGAGAGAGGGAGGGAGGGTGGGTGGGAGAGAGAGAGAGAGAGAGTAGCACACTAACTAAGTTGATAGTCAGATATAAGATTCACTGTCGTCTATCAGATTGGTTGATACTTTGATGTGATGTAGATTTTCTCTTGCAAAATTAGAATTTTATTTCACACACATGCAATACTCTTTTGGACTTAGATAATAGTTTTTTTTGAGAAATCTCGCCGACTTTATTGATTCAGAATAATGTTCATAAGTACAAGAATTGGATCATGAGGATTACCCAACAAAAAATATCGGCCCACACCTAAATTACAAGCATACTTGGCGACAGTGGCGGTTTTAGGCCCCGGGCAGGCAGGGCCTTTGCCTGGGGTGTGCTGGAGAGATCCTTCCTTGGCTGTAGCACAAATTACACTGTAGATCACTATAGCACACCGTAGATAGAAGGCTTGCATGGGACGTTGTGTGATGCTGGCTCCGCTACTGCTTGGCGAGATTGTGAGCTTCAAAATTGAAGCTCCCACGTTAAAAAATGAAATACATAACTAATAACTACCCTTTCTTTCTGTTATTTCATGTATGATTGCGCCATGAGGGCCTCCAGTGCCCTGATCAAAGTCGTTGACGATCCCTTGGCAGTCTGACGCAATACATATCCTCTGTAGTCCGAGATCTTCCACCAATGCCAGTGATTTGCAGCACATATAAGCTTCAAGAACCGTGGGATCCGTAGTACCACTGAACACCACAGTAGCTGATCCCAAGTATAGGTCGTTATGATCACGACAAATCACGGCTGCGACACCTCCCTGTCCTTATCAGGTGACCGCTCTGTCAGCATTTATTTTCATAACGCCCTCCGATTATGGTAGCCAACGTTGGGAAGTATCAACACTTGATCTCGTCGTGACATCGAGCTCTGGTTCTGGCTTTGGTAACGACATGAAATCATTGAGATAGGAGTTGACAAATGAATAGGGATGCAGGCTTTGAAAGATTGACTCATGAATAGCCTTCCGCCTTGCATACCTGCTACTTCTTGAGCTTGCGTTGGCTTTTCCCTTGAAGAGGAAAGGGTGATGTAACAAAGTAGAGATAAGTATTTCCCTCAGTTTGAGTGTTGGACAACATAGTAATAATTCAAAAAAATTCCTACGTGTCACCAAGATCAATCTAGGAGATGCTAGCCACGAGAGAGAGGGATTGCATCTTCATACCCTTGAAGATCGCTAAACGGAAGCGTTACAAGAATGCGGTTGATGGAGTCGTCACTACAAGAAATATGTCAACTTGTGACCTTGACTATTGGTCATTGAAAGGTCATTGTTTTTCATTTGCGACCTTTTTTTGACCAAAAACAGAAGGTCAAAAGCTGGTGATCGTAAACTGAAATTAACGACCTTCTCTGTGAGAAGGTCGTGGAAGTTTACGACCAAAATATGCCTACTGTTTTGTTTTGGTCACTAGAAGCCTCCCCAGGACACGTAGGCATCCGACGTGGCAATCTAATGTGGCACAAGAATCAGCCCGGTCCAATTCTGTGTTTATATGGGTTGAGCCCATTAATTCAGCCTTTTTACTGTATATTTTTTCTGTGTATTTTCTCTAGCTACATGGGCCTAGCCCAACAATTTGGCCTTTTTTATTTTGGGCCATGACTTTTTTAGTTTTTCAGTCTATATTTTTCAATCTGGTCCCACAAGTCAGATGGGTCCCACTTGTCATAATCTCCTATATTGGTCCCACGTGTCAAAAATGTGAGCATTGTTTAGATTATTTTCATAAATGGGCCCACTAATCAGGTTTCCATTTCACACGTCTTCAAATCACACAAATAATCAATATTTTAAATAGAACAGAAAAATGTAGAGTTTCTTAGGCCTGGAGCTCCTGTACATAGTCTATTACAATCTGTGCATAGTCTATTACAACCCAGATATGCCTACTATTATAGTACTATAATATTTACAGTTTATTACAGTCAAACAGAACAAATCTTTGCTGCGTAGGGCTACACGCCGCTTCGAACTTGAAATTTCCTAGGCTTGGAGCTCCTGTAAAAGGGTGAACACAAAGGCATTAGAGTACCATTTTCATTCCTGGAGTAGATATTCAAACCTCCAGGTTTAGTGTATAGACAATCTAGTAAATATATATTTAACAAAATTTCACAGAAATGCAGATTTATGGATCGAATGTATGATAAAGCAACAGATTCAAACAACTTCAAATTAATGACTAGATGTTTTAGAGACCAATTATATCAAAACACTAGATGTTTCCAATGCATATTCGCAGAACCTTGGCATACTCACAAAATCTTAAACCAATCCTAAATCAATGTTGCCTACAAGAAACACTCATCAATCTCATGTTTTGGAAAGCAACGTGGGTGAAACCAAGTCAAAATAAGGAGCATAACAAATTCATGTCAACAAAAATTAGCTTGTGATCCATAACACATTGTTTATTCTTTACAAAGTAGAATTTCCGCAGATATCATTACCAGACACCAAATAGAAAGTAACATGTACAGAATGTGACAGCATTTAGTTCACTTTATTGTACAAGTTGGGTCCAGTTTAATCGGTTGGACAAGATGCATTTGTTAACTACGAAGAGAATGACACTATTATGCGAGATAATTGTTGTGTCGCTAACAATCACCATGTAAGAATGTTTTGCTGTAGTAATACATGAACATCAAGTGAGAGTGGTGTTTTGTTCTTACCACAGCGGAACAATTGAGACAATGCCCGATTCGCCTTGCTTCTCCACAAGACTCGACCAGCAGCACACATCCTTGAAGGAACCAGTGGCGCTGTTTGCTCCCTTGGCCTAGCTCCTTGCTGCGGAGGACGGCCAGGACTTGGATGTGGAGCCCGCTGCACACGGCATATTGTGTCACTACTTGCAGCAATAGAAGGAACTCACATATCATAGAACTTGGAGCAAGTTAAAAATGTAATAGGACCGATATATGTCTACGAAGGAATAGGTCAACTAGAGATTCATGTCTACAATTTGCTAGAGAAGAAAATAACAAGTCAGGATACATAATATATCTGCCAAAAGAAGGACTGATATCAATCAGACCCTTTAATATTAAAGAACATGGTTTCAATTTGTTCTTTGCATATTACATGAGACTTAGAAGCACATTCACTTTAGCGACTCATATTTTCAAGCATTCAATCAAATGGCCTTATAATACAAGACAAAGAGGAGTTGTAGTGGTATGCACTTATCACATATACAGGAACCATGCTTAAAATCCACACATATATATATACATATCCCAATAGAACAGAGCTAGTAAGCAAACTAGCAGCCATGCACTTGATGTCTTGTACTAACAGTTAAGAACACATAAAACTGAACTGCAACAAGAAGAATTGCATAAGACAAGCTGGTCACTGCCTCAGCCATAGTACTGGAGTAGAAAATACAGAAGCAGTTTTCAGCTGACAGTACGCCACGGCGCAGCCAAATAAATAGCTGCATCATATGAAAATTTGCAACTAGAGGAAGAGAAAGGGGCGCAGGGGAGGGAGGGCGGATGGGGATGGGGGGATTACCAAGCCCTGGATCTCCTCCCGAACGATGTAGAAGGGGTCATGCGCAGAGCTCATGGCGGACGCCGAAGGTTGGTAAGGTCGGCGAGGGGCAGCTGCTGCCTCCGAGGACGCAACCGCAGCAGCAGCATCTCGTCGCCTCCTCCCGCTCCAGCTCCGGGGATTGCCGCAGTGCGGCCAGCTCGACGAAGCGCCGTGCATCGACGCACGCACGCGCGCGCCGGCGAGCAAGCCAGGTGTAGTGGTTCAGCGAGATGTCATGGACCTACAAAAACAATTAAAGAGAGCAAATAATAAGGTAACATCGCCAATAAATTGCAGATTTTGAAAGCAACTATAGTTATTCAGAAAACATGGTTGCTGCAACTTTAAGCCAAGCAATACACATTCATGTCAAATATACATGTGTAAGATACTAGAAGCATTTCATTGCATATCTAAGTGTACTGGTATAATTTTACGCCAGGCAGTGCACTAGTACATCAATTACACTAAGCCACAGCCCACTGTTTAAAAAAGTATTGTATCATCATTCTTCAATAGCTTGAATTTCAGAACAGCCACTGTTTGTATTTTAATGAAAAACACCCCAAGCAAATAACAACAGATGGGCATTAAGACAAAAAAATTTGGCAATCACAGCATCATGTTTCAGCAGTTTCAGCAACAATGCAGTACAAATCCTTGTGTAGCACAAGCAAGAGGACCATGTCCTACTCCTAATTACACATAGTAGATGGCAACAGTGAGAGCGGCGCTTACTTGGAAGTGCTAATAAAGAGGCAGGTATTATTCTAGGGCTGCTGTATTCGTCTCTAGGGCACAGAAAAAGCAAGCCAAAGAGCTAAACTTCAGTCCCATTACAGAATGCAAATTCCATACTACAAACAATACAGTGATTATCATAGCATAAACTATATTGTCTGAACAAACATTTTAACTCCCATTGCGCTAGAGATAAGATGACATTTTGTATCAATCAGAAAAAGGTAATGCATTCATTAATAAAAAATGGCAGCAAAAGCAAGCCTAAGAGCCAGACTTCACACTGAGTTTCCAATCCAAAACCTTACACTACAGACTGGACTATTACATTGACCATCCTAACATTCAGAGCCAGAAGAAACCTTGTCCTCCCACTAGTAGATGAACCAGAGGTTGGCCCCCATCTTGTCCATCTTGTAGACCTCGTACCAGTGCTCGGCCACCTTCGATCCGAGCGCTCCGAACCCGGTCGCCAGCACGACACCTGCAGGCAAAGCAGTAAGCTACGGATCACAACAATATGCATCGGATGGCAACAATAACATCAACAAGTAGAAATAGCAGCATGTCAATCACTGTATAATCAATCAGTAAGCACAAATAGCAGCAGCAAGCATTCTCTCAATCACAAACTACACTAATCAGCACCCCTCTCTCTCAATCTAAATAGCAGCAGCGAGCACGGCAGTAGAGCGAGTTGGTTATCCAACGGGAAGTCAAACCAATATGACATGGAAAGGAATCATCCACTACCAGCAAAGAAGTAACATACAAACTGTTCTACTAGCTTCCTTACAAAATGGTATGCTTCCAACTGATTATGAGAAATAAGTAGTACAAAACGAATCTGTCATGAAACCTGAAACTAGACCAATAGGGCATGGTACCACTAGCAAAGAAGCCACAGACAAAGCAGATTACTATCCAGATGAACAATCATGAAAGGTGCATCTCCAACAAAGTAGAATTAGCTAATTGTTGAGACATAGATATGCTGAAATCCTAAGTATAGCATGCATTTTCCACTTCATACCAACTCAAGGAATGCAGCTACGAGCTAACAGCAAAGAATTCATGGAATGACTCGCACCAATAATAAGAGACATCCTGTTACCAGTCAAATTCATTATATCTTCCACTCAAAACTGCCGTCAATCACGCAAAGCACTTGAGGACATCGGCGTCATACTCATAGACTAACGAAACTACACAAAATCAACGCCGTTTTGCCCTACTGGCCGAAAAACCTCACTGTTAGTTTTGAACCCACATAATGTTGGCTGGCTAGGCACATCCATATGAAGTATGAACCCTAGCACTGTTGGTGTGCCTAACTAACGGAGTGACCGGTATAACACATGAACAATCAGAAGCAAGAGAGCTGCAATTTTAATTACCAAATTGAAACAAGCGAGAGGCATCAGGGATGGGAACCAAGTCTAGCAGCGTACCAAATCGAAACGAGCATCGAGTCGAGTTGGTGATGCCTGTTAGCGTGGGCGTCTTGAGCTCCATGGCACGGCCCATGGCGACGGTGCAAATTCGTTGCATCTGGCCGCCGTCCCCTCGCACACGGCCGCTCGCGAGGTTGGGTGCGGACGGAGCAGGCGGCCATCTTTTGCCGGCGCCATGGCCGCCCCTCCTGCTCCACGCGTCCCCTCGTGCAGATGGAAGTCCAGATCGACGCCCTGCTGTGATCCGCATGAGATCCCTCTTCTCTTCTGATGGGAGGAGGAGAGGGAGGGGGCAGCGGGTGTGGGGGGATGAGACCGGGAGCGGAGAACGGTGACGAGCTCAGACGGGGCAGTGGGTGGTGGCGGCGTGGTCAGACGGGACGGTGGGTGGCGGCGGTGATGTGTGGGTGGGAGGGCACGGTCGATGTGTGGGACGTGCGCGCCGGATCTTGTCCAAGGGGAGGATGGAGCGGAGGGGAGGGCATCGGAGGAGGACGGATCTGGATCGGGGATAGGGGCGGCGGGGGAGGGGTCTGGATCGGGGAGAGGGAGATGGCAGCGCTTGACCTAGGGTTTCTCGGGAAGGAGGGGGTCGAGGGAGGAAGGGAGAGACGCTGGATCAGTAGGAGGCGGACGGCTCAGATCGAATACAGTGGGGTGATCCGTGTGCTGCGTCCTGATTGGATCGAAAATGAGTTACTAAAATTTCCTCTTCTTAGTGTTAAAAATAAGGGAGGTTTGTGAGGCAGCTACCAAAAATATTTTGCAAAATATTTTCACTAAAATTTTCACTTAAGTTAGACCACCTTTCATCGATGATCATCAATTTGATTGCATTTCCTATCTTTCTAGGTATTTTGAGAAACAGCCAATTCGGCAAGAAACGAGTCAAATTTGAACTACAGGTATCTAATAGTTTGCTATTTATTTTCTAAAAAAATCATTTTTAGATACAAAAGTAGCTATTTCATCATGGACAAACCAATAGTTTTGCATTATTAACCACCTAACTAAGAAGGGTCATGCGGGCAAATTTGATCACATTTTGAAATCAGCATAGGAAATTCACAAAAAAATGAAAAACCTTCGCATTGTGTGATTATACATCTACGAGGATGCATCTTGGAATGGCAAACAATGTTGCCTAAGGAAGTTTTCATTTTCTTTTGGACGAAAAAACCATTTTCCATTTTTCGAGTGCCCAAAAGGAGGTTTTTTGTGAAGGACCTCCCAAATAATTGTTGCAAAATTAGACCAAATCATTTTTCTAAAATACTAGGCCATATTTAATGGACAATTCATCAAATGGTTGGGTGTAAAAAGTTTTGATCCACCTCTCGTGAAAAAGACAAATTTCTGCCGATTCAGCTGGAAGCGGGTCAAATTTGAACTGCAACTGCCTCATAGTTTGCTCTTTATTTTTTCCAAAAATCATTTCTAGGTACACAAGTATCCATTTAATCAGAGAAACACCAAAAAAATTCCAAGATTCAACCACTAGCTAGGAATGGTCATTCCCGCCGTTTTGACCGCATTTTAAAACGGGCATAAAAAATTCAAAAATTGTGAAACCTTCACATTGTGTCATTATATGTGGCAAAGTTCCCAGGAAAAATAACAAACTTGTAATATGGAAATTATTTTAAAAAAGTGTTCTCAGAAATGAGCTATCACGTGTGGAGATCAATGGCTTTCAAGCCAAATGATCAATCTTACGGCCACATCCATGGCATAGTTTGTTCAAATGATCTCATATTATGCACAAGGGTGCATATTGGAATGTCAAACAATGTTGCCTAAGGAAGTTTTCATTTTCTTTAGACTAAAAAACCATTTTCCATTTTTTGAGTGCCCAAAAGGAGGTTTTTCTGTGAAGGACCTCCCAAATAATGGCTGCAAAATTGGACCAAATCAACTTTATAAAATACTAGGACATATTTAATACACAATTGACAAAATGGTTGGGTGTAAAAAGTTTTGATCCACCTCTCGTGAAAAAGACAAATTTCTGCCGATTCAGTTGGAAGTGGGTCAAATTTGAACTGCAGCTGCCTCATAGTTTGCTATTTATTTTTTCCAAAAATCATTTCTAGTTACATAAGTACCTATTTAATCATAAATACATGGTTTGGTGGCGATACATCGAGGTTTGGGCGGTGGCCGAGGGCCCCAACTCTAGAGCGCGTAAAGTCGCATGCCCGCCGCGTGGTCACCGCGTGACCGTGGCATTGCCATGTGTTCTGGGTGGCCTAGGCATGTCTAGTGGGTTGGGCACTCCCCAGTTAGGTGCTAGGAAGAAAATTACAACATAAGATTCTCACGAGGAGACCGATCGATGCTTAAACATGAATTAGCAGCCAAGTGTTTGACTAGCGGTACGGGAAATGTACATGGTTAATGGGCGTGAGTTTTGGCTGAGGATGATCAGTTACTAAGAAGACCGTCTTCACAAATTTTCAGCTCAAAAGGAGGAGCCTAGGTGGTATTTGCTTTGCAAACTACCACACTGGACATAAATACGAATGTTGAAGCTGGGCTCAAAATAATGAATGGATTGAGCTGGCATTTGGTGGAGGATGGTTATTTGCGCATAGGAAAGCACTGTAGAAAATAGATACTATTTGGATATGCCAAAGTGGTACTTCCTTCACAAACTGTTGTTTTGAACAGAATAGGAAAATGAATATTTTTGAATTATTTTTGAACTAGCCAAGGAAGGTTTTTACATATTTGACGAAGATATGACCCAAAGAATTTGTGAGATTTTTTTGGGAATTTTGGGAATGAGAGAAATATAGGTTGCTTCACAACCTAGGGCAAAAACTGCCACATGGACATGACACATAGGCAAAACTGATGAGGTGGCGCCTAGTCATAGCAACCCACCACAATTTAGAAGGCTATGACCATCTATATTGGTCGTTAACAACTAGAAATAAGGCAGCGGACTAGCGCTGTTTGCTTTATGACCATTTCATGT
Organism: Triticum urartu; assembly: GCF_003073215.2. Classification (NCBI taxonomy): domain Eukaryota; kingdom Viridiplantae; phylum Streptophyta; class Magnoliopsida; order Poales; family Poaceae; genus Triticum; species Triticum urartu. The sequence goes on along the minus strand of NC_053027.1, from coordinate 551,503,976 downwards.
AAGGAAATTACGACCTTTCTGGCCAAAATGGTCGCAATGGTTTAGGGTTTGGAGCCCCCCGAACAGCTTTTGACCAATTGGTTTGAAATGGTCATAGATCTATGACCATTTCTTCCAGGGTCACTGACAGAAGGTCACTAGTTGACATATTTCTTGTAGTGACTACTCGTAGCGATTCAAATCATGGAAGATCTGATCCAAGCACCAAACGGACGGCGCCTCCGCGTTCAACACACGTACAGACCAGGGACGTCTCCTCCTTCTTGGTCCAGAACGGGGAGAGAAGAAGTTGAGGGAGAGCTCCGGCAGCATGACGGCGTGGTGGTGGAGCTTGCGGTTCTCCGGCAGGGCTTCGCCAAGCACTACGGAGGAGGAAGAGGTGTTGGAGGAGGGAGGGGCTGTGCCTGGGGAAGGGGTGCGGCTGCCCTCCCACCCCCCACTATTTATAGGGGGAAGGGAAGAGGGGGCAGCCCCCTAGATGCATCTAGAGGGGGGGCGGTGGCCAGGATGGGGAAACTTGCCCCCCAAGCAAGTGGGAGGCGCCCCCTCCCCCTAGGGTTTCCAACCCTAGGCGCCTTGGGCCCTTGGGGGCGCACAAGCCCACTAGGGGCTGGTTCCCTCTCATATTCATCCCATTAAGTCGTCCGAGGCAGGTGGCCCCACCCGGTGGACCCCCGGACACCTTTCGGTGGTCCCGGTATAATACCGATAACCCCCGAAACCATTCCGACAACTGAAACTGGACTTCCCATATATAAATATTCACCTCTGGACCATTCTAGAACTCCTCGTGACGTCTGGGATCTCATCTGGGACTCCGAACAACCTTCGGTAACCACATACAATTTCCCATAACAACTCTAGCGTCACCGAACCTTAAGTGTGTAGACCCTACGGCTTCGGGAACCATGTAGACATGACCGAGACACCTCTCCGGCCAATAACCAATAGTGGGATCTGGATACCCATATTGGCTCCCACATGTTCCACTATGATCTCATTGGATGAACCACGATGTCGGGGATTCAATCAATCCCGTATACAATTCCCTTTGTCCATCGGTATGTTACTTGCCCAAGATTCGATCGCCGGTATCCCTATACCTTGTTCAATCTCATTACCGGCAAGTCTCTTTACTCGTTCCGTAACGCATGATCCCGTGGCTAAGTCCTTAGTCACATTGAGCTCGTTATGATGATGCATTACCGAGTGGGCCCAGAGACACCTCTCCGTCATACGGAGTGACAAATCCCAGTCAGGATTCGTGCCAACTCAACAGACACTTTCGGAGATATCTGTAGTGCACCTTTATAGCCACCCAGTTACGTTGTGACGTTTGATACACCCAAAGCATTCCTACGGTATTCGGGAGTTGCACAATCTCATGGTTGAAGGGAATGATACTTGACATTAGAAAAGCTCTAGCAAACGAACTACACGATCTTGTGCTATGCTTAGGATTGGGTCTTGTCCATCACATAATTCTCCGAATGATGTGATCCCGTTATCAACGACATCCAATGTCCATGGCCAGGAAACCACAACCATCTATTGATCAATGAGCTAGTCAACTAGAGGCTCACTAGGGACATGTTGTGATCTATGTATTCACACATGTATTATGATTTCTGGTTAATACAATTATAGCATGAACAATAGACAGTTATCATGAACAAGGAAATATAATAATAACTATTTTATTATTGCCTCTAGGGCATATTTCCAACATTGAGAACCAAGGTATCAATCCAGTAGGAGACAAAGCAGAAGTCACCGAATACCTGCACAAACAATCAAATAACTTGCACCCAATGCGATAAAGGGGTTGTCAATCCCTTCAGGGTTACTTGCAAAAGTGAGATCTGATAGAGATAGATAAACGATAAAGTAAATATTTTTAGTATTTTTGGTTTATAGATTGGAAAGTAAAATATTGCGAAATAGTAGATCGAAAACTTATATGATGGAAAATAGACCCGGGGGGCATAGGTTTCACTAGAGGCTTCTCTCAAGATAGAAAATATTACGGTGGGTGAACAAATTACTGCCGAGCAATTGATAGAAAAGCGCAAAGTTATGACGATATCTAAGGCAATGATCATGAATATAGGCATCACGTCCATGTCAAGTAGACCGAAACAATTCTACATCTAGTACTATTACTCCACACATCGATTGCTATCCAGCATGCATATAGAGTATTAAGTTCATAAAGAACGGAGTAATGCATTAAGTAAGATGACATGATGTAGAGGAATTAACTCAAGCAACATGATGAAAACCCCATTTTTTTTATCCTTGATGGCAACAATACAATATGTGCCTTGCTGCCCCTACTGTCACTGGGAAAGGTCACCGCAAGATTGAACCCAAAGATAAGCACTTCTCCCATTGCAAGAAGAAACAATCTAGTTGGCCAAACCAAACCGATAGTTCGAAGAGAATTACAAAGATATCAAATCATGCATAAAAGAATTCAGAGGAGATTCAAATAATATTCATAGATAAGCTAATCATAAATCCACAATTCATTGGATGTCGGCAAACACACCGCAAAAAAGTATTACATCGAATAGATCTCCAACACTAGTAGAAAAAGGGTCAATCGTGAAGCACATTAGTGCCGGTTTGTATTTGAGCCGGCACTAATGTATACATTAGTGCCGGTTCCAACGGCTAGCCGGGCCGCTTTCATTAGTACCGGTTCGTGGCAAACCTTTAGCACCGGTTCGTGCCACGAACCGGTACTAATGAGAGTGGTGGCAGGATGTTGTCAGACAGGCGCCCCTCCAGCCCCTTTAGTACCGGTTCTTGGCACGAACCGGTACTAAAGGTCGTACTATATAAACCCTTCGTCCACCAGCACTCCGTTCTTCCCCCTTTCCCCTCTCTGGCCCTCTCCTCTATTCTTCCCTTCTTCCTCTCGAGTTCATCACAAAATTTGCCCAAAATTTGTCAAGATTTGAAGGCCCTCATCCATTCAAATGATCACAAAGGTTAGCAACTTTGTCCTTTCATCTCTCATTGCTAGATTAGCTCTTGCATTGGTTTATATAGTGATTAATTTGTGAGTTTAGTAATTTGGGAGGATATATATATGTATGTGCTAGTATTTGATTTATATGCAATTTGAGGTCAAAAATAACACTTAGTTTGCATATGTAGGTGTGGTTTACTTAGTGCCTTCTAAATCTCCATCGTAGCCACCGTCGATCACCCGCACCGTCCCGTCGCCGGCACCACCTTGTGGTGAGCCTCTTGTTCATGAAATTTTATATAAAAATTGATGTGTCTGATTTGGATATATAGTTACTCGTATAATTATCTTACCCGTACGTTGTTTGTTATACATATAGTGCCATGGTTTTGATATCCGTCCCCGTCGGCCCTAGTCCTTGTTATGATTCGGATGTGGTATGTATATTCTCTTTTAAAACTAGTTGCATTTCGTGTTTATGACAAATTATGCCCATCAAGTTGACATAGAAATTTTTTCTAGGAGGTATCTGAACCTGAAATTCCAACCGACCCTATTGCCGAGAGGTTAAATTTAGTTGAAAGAGAAAACGAGTACTTGAAAGAAAAATTGAAAAGAATTGAGGGGGAGAAGATGGAATTGGAGTTGCATGTTGCCGATGTCGTCGATGATCACAAGATCAAGATGGAGAAAATGCGCTTGAAGATTAGAAAGATTAGAAAATATGCCATCGATAGTGAGGCTTGGTATCGTTATGCTGTTGGATCCATTGTTACCTTAGTTGCGATCTTGATCGTATTTGTTGTTGCATTTAAATGCTTTAGCTAGAGAGTTATTTGTTTGTTGCATTTAAGTGTTGTATGAACTTTATGTATGAACTTGTATTAATTTGGTCTATTCGGTGTTGTGTAATGAAGATGAGCCGGCAATGGATGTACGATGAGCGATGCTCTCCCCAGTTCGTTGAGGGCGTGCGTACTTTTCTGCTTGCAGCTGAGGCAAACAAGCGGGCGGATGGTTTTATGCCTTGTCCATGTGCTTGCTATAAGAATGGTCACAATTACTCTACGTCAAGAACCATTCACGTCCACCTGTTTAAGACCGGTTTCATGCCCCATTATAATGTTTGGACCAAGCACGGAGAAAGAGGGGTTATGATGGAAGGCAATGAAGAAGAAGAGGACGATGACAGCTATCCTGGCCATGGGTTCCCTGAATACGATGATACAACAATGGGGGAAGAAGCTGAGCCGGTAATGCGGGAAGAAGCTGAGCCGGCAATGCGGGAAGAAGCTGAAGAAGAGGCATCGGATGAGCCCGTTGATGATCTAGGTCGGGCCATTGCCGATGCAAAGAGAAACTGCGCAAGTGATTTGGAGAAGAAGAAGTTGCAGCGCATGTTAGAGGATCACAAAAAATTGTTGTACCTGAATTGCGTAGGTGACAAGAAAAAGCTGGGCACCACACTGGAATTGCTGCAATGGAAGGCAGAGAATGGTGTATCTGACAAGGGATTTGGAAAGTTGCTGGTAATGATAAAGGATATGCTTCCAAAGGACAACGAATTGCCCGAGAGTACGTACGAAGCAAAGAAGGTTGTCTGCCCTCTAGGGTTAGAGGTGCAGAAGATACATGCATGCCCTAATGATTGCATCCTCTACCGCGGTGAGTACGAGGATTTGAACGCTTGACCGGTATGTGGTGCATTGCGCTATAAGATCTGCCGCGATGACCCTGGTGATGTCGAGGGCCGGCGCCCCAGGAAGAAGATTCCTGCCAAGGTGATGTGGTATGCTCCTATAATACCACGGTTGAAACATTTGTTCCAAAACAAAGAGCATGCCAAGGCGATGCGATGGCACAGAGAAGACCGTAAGAAAGACGGAAAGTTGAGAGTACCCGCTGACGGGTCGCAGTGGAGAAAAATCGAAAGAAAGTACGGGAAGGAGTTTGCAGATGACGCAAGGAGCGTATGGTTTGGTCTAAGCGCAGATGGCATTAATCCTTTTGGGGAGCAGAGCAGCAACCATAGCACCTGGCCTGTGACTCTATGTTTGTATAACCTTCCTCCTTGGTTGTGCATGAAGCGGAAGTTCATTATGATGCCAGTGCTCATCCAAGGCCCTAAGCAACCTGGCAACGACATTGATGTGTACCTAAGGCCATTAGTTGAAGAACTCTTACAACTATGGAATGGAACAGGTGTACGTGCGTGGGATGAGCACATGGGGGAAGAATTTGACCTGAAGGCGTTGTTGTTCGTGACCATCAATGATTGGCCTGCTCTCAGTAACCTTTCAGGACAGACAAACAAGGGATACCGCGCATGCACGCACTGTTTGGACGATACCGACAGTATATATTTGGCTAATTGTAAGAAGAATGTGTACCTGGGACATCGTCGATTTCTTCCGAGCAGGCATCCCGTAAGAAAGAAAGGCAAGCATTTCAAAGGTGAGGCAGATCACCGGACGAAGCCTCACCACCGTACTGGTGCTGATGTAGATGATATGGTCAAGGATTTGAAGGTGGTCTTTGGAAAGGGTCCTGGTGGACAACCTGTTCCGAATGAGGCTGACGGACGCGCACCCATGTGGAAGAAGAAATCTATATTTTGGGACCTGCCCTATTGGAAAGACCTCGAGGTCCGCTCCGCAATCGACGTGATGCACGTGACAAAGAATCTTTGTGTGACCCTGCTTGGCTTCTTGGCCGTGTATGGGAAGACAAAAGATACACCTGAGGCACGGGAGGACCAGCAACGTATGCACGGAAAAGACGGCATACATCAGGGTCATGCAAGCTACGCTCTTACCAAAGAAGAGAAGAAAATCTTCTTTGAATGCCTGCTCAGTATTAAGGTACCGTCTGGCTTCTCGTCGAATATAAAGGGAATAATAAACATGGCAGAGAAAAAGTTCCAGAACCTAAAGTCTCATGACTGCCACGTGATTATGACGCAACTGCTTCCGGTTGCATTGAGGGGGCTTCTACCGAAAAACGTTCGATTAGCCATTGTGAAGCTATGTGCATTTCTCAATGCAATCTCTCAGAAGGTAATCGATCCAGAAATCATACCAAGGTTACAGAATGATTTGGTGCAATGTCTTGTCAGTTTCGAGTTGGTGTTCCCACCATCCTTCTTCAACATCATGACGCACGTCCTAGTTCACCTATGCGAAGAGATTAACGTTTTGGGTCCTGTATTTCTACACAATATGTTCCCCTTTGAGAGGTTCATGGGAGTCTTAAAGAAATATGTTCATAACCATGCTAGGCCAGAAGGAAGCATCTCCAAGGGCCATCAAAATGAGGAGGTCATTGAGTTTTGTATTGACTTTATTCCTGACCTTAAGCCGATTGGTGTTCTTGAATCACGGCATAAGGGCAGACTGGATGGAAAAGGCACGCTAGGAGGGGAACAAATAATATGTATGGACGGACATTCTCTCACTGAAGCACACTACACAGTTCTACAGAATTCCGCCTTGGTGGCTCCGTATATGGATGAACACAAGAATTTGCTACGCTCCAAACACCCGGAGCGGTCTGATGACTGGATTACACGTGAACAAACCAGGAGTTTCGCCAGATGGTTGCAAGCACGTACCATGCATGACACCTCTATTGAAGATGACCTGTACTTGCTGTCCCAGTTACCATCTTCGAATATAATGACTTTCAAAGGGTACGAGATAAATGGTAATACATTTTACACGATCGCCCAAGATAAGAAGAGCACCAACCAAAACAGTGGTGTCCGCTTTGATGCAGAAACCAAGACGGGAAAGGAAACATATTATGGTTATATACAGGACATATGGGAACTTGACTATCGACGTGGTTTGAAGGTCCCTTTGTTTCAGTGCAAATGGGTCAATATGACACGAGGCGGGGTAACGGAAGACCCGCAGTACGGAATGGCAACAGTGGATCTCAACAATCTTGCATATGCATACGAACCATTCGTCCTAGCCAATGATGTGGCACAGGTTTTCTATGTGAAGGACATGTCTACCAAGCCAAGAAAAAGAAAAGATAAGGAAGCGAATGCATCGTACGATGAGTCAAAGCGGCACATAGTTCTTTCTGGGAAGAGAAACATCGTGGGAGTGGATGACAAGACAGACAAGTCAGAAGATTATGAAAAGTTTGATGAAATTGCTCCATTCACAGTGAATATTGACCCGAGCATCCCGTTAAATGATGAAGATTTTCCATGGCTACGACACAAAGGTGCACACGCGAAGAAAAAGTTTCACACCCAAAGATCTGGGATGTGATCGGCTTAGCTATCATCACTTTCTTCTGTGTTTCACACCCAGGAGGGAATCTCTGTAATAGTTAGGGTAGCTAGTTATGTGTTTTGGCATTTGAAACGCGAAGAAATTTTATGTGCAAGCAAATTCTTTCATGCATTTATTGATTTTTTCAGCTAAATGACCCTGAAATTGAAAAGCATTTCAAATGAACTCAGAAAAGGATGAAAGTTGGCATGGTATCATAATTTCACCCACATAGCATGTGCAAAAAAGTAGAGAGGGTTACCGCAAAAACTGGATGCACTTCGTGTACAAAATGGACAATCTGTTTCGAAGTATCAGGGTTTCGGACGAAAACTCATCCGTTACAAAGGCATTTCATTTTTTAAATAACTTAAGCATTACCAAATTGAATATAATGATAAAACACACTAATATTAAACATAATAAAAAAGAATCACTGGAAAATGTATTTTTAAAGTTAAGTTATTCACAAACTAGTGATTCACACAAATTTCAAATAATTCAAAATTTAAACTATTCAAATTTAAAAACTACCGGCACTAACTGAAAGTTTCTAAAAACTATCAAAAATATTCACAAAGAAACTCTAAATACAGCAAAAAACAACTAAAAATAAATAAAACAAAATAAATAAAGCAGAAAAGAAAAAACTAAATGAAAAAAGCCCACCTACCGGGCCACAGCGGCCTGAATACGACTAGAAACCCAACGTGTTGTTGGGCCAGGATGCAGGCCCGCAAGCCCAATAGGCCCCACAGGGCAGAGTAGCAGAGGTAGGCCCAGAAGGCCTGCTTTAGAGAGGAGCTCGAGACAACAGCGGCGGCGGGGCTTATAAGCAGGTGTGAGCGCCCTTCGGCTAGCGAGGTGGGACTAAACTTCTGCGCCCCTCGCCTGACAGCGCACCCCCTTTAGTACCGGGTCGTGGCACCAACCGGTACTAAAGGGGGGGCCTTTAGTACCGGTTGGAGCCAGGAACCGATACTAAAGGGGGGTGCTCCCCCCCCCCCCCCGCTTGGCCTGGCCAAAACAGGCCTTTAGTACCGGTTGGTGGCTCCAACCGGTACTAAAGGTGTCCCTTATATAAGAAACACTTCAAAAAATTTCAGTTTCTCATCTCCCACTTCTCTCTGCCGCCGCCCCCGTCGCACCGTCGCCGCCCCTGTCGCGCCGTCCCCGTCGACTCCGCGCCGCCCCCGTCCTCGTCGCGTCGTCCCCGTCGACTCCGCGGCACCCCCGTCGCCGTCCCGGTCGCCGATCCCCTCGCTTCACCGTCACCGTCGCCTTTGGATCGACCTCGCCCTCGCCGTCGCCTCGACATTGCCCGCGCGCGCTGTGAGCCCCTCCCCCGGCCCCTCTCCTCCCTCCAATCGATCGTAGCGCACACCGGCGCCGGCGCCGACCGTAGCGCACACACACGCGCGCGCGCACACACACACTACATGCACACACACGCGCGCCCGCACACACACACTACATGCACACACACACACACTACACACACACTAGAAGCGCACACACACACAATTTTTCTGTTTTTAGCTTTTAGTTTTTTCTGTTTTTCTGTTTTTCATACAAAGTTTTAGATGAATTAATTAATTAGATTAGATTAATGTCAAATAGTATGTAGAAATGTTAGTTATAATATATATAATGTCAAATGTTATAGAAATGTTAGTTATATAGAAATGTTAGAAATTTTGGAAATGTTAGTTTTAGCTAGCTAGATGAATTAGATTAATTTCAAATTGTTAGACGATGATCGATGTTTTTTTAGTTTCTTATATTTTTAGTTATAAAATTTAGAATTTGCATATATGAAATCATCACAATCCATCATTTAAAAAATGTTACTTACTTTTGCGGCATATAGTATTTTGTTGTTGACGATGCCCGGCCCGCATCCTCGCCGTCGACACGTCCGCGACGACGTCCTGCTTCAGAGGACCCATGTCTGGGACTGGGCTCCGCCGGGCTGGCACTGGGAGGTGCTACCTTCAGGGGCGCGACGCTTGGTGAGGAACCCGACCCCGGGTCCCGTCGACGACCCTCATCTCCTTTGGTGGCATTCACGTGGGCCACTTTCGGTGCGGAGGGAGCCGGCCCCGCCGGAGGTGGTACGTCGCCGTGTCAGGGAGGAGGACGAGCACGTCCATCGCTACATGGCTGCTATGGACGTCAGGTTCTCCAATACCTGGCAGGTTCTTTGGGGAGATCACCCGAGCTATGATCCAGTGATGGTTCCTTCTCTTTGGGTGTCCACCGCCCGCACCTCAGGAACCGCGAGTGGCCTAGATTACTCTGTACTATTCGATCTTTATTAGCTTGCTAGCTAGCTAGCTAGTGATGTATTCAATATTATATCTATTATTCGAGATGATGTATTCGAGATTATATCTATTATTCGAGACGATGTATTCGAGATTATATCTATTATTCGATATTATACTAAATTCTTTTATATTTCTTTTGGCATAGTTAAATAAAAGCTATGGCGGACAATACCGACAGAGAGAGAACAGACCATGCTCGATATCATACGCGGGCCAGATGACGATCAGAATGAAGAAGATTTTGACGGCTCCGAATTTCTAAACAACACCGGAGAGGGTGATATGATATTCGATTGCGACGACCGAGAAGATGAAGTCATGAACTACGACGAAGAACATGTTGATCCTGAAACAACAAACACCGGCGAGGTATATATATTTATATAAGCAGGAATCTGGTGATCATCGCATGTTTTAAATGAGTTGAAGATATATTAACGAATCAATCTTTCTTCTTTCAGCCATCCGGATCGAGCAAATCTTCAGGCAAAAGGACGAAACGAGGCCCGAACAAAAAGTTGAAGGAGGGCGTAAAGTACAATATCGAGGCAATCAGACCTAATGGCGAACCATTAGCGCCTAAGAAGATTGCGGACAAGTTCGTTCGTCAGTGCGGAGTTCTTGTGAAGGACCAACTCCCGATCTCCCTTCAAGAATGGAGAAAGCCAGCAAATCCACGTCCAGATGTTACTTTTGTCGACGAGAATCAAAAAAATCTGCTTTGGGATACTCTCATGGAACATTTCACCCTACCAGATAATTTCACAGAAGCAGACCTGCGGAAAGTCAAGGACGCTGCTTTTAGGAAGATGGCGGTTGCATTCAAGAACCACAAGAGAATGACGTGGGAGAAGTACGTCAAGGGAGGAAGGAAGACTCCAGTATTCGAGGGGATACTAGAGAATCAAAGTGCTCATTGGGACGATTTCGTGAAATTCAAGGATTCAGAATTAGCTAAGGAACGGTTGAGAATAAACAAGAAGAATGCCGAAAAAAAGGATAAGTTCCATAAGCTGGGGCCAGGTGGCTATGCGGTGGCAATGCCTAAGTGGGATAAGTCTGAGAAAGAGATGGAGGATGCAGGTGTCACTCCGGTTACTAAGAGCTGGCCCCCCAGGTGCAGGACTTGGTTCTATGCGCATGGGGGGGAGTTGGACCCGAAGACAGGCAATGTTTCGACGAAGGCATGTCTGAACGGAGCCGACGATGCGCTACTTGTTGCAATAGAAGAGGCTCGATCGGGGGTGTTCCAGCCCAACAGAGAGAACGACGAGCTTACGCGTGCCCTGGGAAATCCTGAACACCCGGGAAGAACACGAGGCAAGGGCGCTATTCCGTGGTATGAGGGGTTTTCGGACTGGAACGCCGACTACAGAACCCGTGCGAGAAAGAAGATTGCGGAGGAGAAGAAGAGGAAGATGGAGGAGGAGCAAAGGAAGCTCGACTATGAACGCCTTCAAGGCCTAGAAGCAAGTCAAGCGGAATTGGCAGCTAAATTCCAGCGGCAGCAGGAGCAGATCGACTCACTTAGCCAGCAAAGGGGGTCTCAGCAGCTGCAGCAGCTAGCGGATGATCCAGCATTGGATACCACCGCCCCATCCATGCCGAGAAGCAGCGTGGGTTCCGCCCCGGGCGACGCAGTAGTGCTGGATAGATACCCCGTGGATGACATCACGGAGAACACTAACTGCGAGCTACACTTCAAAATGAAGAACATATCCATGAAGGTGGCGGACGCCGTTGCTTTTTCAAATTCCCCCGAGGCAACCTTCCATTGCAACCCGATTCCAGCGGGCTATGCTCGTGTCTTGGTTGATGAGGTGGTGGACCAATATTCGGGGCTAGAGCTTGACATTCCTGGAGGTGATGAGGAGCACACACTCGGAGATGCCAAACATCGTATCATCCTATGGAGAAAGGATTGCATCATTTTTCGAAGGCCACCGACACCGCGTCACCCGACTCCTCGTCGAAGTCCGCCACCGAGTCAGCAGACTCCCGCTCCTCCAAGTCCACCAACGCGTGAGGCCACTCCTCCTCCTCCAAGTCCGGCAAAGTGTCAGGCCACTCCTCCTCCAAGTCCGACACAGCGTCAGACGTCCACTCCTCCTCCAAGTCCGGCACAACCTCAGGCCACTCCTCCTCCAAGTCCGGCACAGCTTCAGGCCACTCCTCCTCGTCCAACTCAGCCCCGTCAGCCGTCTCCGCCGCCTCAGCAATCGCAGAAGAGACACCCCGCAGCTATGGTGCGTAGCGGTACGAGTCGAGGTCATAGTACAGGAAGTACAGCGGAGGCAAGCGATATAAATATGGTCCAAACCTCACTACTCCTCTTCCTGGGAGGGCTTACGATAGGACCGAGGAGCAAACCAATGCCATAGTGCGGGCAGAAGTCGACGCCCATTTTGGACCGAAACCGCCACCGCCGCCAAGGGAGAAAGTGCCTGTGGAAGTAGTTGGAAATATGCCTAGAGCAATAATAAAAGCATTATTATTATATTTCCTTGTTCATGATAATTGTCTTTATTCATGCTATAATTGTGTTATCCGGAAATCGTAATACATGTGTGAATAACAGACACCAACATGTCCCTAGTAAGCCTCTAGTTGACTAGCTCGTTGATCAACAGATAGTCATGGTTTCCTGACTATGGACATTGGATGTCATTGATAACGAGATCACATCATTAGGAGAATGATGTGATGGACAAGACCCAATCCTAAACATAGCACAAGATCGTATAGTTCGTTTGCTAGAGTTTTCCAATGTCAAGTATCTTTTCCTTAGACCATGAGATCGTGTAACTCCCGGATACCGTAGGAGTGCTTTGGGTATACCAAACGTCACAACGTAACTGGGTGACTATAAAGGTAGACTACGGGTATCTCCGAAAGTGTCTGTTGGGTTGACATGGATCAAGACTGGGATTTGTCACTCCGTATGACGGAGAGGTATCACTGGGCCCACTCGGTAATGCATCATCATAATGAGCTCAAAGTGACCAAGTGTCTGGTCACGGGATCATGCATTACGGTACGAGTAAAGTGACTTGCCGGTAACGAGATTGAACGAGGTATTGGGATACCGACGATCGAATCTCGGGCAAGTAACATATCGATTGACAAAGGGAATTGTATACGGTTGATTGAATCCTCGACATCGTGGTTCATCCGATGAGATCATCGTGGAGCATGTGGGAGCCAACATGGGTATCCAGATCCCGCTGTTGGTTATTGACCGGAGAGTCGTCTCGGTCATGTCTGCTTGTCTCCCGAACCCGTAGGGTCTACACACTTAAGGTTCGGTGACGCTAGGGTTGTGAAGATATGTATATGCAGTAACCCGAATGTTGTTCGGAGTCCCGGATGAGATCCCGGACGTCACGAGGAGTTCCGGAATGGTCCGGAGGTAAAGAATTATATATAGGAAGTGTGTTTCGGCCATCGGGACAAGTTTCGGGGTCACCGGTATTGTACCGGGACCACCGGAAGGGTCCCGGGGTCCACCGGGTGGGGCCACCTATCCCGGGGGCCCCATGGGCTGAAGTGGGAGGGACCCAGCCCAAAGTGGGCTGGGGCGCCACCCCCCCAAGGGCCCATGCGCCTAGGGTTGGGGGGGGAACCCTAAAGGGGGCGCCCCCTTGCTTGGGGGGCAAGCCCCCCACCCTTGGCCGCCGCCCCCCTAGGAGATCCCATCTCCTAGGGCCGGCCACCCCCCCTTGGCACCCCTATATATAGTTGAGGAGAGGGAGGACTTCATACCTCAGCCTTGGCGCCTCCCTCTCTCCCCGTTACGTCTCTTCCTCGTAGTATAGGCGAAGCCCTGCTACTGTGACGCCCTGCATCCACCACCACGCCGTCGTGCTGCTGGATCTTTATCAACTTCTCCTTCCTCCTTGCTGGATCAAGTAGGAGGAGATGTCTCCTGTCCCGTACGTGTGTTGAACGCGGAGGTGCTGTCCGTTCGGCGCTTGGTCATCGATGATTTGGATCACGTCGTGTACGACTACATCATCACCGTTCTTTGAACGCTTCCGCACGCGATCTACAAAGGTATGTAGATGCATCCGATGGCTTGTTGCTAGATGAACTCCTAGATGGATCTTGGTGAAACGAGTAGGAAAATTTTTGTTTTCTGCAACGTTCCCCAACAGTGGCATCATGAGCTAGGTCTATGCGTAGTTCTTCTTGCACGAGTAGAACACAATTTGTTGTGGGCGTAGATTTGTCAACTTTCTTGCCGCTACTAGTCTTTTCTTGCTTCAGCGGTATTGTGGGATGAAGCGGCCCGGACCAACCTTACACGTACGCTTACGTGAGACCGGTTCCACCGACTAACATGCACTAGTTGCATAAGGTGGCTGGCGGGTGTCTGTCTCTCCCACTTTAGTTGGAGCGGATTCGATGAACAGGGTCCTTATGAAGGGTAAATAGAAGTTGACAAATCACGTTGTGGCTTTAACGTAGGTAAGAAGACGTTCTTGCTAGAACCCTAATTCAGCCACGTAAAACTTGCAACAACAATTAGAGGACGTCTAACTTGTTTTTGCAGCAAGTGGTTTGTGATATGATATGCCCAAAGTTGTGATGAATAATGAATGATCTATATGTGATGTATGAGATGTTCATGCTATTGTAATAGGAATCACGACTTGCATGTCGATGAGTATGACAACCGGCAGGAGCCATAGGAGTTGTCTTTATTCTTTTATATGACCTGCGTGTCATTGAGAAACGCCATGTAAATTACTTTACTTTATTGCTAAACGCGTTAGCCATAGTAGTAGAAGTAATAGTTGGCGAGCAACTTCATGGAGACACGATGATGGAGATCATGATGATGGAGATAATGGTGTCAAGCCGGTGATAAGATGATCATGGAGCCCCAAGATGGAGATCAAAGGAGCTATGTGATATTGGCCATATCATGTCACGTTTATTATTTGATTGCATGTGATGTTTATCATGTTTTGCATCTTGTTTACTTAGAACGACGGTAGTAAATAACATGATCCCTCATACTAATTTCAAGAAGTGTTCCCCCTAACTGTGCACCGTTGCGACAGTTCGCTGTTTCAAAACACCACGTGATGATCGGGTGTTTTATTCAGACGTTCACATACAACGGGTGTAAGACAGATTTACACATGCAAACACTTAGGTTGACTTGACGAGCCTAGCATGTACAGACATGGCCTCGGAACACAGAAGACCGAAAGGTCGAGCATGAGTCGTATAGAAGATACGATCAACATGAAGATGTTCACCGATGTTGACTAGTCCATCTCACGTGATGATCGGACACGGCATAGTTAACTCGGATCATGTAATACTTAGATGACTAGAGGGATGTCTAATCTAAGTGGGAGTTCATTAATAATTTGATTAGATGAACTTAATTATCATGAACATAGTCTAAAATCTTTGCAATATGTCTTGTAGATCAAATGGCCAACGCAGTCCTCAACTTCAACGCGTTCCTAGAGAAAACCAAGCTGAAAGACGATGGCAGCAACTATACGGACTGGGTCCGGAACCTGAGGATCATCCTCATAGCTGCCAAGAAAGATATGTCCTACAAGCACCGCTAGGTGATCCACCCGTCCCACAGAACCAAGACGCTATGAACGCTTGGCAGACACGTACTGATGACTACTCCCTCGTTCAGTGCGGCATGCTTTACAGCTTAGAGCCGGGGCTCCAAAAGCGTTTTGAGAGACATGGAGCATATGAGATGTTCGAAGAGCTGAAAATGGTTTTTCAAGCTCATGCCCGGATCGAGAGATATGAAGTCTCCCGATAAGTTCTTCAGCTGTAAGATGGAGGAAAATAGTTCTGTCAGTGAGCATATACTCACTGTGTCTGGGTTGCATAACCGCTTGTCTCAGCTGGGAGTTAATCTCCCGGATGATGCGGTCATTGACAGAATCCTCCAGTTGCTTCCACCAAGCTACAAGAGCTTTGTGATGAACTTCAACATGCAGGGGATGCAAAAGACCATTCCTGAGTTGTTCTCAATGCTGAAATCAGCGGAGGTAGAAGTCAAGAAGGAACATCAAGTGTTGATGGTCAATAAAACCACTAAGTTCAAGAAAGGCAAGGGTAAAAAGAACTTCAAGAAGGACGGCAAGGAGGTTGCCGCGCCCGGCAAGCAAGCTGCCGGGAAGAAGCCAAAGAATGGACCCAAGCCCGAGACTGAGTGCTTTTATTGCAAGGGAAGCGGTCACTGGAAGCGGAACTGCCCTAAATACTTAGCAGACAAGAAGGCCGGCAAAACAAAAGGTATATGTGATATACATGTAATTGATGTGTACCTTACTAGTGTCCGTAGTAGCTCCTGGGTATTTGATACCGGTGCAGATGCTCACATTTGTAACTCAAAGCAGGGGCTGCGGAATAAGCGGAAACTGGCAAAGGACGAGGTGACAATGCGCGTCGAATGGTTCCAAGGTCAATGTGATGGCCGTCGGCACGCTACCTCTACATCTACCTTCGGGGTTAGTTTTAAATCTTAATAATTGTTATTTAGTGGCAGCTTTGAGCATGAACATTGTATCGGGATCTCGTTTAATTCGAGATGGATACTCATTTAAATCTGAGAATAATGGTTGTTCTATTTATATGAGAGATATGTTTTATGGTCATGCTCCTATGGTGAATGGTTTATTCTTTATGAATCTCGAACGTGATGCTACACATGTTCATAATGTGAGTACCAAAAGATGTAAGGTTGATAATGATAGTCCCACATACTTGTGGCACTGCCGCCTTGGTCACATAGGTGTCAAACGCATGAAGAAGCTCCATGCAGATGGACTTTTAGAGTCTCTTGATTATGAATCATTTGACACGTGCGAACCATGCCTTATGGGTAAAATGACCAAGACTCCGTTCTCAGGAACAATGGAGCGAGCAACCAACTTATTGGAAATCATACATACTGATGTGTGCGGTCCAATGAGGTTGAGGCTCGCGGTGGCTATCGTTATGTTCTCACCCTCACTGATGATTTAAGTAGATATGAGGATATCTACTTAATGAAACACAAGTCTGAACCTTTGAAAAGTTCAAGGAATTTCAGAGTGAGGTTGAAAATCAACGTGACAGGAAAATCAAGTTTCTACGATCAGATCGTGGAGGAGAATACTTGAGTCACGAATTTGGCACACACTTAAGAAAATGTGGAATAGTTTCACAACTCACGCCGCCTGGAACACCTCAGCGTAATGGTGTGTCCGAACGTCGTAATCGCACTCTATTAGATATGGTGCGATCTATGATGTCTCTTGCCGATTTACCGCTATCTTTTTGGGGCTATGCTTTAGAGACTGCCGCATTCACTTTAAATAGGGCTCCATCGAAATCCATTGAGACGACACCGTTTGAATTATGGTTTGGGAAGAAACCTAAGCTGTCGTTTCTAAAAGTTTGGGGATGCGATGCTTATGTCAAGAAACTTCAACCTAAAAAGCTCGAACCCAATTCGAAGAAATGCGTCTTCATAGGATACCCTAAAGAAACTATTGGGTATACCTTCTACCTCAAATCCAAAGGCAAGATCTTTGTTGCCAAGAATAGGTCCTTTCTAGAGAAAGAGTTTCTCTCAAAAGAAGTAAGTGGGAGGTAAGTAGACCTTGATGAAGTATTACCTCTTGAACCGGAAAATGGCGCAACTCAAGAAAATGTTCCTGAGGTGCCTGCACCGACTAGAGAGGAAGTTAATGATAATGATCAAGATACTTCTGATCAAGCTCCTACTGAAATTCGAAGGTCCACAAGGACACGTTCCGCACCAGAGTGGTACGGCAACCCTGTCTTGGAAATCATGTTGTTAGACAACGGTGAACCTTCGAACTATGAAGAAGCGATGGCGGGCCCGGATTCCGACAAATGGCTAGAAGCCATGAAATCCGAGATAGGATCCATGTATGAAAACGAAGTATGGACTTTGACTGACTTGCCCGTTGAAGGCGAGCCATAGAAAATAAATGGATCTTTAAGAAGAAGACAGACGCGGATGGTAATGTGACCATCTATAAGCTCGGCTTGTCGCTAAGGGTTATCGACAAGTTCAAGGGGTTGACTACGATGAGACTTTCCACCCGTAGCGAAAAGTCCGTCCGAATCATGTTAGCAATTGCCGCATTCTATGATTATGAGATATGGCAAATGGACGTCAAAACGGCATTCCTTAATGGTTCTTAAGGAAGAATTGTATATGATGCAGCCGGAAGGTTTTGTCGATCCTAAGAATGCTAACAAGGTATGCAAGCTCCAACGCTCATCTATGGGCTGGTGCAAGCACTCGGAGTTGGAACATTCGCTTTAATGAAATGATCAAAGCATTTGGGTTTATGCAGACTTATGGAGAAGCCTACGTTTACAAGAAAGTGAGTGGGAGCTCTGTAGCATTTCTCATATTATATGTAGATGACATACTTTTGATGGGAAATGATATAGAACTCTTGGACAGCATAAAGGCCTACTTGAATAAGAGTTTTTCAATGAAGGCCCTTGGAGAAGCTGCTTACATATTAGGCATCAAGATCTATAGAGATAGATCGAGACGCCTCATAGGTCTTTCACAAAGCACATACCTTGATAAGATATTGAAGAAGTTCAATATGGATCAGTCCAAGAAGGGGTTCTTGCCTGTGTTACAAGGTATGAAATTGAGCTCAGCTCAATGTCCGACCACGGCAGAAGATATAGAAGAGATGAGTGTCATCCCCTATGCCTCAGCCATAGGTTCTATTATGTATGCCATGCTGTGTACCAGACCAGATGTAAACCTTGCCGTAAGTTTGGTAGGTAGGTACCAAAGTAATCCCGGCAAGGAACACTGGACAGCGGTCAAGAATATCCTGAAGTACCTGAAAAGGACTAAGGAAATGTTTCTCGTTTATGGAGGTGACGAAGAGATCGTCGTAAAAGGTTACGTCGACGCTAGCTTCGACACAGATCTGGATGACTCTAAGTCACAAACCGGATACGTGTATATCTTGAATGGTGGGGCAGTAAGCTGGTGCAGTTGCAAGCAGAGCGTCGTGGCGGGATCTACATGTGAAGCGGAGTACATGGCAGCCTCGGAGGCAGCACATGAAGCAATTTGGGTGAAGGAGTTCATCACCGACCTAGGAGTCATACCCAATGCGTCGGGGCCAATCAAACTCTTTTGTGACAACACTGGAGCTATTGCACTTGCCAAGGAGCCCAGGTTTCACAAGAAGACAAGGCACATCAAGCGTCGCTTCAACTCCATTCGTGAAAATGTTCAAGATGGAGACATAGAGATTTGTAAAGTACATACGGACCTGAATGTAGCAGATCCGTTGACTAAACCTCTCCCTAGAGCAAAACATGATCAACACCAGAATTCCATGGGTGTTCGATTCATCACAATGTAACTAGATTATTGACTCTAGTGCAAGTGGGAGACTGTTGGAAATATGCCCTAGAGGCAATAATAAAAGCATTATTATTATATTTCCTTGTTCATGATAATTGTCTTTATTCATGCTATAATTGTGTTATCCGGAAATCGTAATACATGTGTGAATACAGACACCAACATGTCCCTAGTAAGCCTCTAGTTGACTAGCTCGTTGAGTCAACAGATAGTCATGGTTTCCTGACTATGGACATTGGATGTCATTGATAACGAGATCACATCATTAGGAGAATGATGTGATGGACAAGACCCAATCCTAAACATAGCACAAGATCGTGTAGTTCGTTTGCTAGAGTTTTCCAATGTCAAGTATCCTTTCCTTAGACCATGAGATCGTGTAACTCCCGGATACCGTAGGAGTGCTTTGGGTATACCAAACGTCACAACGTAACTGGGTGACTATAAAGGTATACTACGGGTATCTCCGAAAGTGTCTGTTGGGTTGACACGGATCAAGACTGGGATTTGTCACTCCGTATGACGGAGAGGTATCACTGGGCCCACTCGTAATGCATCATCATAATGAGCTCAAAGTGACCAAGTGTCTGGTCACGGGATCATGCATTACGGGTACGAGTAAAGTGACTTGCCGGTAACGAGATTGAACGAGGTATTGGGATACCGACGATCGAATCTCGGGCAAGTAACATATCGATTGACAAAGGGAATTGTATACGGGATTGATTGAATCCTCGACATCGTGGTTCATCCGATGAGATCATCGTGGAGCATGTGGGAGCCAACATGGGTATCCAGATCCCGCTGTTGGTTATTGACCGGAGAGTCGTCTCGGTCATGTCTGCTTGTCTCCCGAACCTGTAGGGTCTACACACTTAAGGTTCGGTGACGCTAGGGTTGTGAAGATATGTATATGCAGTAACCCGAATATTGTTCGGAGTCCCGGATGAGATCCCGGACGTCACGAGGAGTTCCGGAATGGTCCGGAGGTAAAGAATTATATATAGGAAGTGCTGTTTCGGCCATCGGGACAAGTTTCGGGGTCACCGGTAAAGAATTATTTCATTCGTATGGCTCAACCACCAGCTCCTAAGCCTGTTGACACAGACTATGAGCGCCACATCAGGAAGTTACATCGACAACGTCTACAGAAGGAGGCGAGCTCGAGCTCGAGCAAACAACAAGCAGCTGTCGAAAATGCGGGAAACCCGTTGCCCAGCTGGGAGAACAGTGGGCGCAGCCGATCCCCCCGCTTGTTGTGCCGCCAACAACACGTGATAGTACGCGCGGCCAATATTATTGTGGTCAAACAGTTTACGTTCCCCAGGTGGGCGATGTGGTAATAACCCAGGAGCATATAATGCAGGCTGAAGAACTCAAGATCACTGTTGGACAACTCCTCGAGATCGAGGACATGCCTGTGATTACAGAGGAGGAAATAAAACGAAAATATGTCCGGGGCCAACCTTTGGTCAAGCCAGAAGATGTCAAGAAGCTCCCAACGAGAATGTATGAATTGCATCAATGGTACATGGACATTACCAAGAGATCCGATCGAGAGTCCCTCATGGTGTATGTCAAGAAGGATCATTACTACCATGAGAAAGCTGTGGCCGTTGAGTATTCTGAACTGTTTCAGTTATACAATCAAGACGCACTCGACAAATCTATCGTCAGTTGCTATTGTCTGTAAGTGATTTCTTTCTGTAATTTAAGTCTCAAGCTAGCTGTAGTGATCCTTTTGATCAATCATTACCTGTAATTATCCTCACTATATTCTTTTCTGTGGTATTATGCAGCATGAAGATGTATGAAATGAGAAAAGGTGGACGCTATGGCATTGGGTTCATTGACCCAAACACCGTTAATCAATACACATGGAAAATGAGCAAGTATTATGAAAAGCAGATAGAGGGCAGCATGCTAGAGTTCTTGAAGCGCATCAAATACAATGAAGATATACTACTTCCTTACAACTTCGAGTGAGTCACACTTTCTTGTACTACAAATTCTCTGTTTTTGCCTACATATGCCCGCTTAATTAAGACATGCAAACGTGTGTGCATGCAGATTTCACTGGATCTTGTGTATCATTAAAGTTGACGCCGGAACAATTGAAATACTGGACTCGCTACTCAAAGCAAATAGTGACTACAACATCTTGTATGGGATAGTCAACAGGTAATTTCAATCATTATTAACTATATATCTCGGCCTATTTAGTTCGTCATTTCATGATATGAACTATTTAATAACCCCTTTATTCATTTTCTTTGTCGGCGGGCAGGGCTTGGGCAAGGTTCATCAGCGTCACGGAAGGCGAATGGAAACCACAGCTGAAATGGTTTCGATCCGAGGTAAGTAATTAAGTAGTACTAGCTAGCTAGCTAGCTACCATCTCTTTAATTATCATGCTTGATTAATTATTATCTGATCAAATTAAATTCCATTCTCGTAATAAAGGCCCTGAAGCAGGCGCAGGGGACTAATCTGTGTGCATACTGCGTTTGCGAGAACATTCGCATGATGGCATCCGAAAGGAGCAGATCTCAAAGACAGGAATGGGTACGCTTGTCAGAACACTATTCATAATTTTTACACCATTATCGATATCTAGTCACACAACTAATACACATGCATATTGATCTCCTTCTTAACAGTTCAAAGAGGTGCGGGACAAGCTCCTAGAAACGGAGCGCGTAGAAGCACTTCAAGAGGAAATAGCGGGATTTTTGCTCGACCAGGTCATAAATCCGAAGGGAGAATACTATTACCCGCTACCGCCCCCATCGAACATGTCATGAACCACTTCCAATTGTCATCGTGCTCCGAAGGCACCAATTAGGCTAATGCCACTGGCTCCGAAGGCAACATGCATATGTAGGAGAAATTATATATAGCTATACATGTGTGTATGTGTAAATTAATATGGTGGTTTGTGAGACATTGATGATATATATATATATATATGATTGGTTCTACTAGAAATTCTATTTATATATATATATATATGCATAATGTGTACAATGTGTAGTACCGTAAAATACCAGCAAACGAAAAAGAATTAAAATGGAAAACACAAAATTAAATGAAAAAGAAATCATAAAACCAAAAATCCACCAAACATTTTAGTACCGGTTGGTGTTACCAACCGGTACTAAAGGGCTCCCGGCCCCCGGAGCTGGCTCGTTCCACGTGGTTGCCCTTTAGCACCGGTTCGTGCTGAACCGGTACTAAAGGGGGGGGCCTTTAGTGCCGAAATGTTAGTGCCGGTTCCGAAACCGGCACTAAAGGGTCTTACGAACCGGTGCTATTGCCCTGTTCTGCACTAGTGCAAGAACATCGAGGAGAACTTGGTATTGAGAATCAAAGAGAGAGAAGAAGCCATCTAGCTACTAGCTATGGACCCGTAGGTCTGTGGTAAACTACTCACGCTTCATCGGAAGGGCAATAGAGTTGATGTCGAAGCCCTCCGTGATCGAATCCCCCTCCGACAGCGTGCCGGAAAAGGTCCCTAGATGGGATCTCACGGGTACATAAGGTCGCGGCGGTGGAAAAGTGTTTTCGTGGATGCCTCTGGTGGTTTGGGGATATATGGGAATATATAGGCAAAAGAATTAGGTCAGGAGGTGCATGAGGGGCCCATAAGGGTGGGGGCGCACCCTACCCCTCTGGGCGCGCCCTCCATCCTTGTGGCCGCCTCGTGCCTCCTCCGACTTCATCTCCAAGTCTCCTGGTTGTCTTCTGGTCCAAGAAAAATCATCGCAAAGGTTTTATTCCGTTTGGACTCCATTTGGTATTCCTTTTCTACGAAACTCAAAAATAGGGAAAAACAGGAACTGGCACTGGGCTCTAGGTTAATAGGTTAGTCCCAAAAATAATATAAAGTAGCATATTAATGCATATAAAACATCCAAAACAAATAATATAATAGCGTGGAACAATAAAAAATTATAGATACGTTGGAGACGTATCAATACCATATAGCCCGTAAGGTCACAACCATCCTAGTGAAGTTGTCATGACTCAGATTGTCATGAAGTTCAAACATCCAGTTCTTTGTTGTAGGTTCCTTACTATTTGTCATCCTCTCCACTAATTCTACATCCGAGAGTGCCCATGTACATCTGGCCATCGTGCACGAAAGAAGTGCATGCTGCCACGAGTATTCCCTCCACATAGTGGGCACTAGTTAGCATGTGCCATATTTCGATCGTGTAGCACGTCAGTGGTCGGTAGGGAATGTCCGGCTAGTCTCACAAAACACCCGGATCTTCGATGAACATATTCCATAGCTAAGTCCATGACTTCTCCTCTCTCATATTATCTGAGGATCCACTCCTCCCTCTAAGCCAATTATTTCTCTGGACTTTTGTCTTGATCATATACGTCTGTGCCGAGCTAACAGTGAATCAGCCTTTGTTATCTGGATGCCATGCCCAAAAATCGGTTGTTTTTCGAGTGCACACAGGGATCCTGAGTATCTCATCAGCATCAATGGGTAGGAAGACACTCCAAACCATTTTTTCGTTCCACGAGGCTATGGTCGGTGATAATAATGCAGATACCTTCACAAGCGGGTCCACAACAAGACATACTATTGGTCGCCAAGAAGACTCTTTTGGAATCCAATTATTAGGCCAGATATCCGTAGACTGGCCATTCCCAATTCGACGAATAATTCCCTGCTTCACTATGTCTCTAGCTTCTAAGACACCACACCAGATTTTATGGCTGAGAACCCAGTTCGACGTTAATGATTGTAACATCAGGGAAGTAGGAAGCCTTAAGGGGACGTGGAGTTTCTACACCCAGGAGCAAATGCTCCTGGTGTGAACAATAAAATCAAATAAATTCAAAAACAATTCAAAAAATTCTGAAATTTTTTTGTGCCATACTTTCACAAATGTTTGTTGTGCCTACAAAATTTCATCGCAAAATCACATTGATGGAAGGCGTGGTAAAAAAACAAAATCGATGCTCTGAAAATGTTACTTACAAAAGCATTTTGGATGTCTGATTTTGTTTTTTTTGGCACGCCTTCCACCAATGTGATTTCGCAATGAAATTTTGCGTGCACATCAAACATTTGTGAAAGTATGTCACAAAAAAATTTCAAAATTTTTTGAACATTTTTTCTAGTTTTTTAATTTTACTATTCATACCAGGAGCATTTGCTCCTGGATGTAGAAAGGTACTTCCAGCCTTAAGGATCCTTGTGCTCAAAGATGTCAGCTCCTGCAAAATTCTCCAAGACTGTTTTGCTAGCAAAGCCAAATTTAAAAGTTCCAGATCCCTGAAGCCTAGACCTCCTAGATAATTAGGTCTTGTCATCACTTCCCATGACATCCATGTTGGTTTCCTTTCCCCTGTTTACAAGCCCACCAAAATTTTCGTATGATGGACTTAGATAATAATAGTATGTTGGTTAGTACCATGTTTAATATTTGGGTCTCGGGGCGGTCACCCTTTTTGTCCGGTCTATGGGTCGGCCCTATGGCGGGCCTGGCAGCAACTGTGGGCTCGACGACGAGAAGCGGACCGAATCGATACAAGGTTCTGGACGGAGGTGGGACAGTGAAGCAAAGCGGATCATAGGATGCAATACCATGTCTCGGTGTAGCAGACCCAATCACGAGTGTTGGCCACAATGGACGGTGGGCAACCGGATCAGATGAGGCGTGTTCTCCTATATTTTTTGATTTTTAGGTCGTATGAAATATACTAGTATTTTTAGAACTTGAGCTTCATTAAAAAATCAATCTTTTAAGTTTCAAAAAATTCTAAAATAATTCTACGTATACATAGGGATGTATTCTACATGTGTGCATCTTAAAATAATTCTAAAATCTTTTTAGGTCGTATGAACCATCGGTCATACCAAGGCCACTTTCAATCCGTTGGTGTTTACATAAGGTGCTAAGTGTATTAAAAAAACTTAGCAACTAGTCTCCTCAATGCATAGATACTTAGCTTTTGTAGCTAAGCTTCACTCATTGAATTGTTTAAAAATAAAACTCCTTCATGTATTGGTTGGTAGTCATTTTGCATAGGTCCACGTTCTTAACACTGTTTTCTTTGGGGTCACCATAATGTTCTCTCTCTTATTTAATTGTTTTGCCACATCATTTTCTCTGCTTATGTGGCACTCTTAGCACATGTACACAGTGGAGCACTGGGAAGGGCCTAACTAAGTCTGTCCTCTCCATAGTCCAGCGTACAAACATGCCCATACATACCGCTCACAATACCAGATTTAGGCCCTTCCCAATGCTCCACAGTGATACATGCTAAGCATGTCATATAAGCAAAAAAATGACATGGCGCAGTAATTAAGGAGGAGGAGAGAGAGTACTTTCGTGATCCCAGGAAGAACCATGCCAAGCATGTGAACCTAGGCAAACCACATAAATGAAATAAGCTGACCAATGCATGGAAGAGTTTATGTGCTAAATCATTAAATAAAGTGAGCTTAGCAACAATAAGTTAAACACCTATGCATTGGGAAGTTGAGTTGCTAAGCTATTTAATGCATTTAGCACCTCATCTAAGCACATTTACATTGGAGGAGGTCTTAATAACCGGCCGTAACTCCCCAGAAAACACCGAGCTACAGATCCTCACGCATTTACCTTCAACACAGACAATGGGAGAATCTATGGCCGAGCGCCATAAATACACATCCTAAGCTTCTTTTCTAGTATATTATATAAAAAAGGGTCTATATTTTTATGCGTGTTTTGAGACATCCAGCGTGTTATGTACTTATGTTCTCTTTTTCTTCTTTCATACGGTTTTTTTACTTTGGTCATGAGCCCTGCCTCTCAGGCCCATACAAAATCCCAGGAGATAAAAATGGGACACGAGAAAACAAGAGACAAGGCCTGGAAAACAAATTGCTTGTCGGATCTAGAAGGAAAACAAAAAGACATGCAACCCAGTAGCCTGATCGGGAAGCTGAAGGGGAAAGTATTGTTGAACATTATGGTATACTACACACTATTGGATCCGAAATACGACTGTTGTTAGAACAAAAATCAGCTAAAATGCTAAATAGAAAACACCCTAGGTATAACCTATCATTTATATATATATATATATATATATATATATATATATATATCATGATTTTATTTTGTTTCCCTGAAAAGATAGCTCACGCCAAGTTCATTACTTCTGATAATGAACTAAAGTGACAAAGTTTCAGTCATACCCTCCTTTATGTTGCAAAAAAAAAAGCTGGGAACTTAAATAAGGCACAAACCTTTACAACGTAAGTGAAAAACAAATAAATAACAATGGCTTCCCACAACATGCATTGGGTGTGTTCAATAGTTTCACACAATTGAAATTAGTACTATTGGGAGCGGAAAAACAAAGTATATACATCAAATAATGGCGGAGATATGTAATTTAAGGGGGGTCCTGCTCCCCCCCCCCCTACTAGAATCCCCCCAAAACATTCATATTTTCTCTTTTGCCCCCCGACATCTTTGGCTAGCTCCATCACTATCTGGAACTACGTGCACATAACATATCATTCATGGAGGACAAAACCTACTTAATATGCAGTATACAATACACACTATTCTAATTATATACTTATTTTAGGACAGATTTTTAAAACAAAACCTACCATCAGTTGGTCCTGAATACGCAGGCCAAGCTGATGCGCACCGCATGCGTACGTGCTCAAGCCAGAGGAGATGCCGATCTCAGTCAAGAACAAAACCCTCATTACTTGTGGCCAACAGTGCATCTTACCCATGCGCAGTGAAACTGCAATGATCAGGCCCTACAAGGCAGACCATAAAACCTACGAGCGACACACCAACATTGAAGACACATGCTCGGCATGGCCGACCTTCCTAGCTCCACCAAGGTTGCCATCTCCTCCTTTCCACTGTCACTGAGTAGTGATGAGATGGACTGCATAATGGCGATTGCCAACCCCACGCCTACCAATATGCATAATTGTGCCATGTCATCAGTGGTGACGAGAAACCTTCATCTCGAAGCACTATGCAGGAGGGACAATGTTTGTGTCAACATCAGCCCCAAGAAGGCAAGCAATAGCCCGATGCTCATTTTCAAGCTGGTTCGAAAGTAGTAAATAAATAGTTACACGTCTAAGATTCTTTTACATAAATAATTATTCAAACACCTCATTATAAGACCTATGAGTTTTTGAAGCGTAATATGAAGAGTACACACACAATAATTAGAATTCAAATAGAATCAAATTCTAAGGACAAAATGTGCCAGAGAACGTCACGCCGGGTATGGATATTAAGAAAAATCAAGATGTACCAATAAGACTTAGCGGTGAATCCATCTCGCCTCAACCATAGGATGCCTACTCTTGCAGGAAGTGAGGAGGGTCATCGCTCTTTTGTTTTTGTTACCAAAAAAATGAAAAAGAGTAGAACAATGTCAGACAATGATAGAAAAGCCGGTCCAATCAACCTTAAAAATAAGTGGCAAGCATCACACTAGTTTTTTCCCCAACTAATACTAATTCAACATGACTTAGCCATGTTCTTGGCGAGACAAGCATAGGTTGCAAGGCCACTCATTGTGAACAAGTGCTCTTAGGTCCAACGGAGGAGCTACTTACTTGTCGAGAGGGAGGGGGGCATCCCCCCCCCCCCCCAAGCCTTGGAGAAAACTTGAAGATTTGTTTTGAAGCGATTAAATGAGGAAAATATAGACTTTTGTGTCTAGCTATGCCATTGAGTTAAGTCTCAACAAAGTATCATCCATAGGGGAGTATTCTTGATGCAACTCCTTAGAAAACCATTTTTCCGTCCTTGCACAACTGTTCTCAACAAAGTATTGTGCATAGGGGAGTATTTTAGGCGAATCACCAAATATTGGCATATCTCATGCATGATGCAACATTTTGATCGGTATGCAACTAGTGAAACACATGGGTCTCTTTTTGGTGATTGCTTTGCACTGATATGAAAGGGTCTTTCTATGGGAAATTTGCCTATGAAGTGGCTATGGAAGATGCATGACGTGAAACTTCTCAAGGCTTGACATCAAGCTCTCAGAACAGAGTGGAAGCCATAAGTTGATCCAACCTATATCTATATCTATATCTATATCTATATCTATATCTATATCTATACCTACTAATAAAGCAAGGTGCGTTTCGTCAATTTTTTCATCCGTTCACCGTCAAAAATATATTTTTTTATATCCGAGGTGGTACTAAATTTTTGTGGTACAGCTGCTACAAAAGAAAACAAAAGAGATTTGTCTAGAATTTCGTACATGGCCTGCATGTGCTAAGGCCCAGAAAAGCCCCACATTTATATCCTGCGCACCCTGCTGGAGAATCTTATTTGTCGCACAGCGCCGCATATAGTTGGAGCTTACCATCTGTCGCCCAATGTTGGGCCGGCCCATTTCCATTTTTTCTGTGTTTTTTTCTATTTTTTTATTTTCCCTTCCAAGATATATTTTCCTTTTTCATAAATTTATTATTTTAATTTTCGAAAATTTCGTTTCTGGTAATAATTTTCGTTAAATGTTAGAATTTCAAATTTTGTTCCCATTTTCAAAATTATTTGGAACTTGAAATTTATGTTTTTGTTCAATTTTTTCTCGAAATTCACAAAATGTTCACATTTAAAAAAAATTCCAAATTTTTTCGGGAGTTACAAAATAAATTTCATTTTAAAAATAATAGTAATTAGAAAATAATTATTATTTTTGAAATGTTTACAAGTTCAAAATAATTTTCGTGATAAAAACACATTTTCCAAAATGGTTTTGAAAGTTCAAAACAAGTTTCCATTTTAAAAAAATGCTTCACAAATTCGAAAAATGTCCGTTTCTCTGCCTTAAAAATGGTCTTGTTTTCAAAAAATGTTTGTGAATTTAAAAAAATCTTCCTATTTCAAGTTTTTTTGCCTTTTCCAGAAATT
This sequence comes from Triticum urartu, assembly GCF_003073215.2. Classification (NCBI taxonomy): domain Eukaryota; kingdom Viridiplantae; phylum Streptophyta; class Magnoliopsida; order Poales; family Poaceae; genus Triticum; species Triticum urartu. The sequence continues at coordinate 551,475,039 of NC_053027.1, read as the reverse complement.
AATGCTTTTTCCAAAAAAAAGTGCTCATATGTTTTTAAAAAAAATGTGGAGGTCACCACAACCTCGACAAGGAGGTGGACCTGAAGGGAAAAAGGCACGAGTTGGGTAGTGGCCGTCACTCGGACCAACCCCACTACTATAAACATCTCGCGGACCAAACATGACCCACGGGAACACCACATCTCTCCGCTCTGTCGTGCCACTGTTGTGGAGAACGTTTTGATGGACACATCAATAAACTCTCCTGATGCTTCTCGCAAAAAAATATCTTCCGTTGCAACGCACGGGCATATGTGCTAGTATATACTATAAAAATTGGATCCGCCCCACTATTGCGAGATGTAGCCTGGCCTCGCCTCTAGTGCTGGGGTGCTCACGTTTTTAGTGGGCTGACCCATTAAACCAGTTTCAGGATGGTTCTATAGACTAGTACGGACTGGTTTTAGAACCATCCATGCGTTTTTTTTCATGTTTTTATCTGTTTCTTAGTTGGTTTATTCGATTACTCGTTTTTTCCTTTTCCTTTTATTCAATACATGTCTACTGTTTTCAATACATGTTATACATTTTTTGTACACGTGGAATATTTTCCTGATACATGCTGAAATTTTCACAAATATTTTTCTCATTTAAGCTCTCAGAACATGTTTTCAAATACCAATTTTGAAAATTCTGTTGAGTACATGTTAAGCATTTAACATATACAGTTCAACCATTTTTTAATGCTACCAAACATTTTTTACATTGTACTCCCTCCGTCCGGAAATACTTGTCCGAGGAATGGATGGCCCAAATCGGCCCAGCAATTTTTTTACCTCCCAATCATTAATTTATTGTCCCATTCCTCACAGTGAGTATCAGTGTGTTTAGGTTGCGTCCTGGACAATGGGAGCTCCTAGTCAGCGCCTTCGGCGCCAGGCATCCTGGCGCTCACACATGCACGCTATTGGGCCCAGCCCAAAACACGCTGGTTCGCTGGGTGGCCTTTGACTGTCGCTTGGTCCAAAAAAGTTCACAAAAATCCGTGATGTATACAAAATTTTCAAAAGCGTTCACAAGTTTGAAAAAAATCAATGATATTGAAAAAAGTTCATCGTTTTTTTTGAAAATTCATCAAATTCGAAAAAAAGGTTCATGGATTTTGAAAAAAGTTCACCGAATTGAAAAAAAGTTCACCGCGTTTTAATTTTTTCATCAATTTTAAAAAAATGTTAATTAAATTTGAAAAGTTTAATCAAAATTCTAAAAATTTATCGAATTTTAAAAACAAAAATGAAAAAGAACAAAATAGAAAAACAAAAAAAATGAAAAACGAACAAAAAATATGAAAAGGAAAAGAAAAGCAAAAGCAAAAAAGGAAAGAAACGCGCACATAACCTTTCCAGAAAAACCAACCGAAAGTTTATAGAAGCTTCCCAAAATCGGCTAGGAAAGCTTCTGGAAGCTTCCCAAAACCAGGAACAACTCTCTCAGATATACCATATATGGGCGACCTGTTTTTTTTAGAGTAAGCATACAGCTTTATTACGCAACGTTTTGGGCTAAATCGCCCATTATAGATGCAGCTACATGAGCTGGAATATCATCATCAAACACAGCAATTCCTCCCTGAGGGAGTAACAAGCCCAGCTGGGCTAGATGGTGAGCAGGCATATTTGCCTCCCGCTTACAGTGGACAAACTCACAGGAAGAAAACCAAAGGCTAGCCTGAACTCTCACATCAGCAATCACATGAGCATGGCGTGAGAAATCTGGTGTACTCCTATTGATTGCTTGCTCAACAAGGATTGCATCCGTCTCAATTATCAACCGTGTCATCCCAAGCTCCGCCGCCAATTCCACAGCCTGCTCTACTGCATGTAGTTCTGAATCGAACGCCTCGGCCACATGCTCCACACGCCCTGCCCTTGCAGCCACAACTGTGTCGTCGCAGTCACGTGCCAGAACCCCCCATGCACCATGCTGGCTTCCAGGAGAAAAGGCTCCATCAACATTGATTTTTATCACATCAGGGGGTGGTGGACTCCAGGTTTGTCTCTGCACATCATGTTTGGGCGCCTTGTAGAAGCATTGCTGGTACTCTGCTGCAGTACAAGCCACTTTAGTAGCGAATTGGTCAGCTTCCAACGGCTTCTCGCCCTCTCGCACCTTATTCCGCTGAGTCCACCACTGCCACCACATGACAATTATTTGCAAACGGACATTCTTTGTCTGTTCCCATAGCTTGTCCAGAGCCTCAGCAACGGAGTTATAGTCCACCAACTGCTGTCTAACCTGTTCGAGGTTCAGTCCCCTCCACACTTGCTTGATTTCATGGCACTCAACGAACAGGTGTTTCCAGACTCAGGTCTCAAGTTGCAAAGAAAGCACCGGTGGTCCTCAATCTTCACACCCCTCCTGCTCAATATGTCCTTCGTGGCAAGTGTATTATGCGCCATCCTCCACATAAAATGACTGATTTTCCCTGGACATGGCATCTTCCAGAGCCTCTTCCACTTGCCATCTCCTCCTTCAGTTAGGTTGCCAATCACTTGTGGGGCACCTTCACTACCCCCCGTAGCAGCCTCGGATAGAGCCCGCTTCAGTTTATAGGCCTGACGGACGGAGAAAATGCCCTTGGGGTCAAAGTGCCAGGCCATGAAATCCTCGGCTCCATCCCGCAACGACATTTGAAGAATAAGCTTCGCGTCCTCCTCCCAAAATGTGTCCCGGACCAGATCCTCGTCCCAGTTGGCTGTAGTAGGGTCGACTAACTCCGAAACTCTAGTTAACAAACTACCACCCCTTGGAGTGATTATCCTTCGCGACCAGGCTCTGGGGATCCACGGGTCCTCCCATATCCGAATATGCTGTCCATCGCCCACACGCCAAATGACCCCCTGCTTGATCAACTCGATGCCATGAGTAATGCTCCGCCACGCATAGGACATATTAGTCATTTGTTCTGCCTCTAACACGTTGCTGTTTGGGTAGTATCTTGCCTTCATTAGCCGTGCACACAAGCTGTCCGGTTGCTGGAGCAAGCGCCACACCTGCCGAGCTAGCATGGCTATGTTGAAGTCGTGGATATCCCTAAACCCGAGCCCTCCACAGCCCTTCGACCTTGTATCGGCCTGTTTGCAGGAATGGGCGCTTAAAGCTAAATAGGAATCACACTGGACAACGCTAACCTGGCATGGACATATGCTTGCATGCCTGGGTATGTTTGGTAGATACTCTGGTTTTCTCCCTAGTTGAGGCATGTGACACCATGCCTAGTTTCTCCATGGTCCAGGCACCATGCACTAGGGCCAGGAAATCCGAAACAGACGCTTGTGCACCAGGCAACTCCTTCTTCCTATCTAATCTTGTCGTTATCTATTTTAATCACATGATTCACGGCTTATTTTTCATTGTAATATGTGGCATTGCAATTTAAAATGGAGTGCTAGTTCTTTAAGGCAGGACACCAAGCAAACACGACATTCACATTATGCCTGGCCAGTCCACACACATTTAGGGCCATCAAGACTGGTCCACCGACCACAGTTTGTCGTATTCCCTATTTTATTTTGTCATTAACCAAGGGACTTGTATAAGAGCATCTCTAGCAGACCCCGAACTATACAACTGCCATTTTATTTGATCGGGGAAAAGACCGTCCATTTCATATCCGACAAAACAAACTCGTCCTATAAAATTTATACAGCTCCCCTGAAAGAAACTCATCCTAATGATATGGAGTTTTGGACGCAAATTTTAGATCTCCCTCTATACCAGAAAATTGTTGGCGGGAGAGAAGTTTCACGTCAACCTCCACCACCGTTGTGGCCAGCTCCCGATTCCGTCTGTCCCCAACGTCACCGACCAGCCGGTCCACGTCCCTACACTTCCTTGCCTCATAGGCCATTGCTCCCCTCAAGCTCATGGTTGGCCGTGGTAGCTCCACCATGGATGAGGGCTCGTGGTCGCCACCTGGGCCCGACAGCTGTCGTGCCCCTCGAGCTCCTGGGTGGCCGCAACAGCTTTGCCATGGATGTGGGCTCAAGGTCGCAGCCAGGGTCAGACGGCCATCGAGCAGCGAAAGTGGTGGAGGCTAGGGCAGCTGCTTGTGCGGGTGATTTGGAGAAAAAGAAGACCATGGAAAAAAGAGAAAGGAAAAAAATAAACGCACCGATAGATGGAATGTTTGTTTTTACTGTAGGAATTTGTGGTATCTATTCTACCGTAGCCTGTGCGGTACCGCAAATCAGTTTTAAAGGGAGCTGTAAAGTGGTTTTGCGGGACAATGATATGTGGGATTTATTAGAGATGCTCTAACACTGTCAAAACTTTAGTCCTCACTATGGAGTAGAGTTTTTATTTCTTGTATAGCTAGGACTGTTTCCCGTGTCACCGTGGCGGTCCTCCACACCCCTCCCCCCCTTGTCTAGGAGGCAGTCGAGGGCCCTATCGTCGTCTTCCCCTTTCCGGCCATAGTCAGATTAGGATGGAGAAGGAGCGGGCAGAGATTTTGCGCTCGGGCACGTGAAGGACGGTTGGGCTTGGGGGCTCGAGAAAGAAGACAAAGACCGGTAGGATTGGGAGCCTAAACTTTGCTCGTCCTCGCCTATGGCCTTTTATAGGCGGAGTAATACACGAAACGACTACAGGATTACGACGCCGCGTGGTAATAATTCCTCCATTTTCCCATACATTGTCTGCTGATCACGCACACGAATCAAGAGAGCACTTGATTAATTACCATATGTATCAAGGCGCACAATCGCTTTTCTGGTAAGGCGTGATGATGATGGGGCCCCGACCCACGTACACAAGTTATATTGACCGTTGAGACAAAGGCACCTTCCAAACACATGGGCTGACAGATGGGATCGGCCTACGCTGTCATAATTGAACCTGACCATCATTGTAAACCGAGCGCGGGAATACTTCGCAGTTAGGAATGATTATGTGGGAAGATTTCCAACGTTTCGATCGGCACGGAGATGAAGAGGTGCTTATCCAAGACCGAGGTGGTCTTGAAACTCCTGGGATGTGATACGACAACCAAGGGCTTGGTTACGCGGGAAGGGTTCGTTGAACCAACGTTCAAGACCGAAGAAGAAGATCTAGTCGGAGGAACCGAGGTACATTCAAACTTGAAGACCGGTTCAGGGGCTACTTACAGTGTCTTGGATAGGGGGTCTCTCATCATGCCGTCTCCCAGCCACGTGATAGGGGCAAACTCATTGAACGAGTTCACACCCGACGATCGCCCGATCATCACATTGTAGGATTGAATCGGGAGGGATAACTAGCTACATGCAGCCGTGATAACTAGATTTATACCTGTCCAGGTCGGATGTGACTCGTAGGTTTGGGATGGCTGACCGAAGTTGTAAGAACTCTAACCTGATGTCCGAAGAATCGAAGAACCACAAACTGGGTCTAACCCACAAAACGACTAGAACCGTGGAACAAGAATTAGGGAGTACCAAAGACTCCTTCTCGCGAATCCGGATGAACTCACAAGAGCAAAGTTATTAAGGATCTCTCGGAACTCTAGCAATCTTGCTACATAAGCTTGTAGCTGAATGGTTTAACAAAATGTCTCTAAAAGGATGGGTGTGATGGGGTTTATAGCAGGGACAAAACCTCTTAGCTAGGTGTGAAAATGTTTCAAAAGTAACCAACTTTGCATGGCTTCCTTGGGATAATATGAAGGAAATATGCCCTAGTGGCAATAATAAAGTTATTATTTTATTTTCTTATATCATGATAAATGTTTATTATTCATACTAGAATTGTATTAACCAGAAACTTGATACATGTGTGAATACATAGACAAAACAAAGTGTCCCTAGTATGCCTCTACTAGACTAGCTCGTTAATCCAAGATGGTTAAGTTTCCTGACCATAGACATGTGTTGTCATTTGATGGACGGGATTACATCATTAGAGAATGATGTGATGGACAAGACCCATCCGTTAGCTTAGCATTATGATCGTTAAGTTTTATTGCTATTGCTTATACATGTTCATATGACTATGAGATTATGCAACTCCCGAATACCGGAGGAACACCTTGTGTGCTATCAAACGTCACAACGTAACTGGGTGATTATAAAGATGCTCTACAGGTGTCTCCGAAGGTGTTTGTTGGGTTGGCATAGATCGTGATTAGGATTTGTCACTCCGTGTATTGGAGAGGTATCTCTGGGCCCTCTCGGTAATGCACATCACTATAAGCCTTGCAAGCAATGTGACTAATGAGTTATTTGTGGGATGATGCATTACGGAACGAGTAAAGAGACTTTCCGGTCATGACATTGAACTAGGTAAGATGATACCGACAATCGAATCTCGGGCAAGTAACATACCGATGACAAAGGGAATAACGTATGTTGTTATGCGATTTGACCGATAAAGAACTTCATAGAATATGTAGGAGCCATTATGAGCATCCAGGTTCTGCTATTGTTTATTGACCGGAGATGTGTCTCGGTCATGTCTACATAGTTCTCGAACTCGTAGGGTCCGCACGCTTAACGTTCGATGACGATTTGTATTATGAGTTATGTGATTTGATGACCGAAGTTTGTTCGGAGTCCCGATGACGGACATGACAAGGAGTCTCGAAATGGTCGAGAGGTAAAGATTCATATATTGTAAGGCTATATTCGGACATCGGAATGGTTCCGAGTGATTCGGGTATTTTTCGGAGTACCGGATACGGGAATTCGTCGGGGGAAGTTAATGGGCCTTATTGGGCTTTAGTGGAGAGAGGGAAGAAAGGCCACGAGGTGGCGCGCGCGTCCCCCTACCCAAACCGAATTGGACAAGGGGTGGGGGCGCGGCCCCCCTTTTCCATCTCCCTCTCCCTCCTTTCCTTCTTTCCCACTCCGAAAAGGAAAGGGAATCCTACTAGGACTTGGGAGTCCTAGTAGGACTCCCTACACTTGGCGCGCCCCTAGGAGGGCCGGCCTCTCTCCCTCCCTCCTTTATATACGTGGGAAGGGGGCACCCCAAAGAGACACCAAGTCTTCTCTTAGCCGTGTGCGGTGCCCCCTCCACAGTTACACACCTCGGTTATATCGTCATAGTGCTTAGATGAAGCCCTACCTCATCATCACCATCGCCACACCGTTGTGCTGACGGAACTCTCCCTCGTCCTCAACTGGATCAAGAGCTCGAGGGACGTCATCGTGCTGAACGTGTGCTAAACATGGAGGTGCCGTACATTCGGTGCTTGGATCAGTTGGATCGCGAAGACGTGCGACTGCATCAACCGCGTTACTAAACGCTTCCGCTTTCAGTCTACAAGGGTGCATGGACACACTCTCCCAGCTCGTTTCTATGCTTCTCCTAGATAGATCTTGCGTGATCATAGGAATTTTTTTTTGAAATACTACGTTCCCCAACAATGGCATCCAAGCCAGGTCTTTGCGTAGATGTTATATGCACGAGTAGAACACAAAGAGTTGTGGGCGATAATAGTCATACTGCTTACCACACCAACATCTTACTTTGATTCAGCGGTATTGTTGGACGAAGCGGCCCAGACCGACATTACATGACCACGTTCATGAGACTGGTTCTACCGACGTGCTTCGCACACAGGTGGCAGGCAGGTGTCTTTTTCTCCAACTTTAGTTGAATCGAGTTTGACTACGCCCGGTCCTTGTTGAAGGTTAAAACATCACACTTTACAAAAAATCATTGTGGATGCGTAGGTAAGAACGGTTCTTGCTAAAAGCCCGTAGCAGCCACGTAAAACTTGCAACAACAAAGTAGAGGATGTCTAACTTGTTTTTGCAGGGCATGTTGTGATGTGATATGGTCAAGACGTGATGATATATAAATTGTTGTATGAGATGATCATGTTTTGTAAAAGTTATCGGCAACTGGCAGGAGCCTTATGGTTGTCCCTTTATTGTATGAAATGCAATCGCCATGTAATTGCTTTACTTTATCACTAAGCGGTAGCGGTAGTCGTAGAAGCAATAGTTGGCGAGACGACAATGATGCTACGATGGAGATCAAGGTTTCAAGCCGGTGAAGATGGAGATAATGATGGTGCTTTGAAGATGGAGATCAAAGGCACAAGATGATGATGGCCATATCATGTCACATATTTTGATTGCATGTGATGTTTATCCTTTATGCATCTTATTTTGCTTAGTACGGCGGTAGCATTATAAGATGATCCCTCGCTAAATTTCAAGGTATAAGTGTTCTCCTTGAGTATGCACCATTGCTACAGTTCATCGTACCGAGACACCACGTGATGATCGAGTGTTATAAGCTCTACGTTCACATACAGCGGGTGCAAGCCAGTTTTCCACGTGTAGAATACTCGGGTTAAACATGACGAGACTAGTATATGCAGATATGGCCTCGGAACACTGAGACCGAAAGGTCGAACGTGAATCATATAGTAGATATGATCAACATAGAGATGATCACCATTGAAAACTACTCCATCTCACGTGATGATCGGACATGGTTTAGTTGATATGGATCACGTGATCATTTAGATGACTGGATGAATGTCTATCTAAGTGGGAGTTCTTAAATAATATGATTAATTGAACTTAAATTGATCATGAACTTAGTCCTGATAGTATTTGCATATCTATGTTGTAGATCAATAGCTCACGTGTATAGCTCCCCTGTTTTATTTTTGATATGTTCCTAGAGAAAACTGAGTTGAAAGATGATAGTAGCAATGATGCGGACTGGGTCCGTGATTAAAGGATTATCGTCATTGCTGCACAGAAGAATTATGTCCTTGATGCACCGCTAGGTGACAGACCTATTGTAGGAGCAGATGCAGACGTTATGAACGTTTGACAAGCTCGGTATGATGACTACTTGATAGTTTAGTGCACCATGCTTTATGGCTTAGAACCGGGACTTCAAAAATGTTTTGAACGCCATGGAGCATATGAGATGTTCCAAGAGCTGAAATTGGTATTTCAAACTCATGCCCGAGTCGAGAGGTATGAGACCTCTGACAAGTATTTTGCCTACAAGATGGAGGAGAATAGCTCAACCAGTGAGCATGTGCTCAGAATGTCTGAGTACTACAATCTCTTGAATCAAGTGGGAGTTAATCTTCCAGATAAGATAGTGACTGATAGAGTTCTCTAGTCACTATCACCAAGTTACTAGAACTTCGTGATGAACTATAATATGCAAGGGATGACGAAAAGGATTCCCCGGGCTCTTCGGGATGCTAAAATTGGCGAAGGTAAAAATCAAGAAAAGCATCAAGTGTTGATGATTGACAAGACCACTAGTTTCAAGTAAAAGGGCAAGGGAAAGAAAGTGAACTTCAAGAAGAACGGTAAGCAAGTTGCCACTCCCATGAAGAAGCCCAAAACTAGACCCAAGCCTAAAACTGAGTGCTTCTACTGCAAAGGAAAATGGCCACTGGAAGCGGAACTGCCACAAATACTTGGCGGATAAAAAGGATGGCAAAGTAAACAAAAGTATATATAATATACATGTTATTGATGTGTGTACTTACTAGTGTTCATAGTAGCCCCTGGGTATTTGATACTGGTTCAGTTGCTATGATTAGTAACTTGAAACAGGAGTTACAAAATGAACAAAGACTAGTTGAGGGCGAGGTGACGATCTGTGTTGGAAGTGATTCCAAGGTTGATAAGATCACCATCGCACACTCCCTTTACCTTCGGGATTAGTTTTGAACCTAAAATAAAGTTATTTGGTGTTTGCATTGAGCATAATATGATTGGATCATGTTTATTGCAATACGGTTATTCATTTAGGTCAAAGAATAATTGTTATTCTGTTTAGATGAATAAAACCTTCTGTGGTCATACACCCAAGGTGAATGGTTTACTGAATCTCGATTGAAATGATACACATATTCATAATATTGAAACCAAAAGATGCAAAGTTAATAATGATAGTGCAACTTATTTGTGGCACTGCCGTTTAGGTCATATTGGTGTAAAGCGCATGAAGAAACCCCATGGTGATGGGCTTTTGAAATCACTTGATTACGAATCACTTGATGCTTGCGAACCATGCCTCATGGGCAAGATGGCTAAGACTCCGTTCTCCGGAACAATGGAGCGATCAACTGACTTATTGGAAATAATACATATTGATGTATGCGGTCCGATGAGTGTTGAGGCTTGCGGCGGGTATCATTATTTCTGACCTTCACAGATGATTTGAGCAGATATGGGTATATCTACTTAATGAAACATAAGTCTGAAACATTTGAAAGTTCAAAGAATTTCAGAGTGAAGTGGAAAATCATCATAACAAGAAAATAAAGTTTCTACGATCTGATCGTGGAGGTGAATATTTGAGTTATGAATTTGGTCTTCATTTGAAACAATGTGGAATAGTTTCGCAACTCACGCCACCTGGAACACCACAGCGTAATGGTGTGTCCGAACGTCGTAACCGTACTTTATTAGATATGGTATGATCTATGATGTCTCTTATTGATTTACCGTTATTGTTTTGGAGGTTATGCATTAGAGACAGCTGCATTCACGTTAAATAGGCAACCATCTAAATCCGTTGAGGCGACACTGTATGAACTATGGTTTGGCAAGAAACCTAAGCTGTCGTTTCTTAAAGTTTGGGACTGCGATGCTTATGTGAAAAACTTCAACCTGATAAGCTTGAACCCAAATCGGAGAAGTGTGTCTTCATAGGATACCCAAAAAGAAACTGTTGGGTACAACTTCTATCACAGATCCGAAGGCAAGATCTTTGTTGCTAAGAATGGATCCTTTCTAGAGAATGAGTTTCTCTTGAAAGAAGTGAGTGGGAGGAAAGTAGAACTTGATGAGGTAATTGTACCTTCTCTTGAATTGGAAAGTAGTTCATCACAGAAATCGTTTCCAGGGATGCCTACACCAATTAGTGAGGAAGCTAATGATGATGATCATGAAACTTCAGATCAAGTTACTACTGAACCTCGTAGGTTAATCAAAGTACGTTCCACACTAGAGTGGTACGATAATCCTGTTCTGGAAGTCATGTTACTAGACCATGACGAACCTACGAACTATGAGGAAGTGATGATGAGCCCAAATTCCGCGAAATGGCTTGAGGCCATGAAATTTGACATGAGATACATGTATGAGAACAAAGTGTGGACTTTGGTTGACTTTCCCGATGACCGGCAAGCCATAGAGAATAAATGGATTTTCAAGAGGAAGACGGACGCTGATGGTAGTGTTACTATCTAAAAAGCTCGACTTATCGCAAAAGATTTTTGAAAAGTTAAAGGTGTTGACTACTATGAGATTTTCTCACTCGTAGCGATGCTTAAGTCTGTCCGAATCATGTTAGAAATTACCACATTTTATGAAATTTGGCAAATGGATATCAAAACTGCATTCCTTAATGGATATCTTAAAGAAGAGTTGTATATGATGCAACCAGAAGGTTTTGTCGATCCTAAAGGTGCTAACAAAGTGTGCAAGCTCCAGTGATCCATTTATGGACTGGTACAAGCCTCTCGGAGTTGGAATATATGTTTTGATAGTGTGATCAAAGTATATGGTTTTATACAAACTTTTGGAGAAGTCTGTATTTACAAGAAAGTGAGTGGGAGCACTAAAACCTTTCTTGTTGGGGAACACAGTATTTCAAAAAAATTACCTATCATGACGCAAGATCCACCTAGGAGATGCATAGCAACGAGCGGGGAGAGTGTGTCCACATACCCTCGTAGACCGAAAGCGGAAGCGTTTAGTAACGCGGTTGATGTAGTCGAACGTCTTCGCGATCCAACCGATCAAGTACCGAATGCACGGCACCTTCGTGATCTGCACAAGTTTAGCTCGGTGACGTCCCTCGAACTCTTGATCCAGTTGAGGTCGAGGGAGAGTTTCGTCAGCACGACGGCGTGGTGATAGTGATGATGAAGTTACCGACGCAGGGCTTCGCCTAAGCACTACGACAATGTGACCGAGGTGTAAAACTATGGAGGGGGGCACCGCACACGGCTAAAGATCAACTTGTGTGTCTACGGGGTGCCCCCCTCCCCCGTATATAAAGGAGGGAGGGAGGAGGCCGGCCGGCCCCTTGAGGCACGCCCAAGGGGGAGGGGGAGTCCTACTCCAAGTAGGAATCGACTCTCCCTTTCCTAGTCCATGTAGGAGAAGAAGGAAGGAGAGGGAGAGGGAGAGGGAAAGAGCGGTTGCGCCCCCCTCCCCTAGTCCTATTCGGACTCCCCTTGGGGGCGCCACCTCCTGGCTGCTGCCCTCTCTCTCCCCTAAGGCCCACTAAGGCCCATTACTTCCCCGGGGGGTTCCGGTAACCCCTCCGGCACTCCAGTTTTATCCAAAACTATCTGGAACACTTCTGGTGTCCGAATAAGATGGTCCAATATATCAATCTTAATTTCTTGACCATTTCGAGACTCCTCGTCATGTCCATGATCTCATCCGGGACTCCGAACAACATTAGGTCATCAAATCACATAAACTCATAATACAAATCGTCATCGAACGTTAAGCATGCGGACCCTATGAGTTCGAGAACTATGTAGACATGACCGAGACACATCTCCGGTCAATAACCAATAGCGGAACCTAGATGCTCATATTGGCTCCTATATATTCTACGAAGATCTTTATCGGTCAAACCGCACAACAACATACGTTGTTCCCTTTGTCATCGGTATCTTACTTTCCCGAGATTCGATCGTCGGTATCATCATACCTAGTTCAATCTCGTTACCGGCAAGTCTCTTTACTCGTTCCATAATGCATCATCCCACAACTAACTCATTAGTCACATTGCTTGCAAGGCTTATAGTGATGTGCATTACCGAGAGGGCCCAGAGATACCTCCCCGACAATCGGAGTGACAAATCCTAATCTTGATCTATGCCAACTCAACAAACACCATCGGAGACACCTGTAGAGCATCTTTATAATCACCCAGTTACGTTGTGACGTTTGATAGCACACTAAGTGTTCCTCCGGTATTCGGGAGTTGTATAATCTCATAGTCATAGGAACATGTATAAGTCATGAAGAAAGCAATAGCAATAAACTAAACGATCATAGTGCTAAGCTAACGGATGGATCTTTTCCATCACATCATTCTCTAATGATGTGATCCCGTTCATCAAATGACAACACATGTCTATGGCTAGTAAACTCAACCATCTTTGATTAACGAGCTAGTCTAGTAGCGGCATACTAGGGACACTCTGTTTGTCTATGTATTCACACATGTACTAAGTTTCCGGTTAATACAAATCTAGCATGAATAATAAACATTTATCATGATATAAGGAAATATAAATAACAACTTTATTGTTGTCTCTAGGGCATATTTCCTTCATTTCTGATAAGTATATGTGAATGACATATTGTTGATCGGAAATGATGTAGAATTTTCTGGAAAGCATAAAGGAGTGTTTGAAAGGAATTTTTCAAAGAAAGACCTCGGTAAAGCTGCTTACATATTGAGCGTCAAGATCTATAGAGATAGATCAAGACGCTTGATAAGTTTTTTCAATGAGTACATACCTTGACAAGTTTTTAAAGTAGTTCAAAATGGAACAGTCAAAGAAGGATTTCTTGCCTGTGTTGCAAGGTGTGAAGTTGAGTAAAGACTCAAAACGCGACCACGACAGAAAATAGAAAGAGAATGAGAAGTCATTCCCTATGCCTTAGTCATATGTTTTATAAAGTATGCTATGCTATGTACCAGACCTACTGTATACCTTAGCATGTTTTTGGCAAGGGAGTACAATAGTGATCTAGGAGTAGATCACTGGACAGCGGTTAAAATTATCCTTAGAGGACTAAGGAAATATTTCTTGGTTATGGAGGGGATAAAAGAGTTCGTCATAAAGAGCTACGTTGATGCAAGCTTTGACACCAATCTGGATGACTCTGAGTCTCGATCTGGATACATATTGAAAGTAGGAGCAATTAGTTAGAGTAGCTCCGTGCAGAGCATTGAAATTTGCAAAATATATATGGATCTGAATGTGGCAGACCTGTAGACTAAAACTTCTCTCACAAGCAAAACATGATCACACCTTCTTACTCTTGGGTGTTAATCACATAGCGATGTGAACTAGATTATTGACTCTAGTAAACCCTTTAAGTATTGGTCACATGGCGATGTGAACTAGATTATTGACTCTAGTGCAAGTGGGAGACTGAAGGAAATATGCCCTAAAGGCAATAATAAAGTTATTATTTTATTTCCTTATATCATGATAAATGTTTATTATTCATGCTAGAATTGTATTAACCGGAAACTTGATACATGTGTGAATACATAGACAAAACAAAGTGTCCCTAGTATGCCTCCTAGACTAGCTCGTTAATCAAAGATGGTTAAGTTTCTTGACCATAGAAATGTGTTGTCATTTGATGAACGGGATCACATCATTAGAGAATGATGTGATGGACAAGACCCATCCGTTAGCTTAGCATTATGATCGTTAAGTTTTATTGCTATTGCTTTCTTCATGACTTATACATGTTTCTTTGACTATGAGATTATGCAACTCCCGAATACCGGAGGAACACCTTGTGTGCTATCAAACGTCACAACGTAACTGGGTGATTATAAAGATGCTCTACAGGTGTCTCCGAAGGTGTTTGTTGGGTTGGCATAGATCGAGATTAGGATTTGTCACTCCGTGTATTGAAGAGGTATCTCTGGGCCCTCTTGGTAATGCATATCACTATAAGCCTTGCAAGCAATGTGACTAATGAATTAGTTGCGGGATGATGCATTACGGAACGAGTAAAGAGACTTGCCGGTAACGAGATTGAACTAGGTATGATGATACCGACGATCGAATCTCAGGCAAGTAACATACCGATGACAAAGGGAATAATGTATGTTGTTATGCGGTTTGACTGATAAAGATCTTCGTAGAATATGTAGGAGCCAATATGAGCATCCAGGTTCCGCTATTGGTTATTGACCGGAGATGTGTCTCGGTCATGTCTACATAGTTCTCGAACCCGTAGGGTCCGCACGCTTAACGTTCGGTGACGATTTGTATTATGAGTTATGTGATTTGATGACCGAAGTTTGTTCGGAGTCCCGGATGAGATCACGGACATGACGAGGAGTCTCGAAATGGTCGAGAGGTAAAGATTCATATATTGGAAGGCTATATTCGGACATCGGAATGGTTCCGAGTGATTCGGGTATTTTTCGGAGTACCGGAGAGTTACGGGAATTCGTCGGGAGAAGTTAATAGGCCTTATTGGGCTTTAGTGGAGAGAGAGAAGAAGGGCCACAAGGTGGCGCGCGCCTCCCCCCTACCCAAACCGAATTGGACAAGGGGTGGGGGCGCCCCCCCCTTTTCCTTCTCCCTCTCCCTTCTTTCCTTCTTTTCCACTCCGAAAAGGAAAGGTAATCCTACTAGGACTTGGGAGTCCTAGTAGGACTCCCTACACTTGGCGCGCCCCTAGGAGGGCCGGCCTCTCTCCCTCCCTCCTTTATATATGTGGGCACGGGGCACCCCAAAGAGACACCAAGTCTTCTCTTAGCCATGTGCGGTGCCCCCTCCACAGTTACACACCTCGGTCATATCGTCGTAGTGCTTAGGCGAAGCCCTGCGCCGGTAACTTCATCATCACCATCGCCACGCCGTCGTGCTGATAGAACTCTCTCTTGTCCTCAACTGGATCAAGAGCTCGAGGGACGTCATCGTGCTAAACGTGTGCTGAACACGGAGGTGCCGTACGTTCGGTGCTTCGATCGGTTGGATCACGAAGACATTCGACTACATCAACCGCGTTACTAAACGCTTCCGCTTTCGGCCTATGAGGGTACGTGGACACACTCTCCCCGCTTGTTGCTATTCTTCTCCTAGATAGATCTTGCGTGATCGTAGGATTTTTTTTTTGAAATTTTACGTTCTCAACATAATAGCATACAACTATGAGAGTTGTTGGAGAGCTCCTAAAAATTCACGAAGCCTTGACAGCGTGGACACCTTCCACAAGAATGACTAGAACTTTTGGCTGACAATTCCAAATGACGCATCATTTTTTGTGTTGGAAAGTAAACTTGATGTAGTTTCTGTTGATGTACCCTATGGCCCCGTCTCTCCATCAAATGGGTGTGACACAACAAAAGTTCAGAGGTAAGAATTGACAGCCACAACTTCACATGAAACTTGTTTTCTCCTACTTTGTTTCTTCAACTTGGTTTCTTCAAGAGCTCATAGGTTGTTGGATTTCTTCCATGTGATACCTAAATTCAGCCAACAACAATGCGGAAGAAAGCATAGTTCTGTCATCAAGGTTACAAGATAAACTTAATTTAGCGTTCACCTGGTCGCTTATTAGTTTGGCGTGACTTCTTGCGATTGGATCTATAATTGTTGGAGACTTGCCAATGGTTTTGGTGCACTCATGACTAGGTGGCCCGGGCTGTGGACCCCTATGTCGTTTTATCAGTAAGGCACGTCGAACAGCCCATGGTGTATGGAAGGCTCCTAAAGACTTGCTGTATACTCCAAGATGTTAGAAGTCGTCCACAACTAGTTTTGTTTGTAAATAACCGATTAGAATGTAACCCTACACTCCCTTATATCTATATAAACCGAGTGGTAGGTCTCTTAGATGACTCACAACGCTCTTGAGGTAGATCACATGTACTTTTTACTCCACCCAAAAGATATCTCGGCGGAGAGCCCGAACCTAGATAAAAAAGTGCACCCTTGTTACCATCATGTCAAGATTCTTAGCTCGGGACCCCCTACTCAAAATCTGACGGATTTAGTTCCGTAACTATCGCCAACCCAACGGTCTCCATACCAGTAGGACGATATGGTCATTCCATGAAGAACATCAACCGAGTGCTTAAAAAGGTGCACTGGAAAAGGTGCTTTGTTTCTAACATTACACAAAGTCCATGCTAAGACCACATAATTTGTCCACACCAAGTTTCTATCCTGATCCAAGGTACCCATAAGGACGGTATCATTTGTGGGGTCCCATGAACACTCGGTGGTCTCCTTGATCACGGGCCACGAGAATTGAGCATGGAGTAATCTATAGAGGATATGGTCGCAGTCCTCATCAAGCCCTAACCATATGCACTTCGCGTTGCCCGGACTACGGAGCTTAAGCAGTTGTTCCCTGCTAGGGTCATATTTCTAGCCACCTACCGGAGGAAGATTTATATCTTAGTAGGGAAACGAGCCTTTCATTCCAGCTACCAACGCATGGGTCATTTTCGTTGCTTTTTGTTAAGCAAAACAGTAAAGACTTTATTTATTGGAAATAACAGTTACATCGTTATGAGGAGAGGTACAATTTCAATTGGAGGTTCCTCAAACCAATCCAACGTCAAAGAAAATCTTGTCAATCTAGCAAGCTCGTGAGCAACTTTATTTGCTTCCATATTACCATGTTCGAACGTAGATATTGTAAATTCACAAACAAGATGGTAGCAATCGTCGAAAATCACCGTTGTCGCCCCCAAATAATAACCACTCATCTTCACATCATTTCAATGATCTTCGGGTTGTCGGAATTAATAATGAGTCGATTGCATCCCATCGTATGTGCAAGGCAAGACCGAATCTGAGCGCCAACGCTTCGGCCGTCAGGACATCCGCACAATCGTCGATCATAACATTTCCACCAGCAGTGAAGTTTCCTTTATCATCCCTCAAAACCGCCCCTGTCGTACCCTAAGCAAATCTTGGTCAAAAGAAGCATCAACATTAAGTTTGACAAAACCCACAGGAGGACGGTTCACCCCTCTTTCCTCATGGTAGCCTTTGGACAGGACACGGTAACAAACTTTGCCTTTATAACATGAATCCCCATCGTAACCTAATAGGCATCTTGAACAACCCCTTCATAAACCAATTTACATCTTACCCACCAGAGATAACAGGCTGCAATGGCGATCTTCTCCCGAGCTTTCAGAAGACAATCTTGGTATGGCAACAAAAGGAAGAATTCTAGCACCGCCTCACCAGCGCGATCAACCTCACATGTTGTCTTAATAATTTTGTCCATCCTTTTTCCGTTTTAAACATCTGTAGCAGTATTACATAGAAGCAAGCAGGGTTGCTAAGAGGGAACACGGACGATTTCTTTGATGAGGTGGAATGGTGGGCTAGGCAAGGAGCAACAACACCTTAGGTTGTGTGTAGGTGGTGGAAGTGAGGGTGGTGTCATGTGCATGTAATCTTCATGTAAACACTGACTTGGAGGGGCTCTTTACCCCATTCCTCTCTTTATAATATAGTACGCACACGCGTGCGTATTCGAAAAAAAACAGTATTACGTAGAAACAACAACTGTTTTGTATGCTCTAGACTAGAATAAGAGGGGCAATTGGATGAAACTTTCAAATGTCTATTGGCAAGAGTAAACACGACACGGTATTCTACCATGCAACATAGTCAAATAAATTCTTTTATCTTTGCCGGGCAGGAAAGCTTTCGAATATTACACCAAATGGGATTAAGAGTGGACCTATCCTAGTTGTGGTTTTCCTTCTTTTTAATACTCCCTCCGTCTAGGCGTGTAAGTCACCTTACGAAAATCAAATAATTCTAAAATACTTAGGCACGATATATTAACTTCCTTCTCATTTTTTGTTTTGTGACATATCAATCAATAGGAGATGTGGGCCGTGCAAGTTTTCAATGACTTGAGACTACCAAACATGACATATAGTGATTAATTCATTGCATGCAATGCTATTAATTAGCAAAAATACATTAAGTTTTCTCGTTTTCCTCTCCATCTTGATCGCGGTGCACAACGTAAGATGACTTACACACCTAGACAAAGAGAGTAATATTTTTTAAAAGTCATCGTTTTGGGTGACTAGGACTGTGGTTGTATCCCAAGTTCCCAACCCATCCCAGCACCCAGCAGAGGAATCGCATTCGTGGCAGCGGTCTTCCCGTATTCCACACCCGTATGATTTCTCTTGGGAATGAACGGGGCGATAATGCGCGCCGGGAATTGAGATCGAGCGACAGCGCCCAACCCTCTGCTCTCCCCTCGTGGTTCAAATACCGTAGGATGGGATGGAATGGGAGGAGGCGTGTTCCTCTCCCACTTCTTCCCCGCTACTGCCGGCAGCCGGAGCTTCCGCGGAGCGTGACGACGGGTCGTACTCCGGTGAAGTTGCAATCTCTTTCTTTTTCTCTAGACCCCGATCATCTCTGCCACTATCACTTTTCTCGTGTTTCTGCTGATTTTCATTCCCGCTCCCGCAGCACCCTCCACCAGTTCGACACAATGGGCAAGAAGTACTCTGCTGGCGCCGGCGAGAATCCCTTCCGCGTCCTCCCCGACGACGTGTTCGAACATATCCTGTCCTTCCTGCCGGAGGATGATGCCCTGCAGACATGCGTGCTCGACACCCAGTGGCGCGACCTCTGGAGGCGCGCAACCAGCCTGCGCTTCGTCTACGGAGACTGGTCAAGCAACGACGATGGCAGTTCCATCTCCAATGCCGAGCGTTTCTGTCAGTTGGCGAAGCTCGTAATCCAACTCCGGGGGAACTCACCTCTAACCGACTGCGAGATCAATCCCTGCGTTGATGAGGACGGTGGTTACAATTTCAGACAAACCAAGCTCTTGATCCAGTACGTTCTCAAGTGCGGGGTTGAGAAGCTCTATGTTTGGGCCGGTGATTATGAGGACGAAGACGAACCGTTGGAACTCAGCAAACGTCTGTCTCCCCGCACCTGAGAGTTATTTACTCAAAACCACCACATTATGGGCTAGGGTAACAGATCGGTACCATATTTGAGGCAGGGCACAAAAAACCATCAAAATTGCGCCTAATCTGTAACGCGGAGCACTGATGCTCAAATTTGGTCACGAAAACAGCGGATCTGACCGGTTGGGCCCACCTGTCGGGCTGATGTGGCATGCCTACGTGGATAGTTCGCTGAGGTGGCTGGAGGACCCACCTGTCGGCCTCTCTCTTATTTCCCCCCTCTCTCTCCCCAAGTCACCTTCTTCCTCAACAGCCCCGAGACAAACAGACATATCCAGCGCCAGCGGAGCCTTACCCCGGTGAGCCACCCAACCCCGACGAGCCTCCCCGCCGCCCCAACCACCTACCATCTGCCTCCACAAGCCACTGGCCTGCGCGGATCCATCCCTAGCCGCACCTCCAGCACTTGTCCGGCCCAGATCTGGCGAGGATCTGCCATGTCGCCCAGATCGCTGCCTGGCGCTAGCGCTGAGTCTGAAAGGAGCGCGACTGCAGGAGATCTCGCCCCGTGTGTTCTTGCTTCTGCCGTCGTTGGCTGCTGCTTGCCTGCGGGTGGTCCTTCCCCTCTCCGCCGCAGCGACCTCGCCGTGGTCACCACCCTGCGACTGTCCACATGAGGGGTCATGGATAGCAGCGGTAGCTCGTCTGCCTCTCCGTCGAGCGCAGGCGGGGTATGTGGAGCAGCCATGGAGCATCAGCGCGGTGGGCGTTCTCGCGCCGGTCCAGAAGGTGGCCCGCGGATCCGCCGGCGATGGCGATGACGACGCAAGGTCGCACGCCCGAGCTCAGGGAGGTGGCATCGGAGGATCTCAGGAGCGGCGGCGACTAGTCTGTCTCTTCATGGAGTGCCGGTGGGGGGAGATAGTTGGGCGCCGCCGCTCGGGCAAGGATAGAAGGGGAGGATGGCGGCATGGTCGCCGGAGCAGAGAGAGATGCAGAAGCGGGAGATGAGGAATAAAGAAGAAAAGGGGGGGATATGTGATGCTGACAGGTGGGTCCCCCGTCCACCTCAGCATTTTGTCCACATAGGCATGCCATGTCAGCCCGACAGGTGGGCCCAACCTGTCAGTTTCGCTGTTTTCGCTAGCAAATCAGGCAATCAGTGCTCTCCGTTACTCATTAGGCGCATAGTTGGTGGTTCTTTGTTACCTGTCCGAAAAGTGGTACTAAGTTGTTACCCTAGCCCCAAATGTGGTGGTTTTGGGTAAATAACTCCGCACCTGAGGATCATCAAATTTTATTATGTCACGATGGAGGATTCCTCACTGGATTTCTCGGGCTGCCCAGTATTAGAGAAGCTAACAATGGAAGATTGCGGCATTTACAGAAGCATATATTCCAAATCACTAGAGTATCTGCGCTTTACTGGGAATTGTGTCTTCTCTCAGGATGATCGCATTCATATTCATGCCCCGTGTCTTATCTCTATCTCGCTGCTATGTGATGGAGTTCTCATTGATGGCGGCTTGACACCTTCGCTTGGAATGATGCCATTACTGAAAAGAGCATATGTTAGGCTTGGCTATTCAAGCCATGATTCCAGTAAAAGAAACCAGGATAATGTGTGCTTGCTTCTGGATGGATTGTCCAATGCTGTTGATTTGGAACTGAGTTCTATGCCCGAAGTGGTATGCTTTGCACCATCTTTCTAGCTCTTGTTGTTATTTGAGTATTATTTAGATAGATCGTTAGATCTGCATACCTTATTTTCATCACCACAGTTTGCTAACTTTATCTTCACATATAGTAGCTTGATTGGATAAAATGTGAGTCTAGGGGTCTATGGTGAATTATTTCCTTTTCCTAGTTTTGAAATTAAAATAGTTAATTGAGGTCGTCCTTGTATTTTCTCTTAGAATCTCATGGTTTCTTTTTCATTTGCAATTTCTCCAGCTTATCTACAGATGGGATTTGAAATGGTGCCCTAAATTTGACAAACTAAAGACTCTGGTACTCAATGATTGGTTTAAGGCTACTGACCTAGTTTGCCTTCTCAAACACTCTCCAATTCTTGAGGAGCTCACTCTTGAGCTAGAATCCAGTCAGGTGTTTAACTAAAATATGTTGGTGTATTAGTAATGGTATTATCTTGGATGTTTTTTAGCTTCATAAATGTTTTGTATCTTGTAGAAATTTGTAGGAACAACAGGATCCGAACAATCATTGGAGTGTGCGCCCCACTTGGCTGTTACCATTGAATGTAAAAAAGATGATAAGCGTGTTCACAAAATTTTGAAGGTCTTGCGTGCTTGCGGCATACTTCGTAAGCAGATTAGCATCTATCACACTTAATTAGATTGTAAGTTACCTTCATCCATATTTGGTATCAATTGTCAGTAAGAATGTATGACTCCCTTACTACTTGTTCTAATATATCCATTGTAACTACACATCAATTAGGATGTATGACACCGGAATCCATCCATATTTTCTGTTAATTTCAACACAATTTAGTATTTGGTAATTGCTGGTGGCACTACAGTAGGTAGCACTAGCAGAGACATATTTCTGATGTGCCCATAAATCTGTACCATCCATGCAAAAGTGTTGTCTTTTTCGTCCTCTTACCTTTTTATTATTTTCAATTCAAAAGTTTACAATTGTCCTGCTACTATATTTAGTTACTAATGAACATAGTAGCTCTTACTAGTTTAGCTCCTCGTTAGTGGGTAGAATGTACAGTGTAGTGCGAAGTGCTCCGCATCCATCCAGTATAGGTACACATAATTAATGTGTAGAAACAGAATGTACAGAATTAACAGTGGTTAGAATGTACATTTTACTGTTGTCCGAGCCTGTTGTTGGTTTGATTAACAGAGATCGATAGCCAAATTGCATGGATTCGAACGTGAAATTTTGAGTCTCGAGGCCTCTTTGAATTGCCATACTTGTTTTGTAACAACTATAGAAATTTGGTCAGCTTGCAGCATAGCTCCTCTACATCAAACTGCAGTCTAGGGCATTTGAAATTTCTGTCTATGCTAATTGAGGACAATTTGGAACCAAACTTATTGTGCCTTGTCTTGTGCAGTTTCCATTCGCTGATAGCGACCAAGATGTGTGCTCGGTACTGATGCTCGTTTGAAGACTTACTCTTTCTCTAAAGAACCATCTGTAATGGTGGTGAGATGTTGGCGGTTTGCATGTTACCATGAAGTTTAGTTTCTCTAAAGAGACGGCTGGATATCTGTCTTTGGTTTGTTTGATGCAACTAAGCAAACTGGTGTTGAACTGGGAAAGTTGTTAATAAATCATGGTCAGAACATTGTTATGTTTTTATTAATGGAAATTGGAAGTGCATGGACATATTTGTGTTATTATATTGGTAACTGAAATGGTGTTCATATTATATTCTTTAGATCACAAATATATATATAACTGAATTGTGTGCTTCGCAGAATTTTAGCTTTTGTGCATGTGTTTTCCGTTAGATCTCACCACCCAGAAATCATGGATGTCCATGCATGTGTGCTACTGCACTTGCTTTCCTGGCTGTTAATAAGAGAATAGTCTTGGTATGTACAGTGGCATCGGTGGGTTATCATCACAAGACACTCTAGCTGAGATAGCTTTTTTCTTGAGGAATAGTCGAGATAGATGTTATTCATGGATAACACGGGACTTGTATATTTTTGTAGTTCCCTATGTAGGACCATTGCAATCTGGCCATGCATGGCTTGACATTGTAACTTGTGAACTCGGTGGTGAGCCCGTCAAAGCTCCCACGCAACAACAAGAAGCCCACGTGATTCAGACCTCTGTCTCCCTCGTCCTCTCCGGTGAGCTCGCCAAGCATGCCGTCTCCGACGGCATCAAGGCAGTCACTAAGTTCACCTCATACTAGGCCGCCTTGTTTGACATAATGATGGTGCTCTCTTGTATTTAGCTCTGGACTGTGTTCTGACCATGTAAGGATTGTGGTCATTTCGGTCCAAAGAAATAGTCATGTTGCTGCTTGAATGTTCGGCGTATGCCTGAATTTCACCTCAGATTCTTTGGTCTGAAACTTGGTGTCTTTGTTCTTGTCCTTGTCAGTCTCTGTCTGCTGATACATATTAAAAAATAGAGGTCTCTGCGGATACAGCTTCTGAATTTGCATCTCAAATTTGATATCTGCAGATACATAAGGGCAGGGGTTGTTACGATACTGGCAGCTGATGTTTGACACGATTGAACAAAAAGATCAGCTCAGAAATTACTCATAATTGGAGAAATCGTTCAACCACATTTAGTTCTCATGTTGTTTGTTTTGAAAGATCTTGTCTCATGTTGTGGAAATGCAGTTTATTTCCACTTTATGTTCCACTCGGTAGAATCTCAACTGATAGTGGATAGAATGCATCCACTCGCCCGTCAAGGACAAAGCTGATTTCTCATTGTTTACAATGTTGTCCATAGCCTGCTGTAAGTTTGATCAGCAGACTGATGCCAGATTGCATGCATGCCATCCTATGGCGGGAACCGGATCCTCTAACATTGTGAAGAAAAGTTAGAGAAGCTACAATACTCTAACTTTCCTTCTTTTTATCCATATAATTATGGCTAAAACGACTTAAATTAATTTGCAAATTGATGATCTACTGTGTACATTTATAGTAATTACATACAAACAAATTGATGATGAAATAAAATTAATTTTAAATTATCTATATTTACAGTAAATACCAATGTTTTAAATAGCGGGCTATGGCATTTAGCAGCGACCCTTAAAAACAGCTATAGATGGGCTATAGCGGGGCTATAGCGCCAAATTGTACATGAAATCATTTAGCGACAACACCCTCAAACAGCTATAGCGGGGCTATAGCCGGCTATTTAAAACTATGGTAAATACCAACAGTAAACAACCAACTAATTATCTACTAACGGTCCCTAACTTCCCTTCTTCATTTTACACTAGGCAAACACTATAGCACGGTGACTTTCCTTCACAATGTTAGAGGATTCAATTCCCCTATGGCGGGCGACTGATGGTTGCTTCAGTAGTTGGCGGCGCGAGATCAGGGGCTATCCCCTTCCCCTGTTTGGCGTGCGGGACCCTCTGGCCGGGCCTTACTCCTTTGGGCGCGGTTCTTGGTCAAGAGGGTGCGGCTGGGCGTGTGGGGGCAGTTCGGACGAAATACCTAGCCGGTCATGTTTGGCTGCGTTGACGGCGACGCCCGAAGGCGTTGTTCCCCTCTTTGAGGTGTCGGTATATATGGACTGTACCAATGAGACTTAGCAGTGCACGCTTCTCGCCTTGACCATAGGATGTCTATTCCTACAGGAAGTGAGAGGAGGGCCATCGCTCTGTTGCTTTATTTTACCAAACAAAAATGAAAAAAAAACATGTCATAAAGTGATAGACCGGGGCAACATCATTACCGTTGAACGAATCATACCGGGGCAGCACCCTGGACACGCCATCGAACTTCATATTTGACACCCCCACATAAGACGTTGGAGGAGGAAACCATACCCGCCATCCACGCACCACGAGCCCAGCACACGCTCCGTCTTCCAAATGTTGTCGATGCAGACCATAATCTACACCCACTCCTTGACTACCTCCCAAGCTCCGTGCCGACGTTGGAGCAGACGCCATCGCAACGGCGGAGCCCGAGGACACATGTCCACCAAAAGGATGCCCCCGCCGCCACAACATTCCCGCTTGAACAGGCTGGTTCCCAGATCCTTCACCGACAATAGAGACGATCACCTCACCGGAAAAGAATACGGAGCTTCTTTATTCAGCACCGCCGCCGAAGCGAAGACGTCGAACGATCCAAAACCCTAATCTTCGTGGACCCTAAAAGCTAAAGCTAAATTGATCTACACGCCAGGATCCGGCGACCCCCCTCACCACCGATGACCAAAAGGTCACCGGCGGAGGAGAGCCGCCCGAAGATGGCGCGGGAATGAGCGGCTCTCCTGATCGCAGCGGCTAGGTTTCGTTACAGGAGGAAAACGACAACGCAAGGGTTGCTCTCGGTATTCCCTGGGAGCTTAGAAACTGTAGTGATGCAAAGAAGACGTAAAAATGTTGGAGTGAGTCAATTGCAAGAAACCACCACATTTGTGGCTAGGTTTACAGAAAACCACCAACTCGTTAATCCGTTGCAAAAAACACCGCAAAATCACGTAAGTCGTTGTAAAAAGCACTGATCGGGTGATTTAGCCCGTTTGATCGCTTTCTGACAAGTGGGACCTGATTGTAAGAAGCTGACCTGGTAACAAATTTATATACACACCCCTGAAATGAATAAATAAACGCAATCCAATCCCCCTGTCCCGCAGCCGCCGCCACAACCTCCCGCTGCCTCCCGGCGCCGCCCTGCTCCGCCAGCCGCCGTGGCGTCCCCAGATCCCCAACCTCGCTTGACCTCATGACTCCCTCCGCAGCCGTGGGCCATCAAGTAGCCCAAGGTCGACCCCGCCGTGAGGGCGCTGCTGCCGCCACATGATTGGTGGTGTGGTGCCTGTCAACCCAGCGAGGCACC
This sequence comes from Triticum urartu, assembly GCF_003073215.2. Lineage (NCBI taxonomy): Eukaryota > Viridiplantae > Streptophyta > Magnoliopsida > Poales > Poaceae > Triticum > Triticum urartu. Next base: position 551,448,847 of record NC_053027.1, on the reverse strand, counting down.
CAGCTAGGTCATCGACGAGCCTCGATACGGGCCGACAAGTAGATTCCAGAGGAAATCGACGGAGCGCTGCGAGAGGAGCTGTACGGGGCGTGGTGACGGCAAGAGAGGCAGGCCGAGCAGCAGCCGGCGATGGGGGTGTCGAGGACAGAGGTGCGGCTCCACGGGGGCGATGTGGGGACGGCGGGAGCAGCTTCGGCGAGGGCCTTCTCGTGCCAGTGTCATCCCGCAGGCCACCTTCGGCTCCGCCACTCCTGCTTAGTTGCCAGCGGCCATCTTGCAGCCTTGGCCAGCTTGGTGAGCAGCGCTCCTACCCAAGGAAGATGATGCAGGAAGTAGCAGCACAAGCATGCCCATGCACGCATGCAAGCAGGAGCGACACACACTGCCGATTAAATCTGGAAGAGCTACCGCGGGCTCAACGGGATCTCATCGGCGGCCGAGTAAAGATGCAATTGACGCTCACACTTGTCAGAAAGCTCAGGGAGGGGGGTGTTTGCATTTTTGTTTTACATTGAGGGGTGTGTATGTAAATTTGTTACCAGGTCAGCTTCTTACAATCAGGCCTCACTTGTCACAAAACGATCAAACGGGTTAAATCACCCGATCAGTGCTTTTTGCAACGACTTAAATGATTTTGCGGTGTTTTTTGCAACGGATTAACGAGTTGGTGGTTTTCTGCAAACCTGGGTAATGGTTTCTTACAATTGACTCTGTTGGAGTAGACCTGCATTGACGCATGGAATTACGTGCACCCGTAATTGACTATCTAATTACTCCTTCGTTAAACTCTTTCGATCTGTCAATCTTCCTGCCCGATCTCGTCTTCTTCTCCCGCAACACTGAGAAGTGAGATGGTTTCAGGGCTTGTCGCCGTCTTGCTTCGCTCGGAGAACTGACCGCCCAGCCCAGGACTTCCGGCGGCGGCAGGAGGTGAGACGGTAATCTTGTATTCTTGCCTATCTTCTCCTTCCCGGGCCCTCTCGCTCTGCTCACCTCACCATGCCCAACAACCTTGCAGCTCCGGCGCGGCTAACCTGTTCGACGCAATGCACAGGAAGTTTAGCGACGGCGAGGACCGCATCGGCGCGCTCCACGACGACGTCCTGTTGCACCTGATGTCGTTTCTTCCGTCCCAGGACGCCGTGCGCACGTGCGTGCTCGCCAAGCGCTGGCGCACGCTCTGGAAGTCCGTGCCCACGCTGCGCATCAAGGACGACCCGGACGGCTACCGCGTCTGCGAGTGCATGGACGAGACGGACCACGATGGCATGGATCAATTTGACTATGTTGGAGAACGGCCCGCCCAAACACGTTTCGTTGACGACCTGCTCAGCCTCCGCGACCCGACGCCGTTGAACGTATGTGACATCCGTTCCGTTTTCGAGGATCTGGATACTTGTCGACACAATGACACATCCAATTTCAGACGCATCGAGCAGTGGATCCAGTATGCTTTGTCGCATAAAGTTCGGGTGCTACGTGTCGTTGCCTCCTCGTTGACAACCAACATGGCTCTCATCTCCTCGCACCTGAAGAGGGTAGAGCTTTGTTACATGCAGTTTCAAGGCCCTCTGGATTTTTCGGGTTGCCAGGTCCTAGATGTGTTACGGATGACAAGTTGTAGCATCTATGCTAGTATCTTGTGCCCATCATTGAGACATCTTAGCATCAAAGGAGGGGTTTTTGACTATGATACCCGCCTCCGTATTGCTGCCCCAAATCTCATTAGCTTGAAACTAGAGCTATATCGGGGTCTGGCTCCTTTGCTTGATAGCATGCCATCACTACAAACAGCGTCGTTCGAGTCTGTAACCGATAAGTCATGTAAAGAATGCTCTTGTGATGTGGTTCTGGAGGGCTTATCCGAATTTGAAGTTAACAGCAGCTCATTATCAGGTATATATGCCCCCATTTTTGGTAACTCCTATTGTTGTTAATAGCAGCTCATAATTATCAGGTACGTAGGCCCATTATCTGTGAGTACAAGCACATTGAACAATCTCATTATTTGCATTGCATGTTTTCACCGATTTCACATGCTTAAACCTTGATGTTTCTACGAACGTGTCTGCTCATCATGCATGCAGCTACTTGATACTTTAGTCATGTATATACTATATACACATGTATTTTTTTTAAAAAAAGGAGGATGACCCCCGGCCTCTGTATCTGGGAGATGCATACGGCCACTTTATTGATTATTCTCGAGGACCTTACAAAGTATTACAAACAATATACCTGAATCCACCATCTTGGCAACATATGCCATTACTCCTATCCATATGATGAAGGGGTGCTAGCTGGGCCACTACCCAAACCACTCACCTAAGCCTAACATATAAAGCCGGAAGCCCCAGCCGAGCCACATACCGGGTCTGGGGCACAATCCGGTCAGACGCACTCGTGTGTCGTCGCTGCCATCTTCCACATGTCCGTCTTCAGATCATATTGAGGCTTCTACCTTATCTGGCCACTCTGCCATCGACGCCCCCATGACGCCAGACAGCTTCCTCCTCCTGCACGAGTCCATCTCCGCGCATCAGACGCCGAGTCTCCACAGCACCATGCCGCCGAGATCCGCCACCATCAATGTGTAAGATGAAGCACCGCTCCACCAAAGTCGCCGTCCTCTAGTCCCTCGAGTCCGTGTGCACCTCCAAGAATGACGCCCCTGGGAAACGACACCAGAGAGCCGCCGTCATCCGATCTACTGATCTAGGGTTTCCCCCGGAGGTAGCAGAGAGTGTCCTTGAACATCTCCACGGCGATGCCTTCAGGAAGGGAACGACGCAAACAGCGTCGCCATCGCCGGCCTTGGCAATAGCCAATAGCAGGTTTTCACCCAGATCAGATCGAAGATCTACATCTCTCGTGCACGGGTCGCCGCCGTCCTTGCCGGGATCTGGATGATCCTGCTTGCCAGATCTCAGCACGGAGAAGCCCCCCCACCGAGACCCGCCGGCCGAGCAGGGGAGGCCGAGGCCGCGCCCACAGGTCAGATCCGCGATGGATCCAAGCCCGCGCCGCCGCCCCGGAGTCAGCCCCGCGCACAGTCGTCACCGCCTGCCGAGGCTCGCCGCCGCGTGCCCCGTGCCCCGCCACCGCTCGCCGAGGCCTGCCGCCGCAGGACACCGCCGCCTGCCGCCTAGATCCGCCGCCCGCGGAAGAAGGGGTGACTAAGATTAATTTGTGAGCCATCTTTCTGAGTAGAACAGAAACTTGCAACATACAAATTGGGATGTAAATCTCGGTATCTCGTAACACTTGATTACTATGAAAAATGAGAACCAGCAGAAGTTTTCAAAGAGCACATATCTGTGTATCGCACGTACCTATGTATTCCATAAAGCATCATGTACTTATGGAGTTAGATCTTAAATTGTTGTCTAACCCTCTTCATTTCGTGCAGGTATCTATTTTCAGAGTGGATTTGAAATGGGGCCCTATGTTTAGCAAGCTAAAAACACTGTTGCTCAATAAATGGTGTGTGGCTGATGACTTCACTGGATTGGTTTACTTTCTTCAGCACTCACCAATTCTAGAGACGCTTCTGCTTCAGCTTGATCTTCGAACTTCCGAGGTATACACATTCTCTGAGTATCATAGCTTTTGTCTTTGAAGTTACCTTTTGTTGACTTACAAAAGACATTTTGTTTGCTGCAGAAATATCATTTTACAAAAACAGATGAAAGCCGTAGCTCAAGGGAACAAAGCTATAAATTGAGGGGGCAATCATCTCTATCGCAACATCTCAAGGTAGTCAAAATTATATGTGGCGCCAAGAAAGATGTAATAGTTGACCGTATTTTAAAGATCCTTTATACCCATGGAGTACCTTATGATTAAATTGACATCAAATAAATCTTCTGTTCTCATGTAAGTAACCATTATAATATTTCATAATTATTACATTTCGGTAGTCAGCCTATACATAACATACTTAGATAAAAATCTAACCTAAGCAGGGCCATTAATGTTGTTTTTCATCGTCGTCACCATTAGGTGCACATGATATTTAATCAACACTGGGGAAACAACTAGCCAACTAGATCTGCCACAGGTGCTTGTAGCTATATCAACATCCAACATGCCCATGCACTGCAATAGAAAGCATAAGTTCCTGAACTTCATGCTGGATTTGCAAAGCTAGCTAGTCTGTGCTAATGTATGTAGGCAGTACGGAAGGTGGAAGAGGCTTACCTAAGGGTAAAATTTTCAGTGGGACAGTTTGGCGAGTTGCTCTACGGCCTTTTGATGATCAAGTAAGTGGTTTAAGTGCTAACCAAAAGGCAGCTTGTCAAATCACTCCACAGTATGAATTAAAAGTTGTGCTCAGTTTCATGTTAATAACACACCCTCCTAGCTTTCTGATAGCAAGATCAAGTTGCATTTCTATCCATCAAACCGAGTGAATTTCTAAAAGTATGCACTGCATTTCTTCTGGAAGTTTCATGTGATCACCGTGTCCTTTGGTGTTAGGCTAGTCATAGTGGGGGGTAATTTAGACTAGTGTCATGCATAAGACACTAGTCTATGCTACTGCCTTCATAGTGTAAAGTAGCATTGGAGTAGTATTATAGACGATTGCATTTATTAGATTGTAGACTCATTTTGCTTTGGGTTGCGTTATGTTACAGTAACATATTATGTTACTCTAAACACCCATCTCCTCATTAACTACATATCACATAAGCAAATTTGTCTTGAAATGCGCTATGTTACTTGCTAAATTACTCCCACTATGACCAGCCTTATATGCAGGCTTACCTTCCGAGCTGGGGCTTGTAGTTCAGCTGGTCTACTTCATCCACAGTTATCCGGACTTTATTTTGCTGGATCCGGTACCGTTTATATCTAGCAGTGTCCAAATCGTATGATCTCGGTCACATTCCGCTAGAGTCTCCTGGCGCGGCTTCAAGGGCCTTATCAGCTGGCGAATCACCCAGAATAGGGGTGTGATGGAGCCGTTCGGCCACCTCACGCTGCTCCCGGGTGAGGGGGTGCTCATCCACTGGGTCCCCATCGACTGTAGCAAATGGGCCGGCTGCCGCCCGCCTACGGCTTGTCTCAGGCGGTGGCGTACCAGACATAAAGACTTCTTCTACGGACGACAGTGATCCGCAGGTCTCATCTCCCTCAGAGGCGAACTCCAAGAGAGGAAAAATGGACTCATAATTCATATCCCAACGAGGCGGCTCAAGGAACGACAAAACTGAGGACGAGGTTTGTTGGATCGCTTTCGGTGACGACGCGGCGCCAGGTGCGCCGACTGCTATGATGATGGGAGTTGCAAGCTAAACACCACTGGGGCATTGGCTGTGTAGTGAATGCTACCCCGTGTCGGCAGGTCGACGCTATTCAGCGAGGCATCCGGGTGCCACGCCGATCCATCGATGGGAAACTCAAGCTCCCCAAAGCGGATGTTGCCAGCCAGAACTAAGGATAAAGCCAACTGCACCATATCATCGATATACGCTTGCCCACGGTGGGCGCCAACTGTCATGAATATAATCCTGACAATATTAGGGGGAAGGAATGTAGAGGCAATCGTATCTACCGAACTGTGCAGTTGGGAGTATGCTTAAGGTTTGTATAGGTTCAGGCCCTCTACGGTGGAGGTAATACCCTATTCCTGTGGTGCTCTTAACTCTTGGCGTAAGGTACAATGTGTGGATGTTCAACCTCTAGTTCGAAGGTTCCTCCTGTCTTATATAGAGTGCGCCAGGAAAGGTAAATAATGGGCTGGTAGTAATGTTATTCATGGCCTTAGGTGTGGCCGACTGTTTCATGACATTTACTACTGGTAACTACCGTATTTAACTAGATTATACCATTGTTGTGTAACTTCCATCATTATGACATTGTGACCAAGAGGTATCCTAGGTAGCCGCTGATTCGTTGTCCAGCCGGCTGCTCCTTTCGTCTTCGACCGACTGCTAGTGCTCGGCTAGCGGGAATTAGCGCGGTCCTGAGTAACCCTCCTAGTCCTCTTGATGGGTTAATGATGACGCCCCTTGGCCCATGGTTTTCTGAGCCGTATCTTGTATAGTTCATGGGCTTCCAGCGGGCCTTCTATATATTTGGGCATACCCTGTATTTATAACCCTGACATTAGGAGAGATTTGACGCATTTGCTCATGACACTCATAAAGAGTCAATCAATTAAGATTGCATCAATTTCATGAAAGAGCGGATCGCTTGCGGATTCTTTCCCTCAGGAGAGATTTGTTGCATCTTGGCATGACACCGAGGGAGAGTTAATCAATTTAATCAGATTGCGTCCCGGTTTTTGGAAAGAGGGGATTGCGTTCAAATTCGTTCCCTCGGGAGAGATTTGATGCATGTTCTCACAACACTCATAAAGAGCCCATCAATTAATAAGATTGCATCCAATTTTAAAAAGAGAGTATTGCTTCTAGATTCTTTCCCTTTAGTAGTAGAGATTTGGTTTTAGTGGGAGGAATAAAAAATCTAGTGGAACGGGGTGGTGGGAGGTGAGGCAAAAGAATACAAACGAAAAAGATGGTGGTGGGATGTGAGGCTAAAAACCAGAAAAAATTAAGCCATTGAGGGGAACCTACCAAGTCCCCCTTCAGGATTCGGTGCCATGTGCCCTCTTGGCCAAGCTCAGCCACCGGCCGCCGACCCGTGCTGAACTTCTGATGTCGGGGCGTTGAGGCAGAGGCCGTAGTGCCGCTCCTCCGCAACCCTGGGCTTCCCCTTCCAGGAGGCGACAAGCGCGCCCTTGCACGACTTCGCATTGGAGTATTCGTCCGGCACCGTGGTTCTCCGCATCAATCTAATCTCTACTCCTAATGTCTCAGTTGGTAGGTCGTGTTCCGGGTTTTATTTTCGTCCCATCTATTATGGTCTTTTTTTGGTACTTCTTTGGTACTTGCTCTCACCTCCCGCTCAGCCGCAATTAACCAAAAAAAACCCTCCAGCCAAGTACCCCACCCGCCCCACGCGCCCAATCTCCCGTCGCATCCAACTGACCCGAGCGAAAATAAACCAGCAAAAGAAAGCCGGCGGAAATTAACCAGCGAAAAAAATTGCCCCACTCTGCGCCCTGAGCTAGGTTTTGTTCCCTCGAGCGAGAAACAGTCGCCAGACTCTGTGCCCTCCTTCGCCCGCCGCCTCCCTTCGTCCCTTCGCCGCCCCACTCCATCCGCTCCTCCTCTCCCGAGGATACGCAGCAGCGTCCGCCGACGCCGATCCGGGCAGACGCGACCGTCGTGGATCACGAGGATCTGGATGATGGGGCGGCAGAGATGGCCACGGATCTGTTACGGCCACGACGGCGCCGGATCCGCACCCGCAGCATCCGGATGGAGGCCGGCGACGAACCCTACCCTAGCCGTCAGCATCGGGATCCAACCCCTGCTCTCGGTGCCGGGGCAAGGCATATGGGGGTGCTTGCTGCCGCGGTGGACCTCGACGCCGGCGACATCTACAGCATCTCCCTCCCGTCGGGCTGCAGGACCTGTACGCCCAAGGTACACCACGGAGCGGAGCAACATCTGGGACGCGTCGCCCTCACCCTGCCCGAGCGCGTCGCCTCGCCGCCGAGGGCCCAAGGCTCCAAGCGCGCTGCAGCAGCTCGTACTTGCTTAGGATCAGCGGCGCGGTGAGGAAGAACCACAATGCCTGGACGCGTTTGACTCCTGGTAAATCTCAGCGTCTCGAAGAATCAGCAGTACCTCCTGTTTCTGTTTGCGATGGTAAATTGGAATCGAGACTCAGTTTGGTGTCGCTGAAGTGGTTCGTATCCTAGCGACCGGGATCGCGTCCCCGACATTCCACTCGTCGACCCTGACCCTCGATTCGGGACGACGAACCCGGTTCGAGGGTCGCTGCCTCGTTCCCCGATCCCGGCAACTACGGTGCCCATGGAGGATAGGTATTGCTTCATCTTCATATCCAGTATTTCTTCTGGTATGTATCCGATTCGAGCTGCAATTTTTGTCCAGCTACAGTATCATTCTCGTCATAGGCTAACCCCATTTCTCCCAGAACTCGCTGATTGTAGTATCCCGGATTTCCTGACGCAGTCAAGCTGGAGCCTCATCCGCAGCCATTCCCGGATTAGACAATGCACTGCTCATTTTTTCCATTGTATTTTAGTTGCTCTTGATGTTGCTAAATCTTTAGTCATACATCTATATTAAACTGATGTTGAAACACCTTCTCAAACCAATGAGTATATACTTCAAATCGCATCTCACTTTCATGTCTCTTGTGCTACGTAATGGTACTGGTTATTGCCATTGAGAAATTAATAGAAAAGGAGTTTCCTGGTTGAAAAGAGAAATAAATGTTTCTATGATTTCCTGTTTATTTGCTTTCATATTCTGCTACACTTTTCCTCTTAGTTATAAAACACACTCAAAAATCTTTTGTTCTTTTCCACTACAAACACACTCAAAAACCAATGAGCTGAAATTAAATGTATTTCTAACTAAAAGAGAATCAGAATTCTTGGAGCTCATACAGAAAAACAATTGGTGCTCAAACTTGTGTGCATATAGCACCAAATTTTGCAAGCATGCAAGACTTTTTGTTTTTTTACTATTTATTTATTGTTCATGGGGGTACCATGGAGCGATCAAATTTAATGGTTTTGCATATTTGTACACTTCCCCTCTGTAGATAGATACACGAAAAATTCGTCATTGGTTATACTCCATGGTGATAGCTCAACCTCATTTCTGAAATATTTTGGCACAGACGGCTATGACAACCTTGTACAGATGGTCCATCAAGTACACCCAACACCTTTTTTTTCATTGTTCAACATTCTTTGTAGCATTAATTTCTGACAACAGCTAGCTTCCTGGATCAGGAATATGCAAGTTTTCTTATACAAGGTACTGGTCTCAGACACTGTTGTATTCTCTACAGAGTTTCTCATTCTAAAAGAAACTGCAACTATGCAAGAGGTTTATGCCGAAGATTCTTATATTTGCAATTCAAGTTTTGGATATTAGATAGATACTTTATCAAACTGTCCGCCATTTACTTGGAGGTTGGAAATTTTTTTGTTCTTTAAGGAGACTATGTACACCAGAGGAAATCTTCTGTAAATGTTTTAGGTAAACACATCCTATTTACTATTCATACATTGTACCTTTCATTTTTCTTTTGTTTTCATATTTAGTGCTTAAATGACACAACCTGCAGGCATATCCGTGTCGTTTGCTACAATCTACATATATGTGGAGAGTGGTCGGTCATCTGGGGTTGATCCTGGTAAGAATTCTCAGAGATGCTTGGAATACCTGTAGGATGACCATGCTAGAGACATTACTAATTACATTTTAAATAGACATTATATATTATAGTGAGGATAACCCCAAAAGCTGATAGTGTGGTTTTGTTGTGCCAGTTGATTATGAATCAGCATGAAGAGTTTGGAAAATTGGTTGCTATGGGCATGGTGAAATGTGTTTGTTCCACTTCGATCTATTTTAACATCTTTATCTTGGTTAGGGTTAAGGGGGCAGTGATGAAGGTAACACTATGAACTCACGCAATTGAAATAGTCATCACCTTCATTATAATAGCAAATTTATTTTTCTTTGTAGGACCTCCAAAGCAACATAACCAACCATGTGTGATGAAAATAAGGGTAGGTGATTCGTTTCTGACCTCCATGGTGCTGCCATCCTCGGCCACCTGGCGTGAAGGAGCGAACTCGACGATGAAATCGGTGACAGAGAGAAGCCAGTCGATCTCCTTTGTCTTATGTCGTTTCATTAATATTGCTAGGCTGCTGACAGTTATTGTTCAGAAGGCTGATTGTATATTGATCGTGCACTTTGGCTGGCTTTATCCCAATTTAGGATGTTCTTATGGTGCTACACCAATGTACATAGGCTATTACAATGTATGTTCCAGTAGCCTGATTATTCAATATTAAATAGTAATTGTTGCCATTTTAATTTTTTATACATCTAATTTTTCCAGTGGGATATGTTCATTGCAGGGAGATATGGAGGAACCAAAAGACCCAGAAGCTTCATTAAAAATTCAGGGAGGAAACTTGTTTGGCATTTGACGAAATTTTGTTAAAGGCAAGTTGACTCTTTCACTCACTTACCTTGTTCTTTTGGTCTGGATTACTTCTCTAACATTTAAAAAATCACTACTGTAAGGTTTTAGCTATCCTATTGAGTAAATCTCAATCAGTGTTTACATATACATGGCTGGGATAAACATTATCAGAAATAGGTTCATCTCTAGATGTGAGAGGGACAAGTTTCTATAGTATCCTAAAATGAAAGCTTCAAAAATACTTAATAAGAGATCCAATCCATTTTTTCAAAATAGGTGAAACAATATGTTGTGGGTAATAATTTACCGCTGAGAGCATTCCGCTAATCCTATTTCAGGCATGGCTAGAGTGTGTTACAACTAAACAATTTATTGTGCTAATACTTGGAGATCTGGATGCACACGGACAATGAGCACATGTTATCCTCCAGAAGTTGCGCCACATGTTACCCTGATGCATGACAAAAGTGTAGCATTGATCTCAAAGTTGTGCTTGCAATTAACATCTACTTTAATGGTAACATATTCTAGAGCATATCCTTATTTTTTTTAGATTTTTGTTAAAAGTATATCCTATTCATTTTGGGTGATCCTCTTTTCTAAAGATGGAGATTGAAAGGAGGGACAATTCTTATCCTTAGTATCTTCTTGCGTCCATTATCTTTAACCAGTAAGGATTATTCATAGCTTAAGATGACCAATTTGTTTTCTTTAACCAGTAAGGATTATTAATTATTGCTAACGTCTTTTATCACCCAATACATCGCCTATCACTATATTCTGATGATTTGAGACATAATGGGGTACACATATTCTGATGGTTTATCTAGGAGTATGTGATTTTTTGACAGTTTCCCAGCAATTCTACTTTAGTTTTCTTCTTTGCTTTTAGGTATTTGTATGATTGATCAGAACTACATACATAACAATGCCAGGATACAATATAAATTCACATTTTCAAGGCTAGCACATGGAGCGGCAAAAGGGAGGAGGAGCTACCACGGTGGCAGGTAACTCGCGGATGTTCTGAAATTAGTGTAGAATAAGCCTGACTCTATAAGAAAATACATCGGACAATTAGAAAACAAGGAACTGAGAAAAAACAAGAAAATACAGAGACCAAATACTTGCTTGACTGCAACTCTGCAAGACTAAAATTAACGAAAAGCTATATTTTTTAGATGAACAAACAGCTAGGCCAGTTGAGGAGCGATCTCCAGCAGCTCCCCGGTCACTAGAGGAGTCAAAGATTGTTCGTTGAAAGACGGACAAGTGATCTTGTCTGAAAGGAGTAGCGAATGCTGATGTACGTATATTTTTCGTTCAGTGTAATGGAAGTGCAAATTTGTATATACTTTACTGGCATTATTTAGTGAATTTGATCTTATTTAATATATTGGATTTTATACTGTGTTCTAATGGTGCCTCAGATATACTTTTTACAAAAGAAATAAGAAAGTACGAAAAATAAATAGCATACAATATACATGTCTAGCATAGTAACCGAGGTGTAGCATGTCTGCATGTGTTGTATATTGGAGTTTGGTCATGTAGAGAGAAAGGAAGACATGAGGAAAGCTACTGTCTTCTTGCAATATGCAAATGGATGAGGAAAATGAAAGCACGTTTGCTATTTGGTAGTTGCTTGAAATCAATTGTAGAGCAAGTCAATTTCTAGAGATAAATATATGAGGGGTAGAGTACCGAGCTTGACACGGGAAGGCCACGGTTGGCCCCGACATCCTGATGAGGGATCATCAAGAACGAGCTGGAGCAAGCGATGAAGTGGCTCACCACAACGTGACAAGCAGAGACGAGGTGGAGGCCTGATGGTTCCGGGTGTTGGGTGGGTTGTCGGTGCCGGAGAAGAAGTGTGTGTGTGTGTGTGTGTGTGTGTGTGTTTTGGGGGGGGGGGGGGGGGGGGGGGGGGGGGGGGGGTGTCTGAGGAGGGTTCAACATGAGCAATGAAGAAAGAAAAAGAAGAAGAAGACCGCTCCAAAATCAAGTGATGATTTATAAATTATCATGTAACTTCATCGGGAAAATTATCATGCTGGAACCGTGTTTGGTGGCTGCTACGACCCTTGCAGATGAGAGGCCCGATGGTGACCATGACTGGGCAATGTTGCGAAGGGTGATGCGGATGCTGGAACCAACAAACGAGTTTGCTAGAACCGACTACTACCTGAGTTGCAACCAGGCTACGGAATGTTGGAACCTTCGTCGATGAAGTTGCCACCGTAGATGCTTTCTGGATGCTGGAACTGGCAAAGGATTTTGCTGCATCCACGTCGCGACCTTGGGCGTAGGAGCTGTCACCACTACCGGCGGTGTTGCGACAACGGAATGGAGCTACAATCATCGTCGGCGATTCTATAGTGGCGGTGGGAGGGGGCATTTCTCCTGTGCGTGCTGCAACGACTTCATCGGCATATTTCATATCTGAAATGGCCAACATGACGCAACAGGAAAGGAGGAAGAGGGAAGAGTTGCGACGATGATGAGGGTGGCAAGGTGCGACCTGCGGCGAGGTCGGTGGCTGGTGAGGGTGGCTCATGAGGGGCCACGACCCACACTGGGCACGTGCATGAGAGGAGCGTTGTTAACGCAGTGCAGGAGACGTCTCGCGATAGGAGGCAAGGGTGGAAAAGGGTGGATCGCAACCGTTTGGATGTGCTCGATCTAACGACTGGTATGCATGTTTGAATAGTACTTATGTTACACGGGGAGTAATGTAGAATGAAGTGAAACATGGAGGACATGACATCGTGGCAGAGTTAGCTGAGACATGCCAGGGGCGATGTTGAGGCCGGTGGCGGAAGAAATGGCCAAATGGGGTTCCTTAGCGCTAGCGAGGAGGCTGATGGATTTCGTGGAGCAATGCAATGCTGCAGCAACAATTGGGTTCCATTTTCTGATGGAGAAGAACTGATAAACAATGTGTGTACGGTTGGTTTGTTCATCCATTTTATCCTTTCCTTTGTTCATTCATTTAATCCTTCCTTATTCCACTCAACTCAGATTCATTTACTTTTGCACTTACCCATGGTTTAATGGATCGAGAAATTTAGCGACATTACTTGCAACGAGGAATATCATCTTTTTTTAGTAAAACATGATCATGATGAACCAGGAAGATTTTTAAAGTGCCCGTGGCAACGCACGGACATTATAAATTGATTTTTGAAGCACAAAACCACAATAACAGTTGGGAGGGCTGCTTTGTATCCTACGACCCATACCCACACCCGACCACCATCTCCCATTTCCCTCAGTATCACGACCTGATGCGATGTTGGCAGCGCAATTAGTCGGAGGAGGCCAGCGGTGGCGATGACGGATCTGTGATGGGGAAAGGTCGCTCGTCGCCGTGGCACCAGCAATTCCACGATCGCATAATACCCGCATGTTGATGACCTCCAGGACTCTCCGGCCTCCTCCCTCTAGGTACCTCTCCAAACTCTAACCGTTTCTCAGGTTCGATTGTTAGTGTAAATTTCTTTCTATACATGTGAAATTGGAAGTGCATTATGCTTATGTATGCAATAAAAAAATTAAAAGGCCCGTGGCAACGCACGGGCATTGTACTAGTTAATTTACATGTGGTGCTCCTTTTTGTCTTCTCTTGGCATGTCACTAAGGGAGAGTCAATCAATCTAATTAGATTGCGTCCCGATTTTTGGAAAGAGGGGTTTGCGTCCGAATTCTTTTCCTCCAGAGAGATTTGATGCATTTGCTCATGACACTCATAAAGAGTAAATTAATTTATAAGATTGCATCTAATTTTAAGAAAGCGAGAATTTCTTATGGATTATTTCCCTTGGGAGAGATTTACTACATCTTGGCATGGCACCGAGGGAGAGTCAATCAATTTAATCAGATTGTGTCCCAATTTTTGGAAAGAGGAGATTGCGTCCGGATTCCTTCTCTCGGGAGAGATTTGACGCATTTTCTCATGAGACTCATAAAGAGCCAATCAATTTAATAAGATTGCATCTGATTTTAGAAAGAGAGGATTGCTTCTGGGTTCTTTCCTTTAGAAGTATAGATTTGGTTTTTTAATGGGAGAAAGAAAAAAAATCCAGTGGGAGGGGTGGTGGTGGGAGGTGATGCAAAAATACAGACAAAATAGATGATGGTGAGAGGTCAGGCGAAAAACACAGACGAAATTAAACCGTGAAGGGGACGATACCAAGTCCACCTTTAGGAGTAGAGATTCTGCATTGTACAAAATTACAAATCATACCTAGCTAGCAGCTAGTATGTGATAATATGCTAGTTTGTCTCTTGAGTGTATTTCATAATGATATATACTCTCCCAATTTGCCATAGTATACCCCTCCGAGTTATTTGTATATCTCAACATATGCGGTATAAATTGCTTTTAATAGGGACATTTTGGTCATTAAACATTTTCTAGCCAACTATATTCAGTGGTAAAAAAAAAAGACCAACAGGTGTTGTGTGAAATTGAGGAAGTACTGTTCCCGGCCTATATATAAGATGGATCCATCGATTGGTTGATCTCAGGTTTCAGTCAGAACACAAAAATAATATAGATTCAGCGACACTGGCAATGACCTTGCAGTGGTGCTCCTTATTTCTGCACTTAGTTTTTGTAGCAGAGCTGGCACTGGCCGTGGTTTCTGATGCCGCGGTACAAATCGATCCCAAAGACATTAAGATGACCATACAGGTACATATGGTCTCCATCTGATAATTTACCTTCTCTTTTGATTTTGTTCTGTTTCTGACATGCCATTGTATCTATGTGCATACCCCTGTATGTATGCATGTTGCAGAGCAAAAATGGTGAAACAATCGATTGCGTTGACATCTACAAGCAACCGAGCCTGAATAACCCATTGTTAAAGGACATCAAACACGAGGTTTATGATCCTTAAATAATGCATTTAAATAATTAGCCAGTGAATTTTCTGGCAACGTTCTGCCTTTGTCCTTCCTATCCAATTTTTTGTGCATACATAGTACACACCTTTTTTTCTTTTGAAACAAGTGACGCAGTGTATAGATTAAGAAGTGGATCTATAATTCATCTACAAACTTGTGTACGCATGACGCTAAAGCTGGATGCATGCAGATAATGAGAGATATAGCCAGGGTCGTGGCAGAGCAACAAGACGAGGAGACGCATGCGGCGGCCGTGGAGCAGGAATGGCACAAAAGCACAAGGCAGTGCCCCATAGGGAGTATCCCCATCCTAAGGGAGAACCCCTCCATTCCTGACCGCACTGGTCTTTTGCCAACACCGCTCCATGACAATGACAATGCTCCTCCGGGCCCCAGACCCAAGGTCTCTCTCTTCTTTTAAGTTTGTATATACACTTTATAGAGTTTGACTTGACATAAATCTGATACCCGAAGTAAAAAGAACCGAAGAAAGTATATTTTGCACTTGCAATTTGTTGATCCCGAGACAAGTTAAGTTGTGGCCTTGGGTTTTGATTTTGGTGCAGATTGCTATAGCGATTGCTGCGAATGGGCCGTACAGTGGAGCTTATGTACTGCTGCCGGTGTGGAAGCCGGCACGCGTCCGCGACTTGGAAAGCAGCGCGACCTTTCTAGTCATGGCTGGCACCGTGAATCCTGATTTCAACCCTTCACCCGGCGTGTTACCGCCGGACATGACCAACCAGATAGCCATTGGCCTCTATGTACGTACACGTGGGCTGGCACCATGGCATACATACATACATATAATTAAGTTTTTTAGGGTAGTAGTATATGTTACGACTTAACATGATCGATAATAAGAACGTATGTGTCTGTACGCATCCAGGCTCATCCCGGAGGAGACCATAATCCTGAGTTAAGCATATACTATACGGTGAGCGTACGCTGTATGAACTATATATATATATATATATATATATATATATATATATATATATATATATATATATAGTTATCTGAATCTTACATGATCTTATTTGACATTTTTGAGATGTATATAGCCCGATGGCGGCAGGACCGTGTGCTTCAACTTGAACTGCGGAGGGTTCGTTCAAACAAATAGAGCCATCGTCCTCGGTGCTAGCCTCGTCAATGGTGCATCCGGTGTAAATGATCATGTACCGTACGTGCTAGTCAGTATACACAAGGTACGTGTACATAATGTTTGGCAAGAATTATTGTTTGCATTTGGGATAATGATGGACAGGTTGATTGACCACTAGTTACACTAATGAATGTGCAGGACCCTGCTGGGCCTTGGCACGTGCTGGTGAACGACACGGAGCTGGGCTACTACCCTCGGCCCATCTTCCCATGGATGTTCCCGGAGGCCGCAGCCAACTTGGTGGGTGGCTCTGTGTTCAACAGATGGCCCGGCGGTAAGCACACCGACACCGTCATGGGCAATGGACGACGGCCCCACGGCGACGACAAGCCTGCTGTTGCTAAGGGTTATGTGGCTGTCAACCTCGCCGGAAACCCTTTCAACGACATTCCCGACATCATTGTCCACGCTGCGCCCAACTGCTATGATGTCGACATACTCGGCCAAAACAACGACACTGTAGGCATCAACGTTGCATTCGGTGGATCCGGTGGAGCCAACTGTGCTTAGCGACCCGCCTAGCTAAGCTAGCTAAAAGCGCTGTTTACCTGCATGCCTGCACAAAAGCTTCCTAGCTAGTGGGCAGTGCGTTTAAGAATTAGACGCACAATTTAAGAGATAAAACATTTTGAATATAACATATGTATGAAAATGAAAAAAACTTTCGGCTAGGACAAGTGCGCATATGCAGCGCGTCATTTGTCGTAACCCCACAAAGTGAAAGTGATCCTTGAAAGAAGTACTCCATGATTTCGGCATAACTCTGTCCTCTCCCCGATCCATCATACAGAACGGGCCCACATGTACTGCTCACAATACCGGACTTCATAACCGGCCGTATTTCCCCAGAATACACTGAGGCACATATCCTCAAGCATTTACCTTTGTCACAGATAACGCAAGCATCTATGCTGGAGCGCCATAGATCCACGTCCTAAATGTGTTTTCTAGTATATAAGAAATGGTCTACATTTTATTTTGTGTTTTGAGACATCCAGTGTTTTATGTACTCTTCCCTGCTCTATGACAGTACATAACAAAATACAAGGAAAAGGGACAAAAAAGGCCAAGAGTCCAGGCCTGGACAACAAGATGCTTGTTGGAGTAGAAGGAAATGAAAAATACCTGAATCCAGAAGCCTGATCGGGAGGCTGAAGGGAAAAGCATGGTTGAACATCATGGTATACACACTATTGGGTCTAAAATATAACTTTTGCTAAAATAAAAATTAGCTAAAATGGTAAACAGAAAACACCCTAGTTATAACCCATCATTTATATCTCATGATTTTATTTTATTTCCTGGAAAAGATAGTTCACGCCAAGTTCATTACTTCTAAAATAATGAACCGCAGTGACAAAGTTTCAGTCATACCCTCCCTCATGTTGCAAAAGAAGTTGGGACTTTAAACAAGGCACAGACCTTCGCAACCAAAGTGAAAAACGAATAAATGACAATGGCTTCATGCACTCGAAGTTCGATAGTTTCACAAAATTCAAATGAGCAGTACTGAGAGCGAGGAAACCAAACTATATACATGAGACAACAGCTGAGCTATGTATTCAAGCCCCCCCCCCCCGCGTGCACATATCATTAACGGAGGACAAAGCTTGATTAATACACAATACAATGCACATTATTCTAATTAGATACACATTTTAGGACAAAAATTTAGAACAAACCTACCATTAGTTGGTCTTGAATACACAGGCCAAGTTGATGCGCACCGCGTGCATGCTCAAGCTAGAGGAGATGCGGATCTCGAGCAGCAACAAACCCCTCGTTACTTGCGTCCAACAATGTATCATACCCATGCGCAGTGAAACCGCAAGGATCATGCTCCAGAAGGAAGATCGTCAAACCTACCCGCGACGTAGAAACAACGATGGCGCATGCTCGGCGGATGGCCGGCCTTCTTGGCTCCACCGCGGTACCATCTCCTCCTTTCCATTGTCGCCAAATAGCGAAGTAATGGACTGTGTAATGGCGATCGCCAGCCTCACGCCTACCAGCGTGCACAATTGTGCCATGTCATCGACGGTGACGCGACACCTTCATCTCGAAGCACTATGCAGGAGGGACGATGTTTGTGTCAATGTCAGCCCCAAGAAGACAAGCAGCAGCCAGATGGCCATTGTTGAGCCAACAACGTTGAAAATCTGGTCCACGGACTTGAGATCGTATCCTGTTTATAGAAGGCATCATTTTCAAGCTGGTTTGAAAGTAGTAAATTAATAGTAACATGTCTAATAATCTTTTACATAATAATAAGTCAAACACTTCATTATATAAGCTAAGAGCTATTGAAGCATAATATGAAGAGTGCACACACAACATTTAGAATTCAAATATAATCAAAATCTTAGGATAAAATTTGCCAGAGAACGTCATTACGGGTATGCATCTTAAGAAAAGTCAAGACATACCCATGAGACTTAGCGGTGCACGCGTCTCGCCTTGACCATAGGATGCATATTCCTGTAGGAAGTGAGGAGGGTCATCGCTCGGTTGCTTTTGCTACCAAACAAAAATTTAAAAGATTAAAACAATGTCATACAATGATAGAAAAGCTGATAGAGTCAACCTTAAAAAGAAGTGGCAAGCATCAAACTAATTTTTTTAACTAATACTCCATCCGTTTCTTTTTAGTCCGCATATAAGGTTTGGTCAAAGTCAAACTTTATAGAGTTTTACTAACTTTATATTAAAAAATATAATCATTCACAATATGAAATCAATATTATCAGATGCACCATGAAACGTATTTTCTTATTATATAGTTTGAGTATTGTAGATGTTCATATTTTTTTATGTAAATTTGGTCAAAATTTGTGTAGTTTGACTTTGACCAAATCTTATATGCGGAGTAAAAAAAAATGGAGGGAGTACTAATTCAACATGCCTTAGCCATGTTCTTGTCAAGACAAGCATGGGTTGCATTGCAACTCTATGTGCACAAGTGCTCTTAGGTCCAAAGGCGGAGGTACGTACTTTTAGGGGGGGGGGGGGGGGGAAGCCTTGAAGAGAACTTGAAGATCTGTTTTGAAGGACTTAGATGAGGAAAATTTAGCCTTTTAACCCCAAGGTCTTCCGGTGACAATTGGTTGTGATGTGATACTTTCATCTCGACGGGACGATGTTTGTCTCAACATAAGCCCTAGGAAGGCAAGCAGTAGCCCGATGCCCACCTTTGCCGCACAACGTAGAAAATCGGGTTCACGGACTTGAGATCTTTCCTATTTACAACATCTCCAAGGTGGTACGAAAGTGGTAAATAAACAGTAAAATATATGAAGAACATATTTTCAAATACATGTTTTGAACATTTTTCCCAGTACATGATAAACATTTTTCAAATACATTTGTACATGTTTTTGAATGGTACAAAACAATTTTTACATTATACAAACGTCTTTCAAAAAATGTCACAAACATATTTTTGAAAATGTGAATATTTTCTAAATATGCCAAGACCTTTTTTTGAATGGCACAACATATTTTTTCAATTTTTTAAACTTTTTTTAATTGGTAGATCATGTGAGTCTTTGTGAATGACCACAATTACTTTCTTTTGACATCGAGTGGGATCTCCATTTCTGTTTTTGTATATAAATCGCTTCTGATTTTTTTTGTCATTATAGACTTATCAAAGCTTATTTTATAGCATGTATGTGTCGACACTCAATCTGTTTGATACGCGCTGCATGATATATTCATATTTCCATACCCGCAATCTCATGTCAAATATTGTTCGTGTCACTAGTTTACACGCACGCGTAGGGGTATCTCTGGCGCGGGCTGGATGGTACTGATAGAAGTGATTGCCTCCGGGTTATATTAGAACGTGATAAGTAAGATAACACTCGCGACATACACTGCTAGGTCGGTACCGTGGGTACTTGATGCTACTATCGCGCGAAATGTGGTGTTTCGTGCCTAGAGTGCGAGTCTCTTATCTCGGCCTGGTGAGAGAGTGGTATAGCGCGGCCACCCTTGCTCGGTAGTCTCGTGGCGTGGTGTGACTCGTAGGCCTGGCCCGATCGCGCGGTCCGCCCCAAGAGGCTTCGTCTTGGCACGTTGGTGGATGTCTTCTCTACCATGACCGCGCTCAGCGCCGGGGATTAGCTCTTCGCGCAACTGCGCCCCTTACGCTGAGATAGGCATTCATACTTACTTTGATGACACAGCGTCTACATTTTTGTCTCTTCAGGTACCATTCGCAGTATCTATGTGTTTGGTCTAATTGGCTCTCTCTCTGATCTCGGGCTCAAGTATTTATTACTAGCGCGACTGATCATCACTTCTTGAGGGTCTAGTATTAAGTGAGTAGATGCTAGTGCTTGATGACAGCTGCTGTGCTATCTCTCGTGATGTAGTATGACCCCTCCGTGATCCTCATGGTCTCGCATGTCACTATCATTATGAGCTAGGTGGTTGTGTGGTCGTATAGCGAGATTCCTTGTGTCCCCGTAACGTTCGCAGTAGATTGGGGTGGCTTTTTTTTTCGCCATTCTCTATTCTATTCATGTGCTCTCTCGCTTCTTCTTGCTACTCTTTATCTCCTTTCCTTTTTTATCATATGTATCAATGAACTACTATTAATAGTGTGAGCCTTCGCAAGTGATATATTTTGAGGTCCGCTTTTCTTTCGTGACGAACGCCGTCAGCTCATCTTGTATGAATAATCATATGTAAGCGAATGCTCTAGGGCACGTGGGAGGGCTGCGGCGGAGCACAGCCGCCTTGCTCCACTGAGAAATTTCGAGGTGTGGCACGTGCCGATTAGAGGCGAATAGGGTTGTTGCTCGGGCGATGGCAATCTAGCGGAATGTGACGCCCGGATATTAAGCTACGATGATCCCCGCTGAATTGATGCCACGTACCTCGGTTACTGTTGGATAAGATACGCGCGTTAAGATAGGTTCTGCAGAGAGCCTGAACGCCAATTCAATAATTTAATTCTAGGCGCGCCGCTCGCTGGAGCTGTCAGAATAAGGTTTTCAAGAGTTTAAATAAAAATGTCTGTTTGTAGTAAATATTTACAGTAGCTCGGATTCTGCGGTGTGGCGCGTTGATGAGCCTGCTGTTTATCAAAGATGCCTGAGAACTGGTTTAGATTGATTAGTATAATATAGCAGAAGGTAAAGGAATAAAGCAGAACTGAATAAAAGAGAACTAACTACAAAAATAGGAGGTAGTCGCCCGCGCACGCGCCGCTGGGGCCGAGTGCGCCAGCTGGGCCTCGGGGCGCCGAACGGCGCCGCCGCCCCCGCCCCTGGCGCCGCGCACCAGTGCGCTGCCGCGCCGCTGAGACACCCCTATGTGAACCGGCGACCACGCTCGGCTGTCGTTCAACGAACCTAAGCCGCCCCAGAGACTTGCTCGCTTTCTCTCCTCGCTGCCTCCCCCCCAGACAACTCGGATCTGATCGGGGCACGACGCCCCGACCTCTATGCGCGCCGCTGCCGTTGGTGCCGGCAGCTCCGCGCCGCGCCTTCCTCGCGCCTCGAGGCGCGTCGGCTCTGCCTCTCCGTCCTTTCTTTCTTTTTCCTTCCTTTTTCATTTGTTTCTTCCACGTGACTCTCTCTTTTTTTCCTTCGCCTTTTCCTCTGTTTTCCTCCTCCGTTCACTTTACCTCTTTTCCCTTGCTGGTGTTCGTTTCTTCATTTATCTTTATATCCTTCCTCGCTCGAACGGATCGCTGAGTTTAGATTAAAAGTTCGCCCCGGCCTACCTATCCCCGAGCGCACCGTGCGCTGCAGGGGTTTCCCTACCCCGACGTGAGCTCCTCCTCTTCCCCGAGCCCTCGCGGTCCCAGGCCACGGCGCCCGGGTGGCAGCGGCTTCGATATAGGCTCCCGCTCACTTTGACTTGCTGCCTGAGGTGGCCTTAACGCGCTGGCTCCGTGTGTCCGTCGGTTGCGCTGCGCGTCGGGCCATGCTCCTCTGCACTTCGACGCTTCTGATCACTGTCCCGTCCTCCGTTGCCTCGCCACGACGTCCTAGCTGCTCGCACTACGGCCACGGCCCAGCCGACTTCGCCGCCTCGCACCTTTCTGACCTACAACGCTGCCCTCCGTTTTCCTGGCCGCCTCTCCCGGGCGCCACGGCTGGCGCGCCCCGCTCTGGGCTGCTTTGATCGTCCTCTGCGATGGTCCACCGCGCGCCGACGCCTCCGTGTGGTGGCGCGCGCTCTCGCTCGCATTTCTCTCTCGCTCGCTCACTCAACGCCTTTTCCTCCGCGCTCTGTCTCCTGCTCTGGTCACGTCGCGGCGCTCGGTACCTTTGAAGTCGCGGTCCCGGTTTCGCATCGGCGTGGCTCTCTTCGGACGACTTGCCTCAGGCTTCGAACTTTGGGCCCCGCCTCGCGACGTGTCCTCTGGCGCGACTCGTCGCGCCTCGGTCGCCGCCTGGGTCTCCTCTCTCCTCCTTTCACCCGTCTGGCTCCGGCGCCTCGACGGGCGCCGGTCGGTCTGGTTGTTCCACTCTTGGCGGTTGGCCGGTCGCCCATGTGTGGCTTTGCTGATTTCATGCGGGACCGAACGAAGCACTCCCCGATCCAGCACCGCACGTGATGACAGCCTAGGCTCCTCTTGTTGCCCACCTCTTATTGGACAAAGTGGCGGCTTTCACAAGCCTTTTTGCACGCTCTGTTTTTAGATAACGTATGAATAATATATAATAATAGAACAAATTATATACTATATTAATAGTATAGATACAGTTTCATTATGATAGTTATATTCATTATGAACTTATATGAGAGAGATAGATAATATATATGTAGCTTTAATTAGCTTAAGGTCTCCGATCAGGCCATCCTAGCTTCACCTAGTTAACTGTTTGATACTTCATCAAACAATGACTAGGGCGTCCCTCCTCCTTAATTCTGTATTAAGATTTAATTAAATTTTGTTAATTATAAATGTGGTCCTCGACAGTGGGACTTTTGGTCCAGGTTTATTTGACATCGCTCATCTCTCTTTGTGTGTTGAGCTCTAGTGCATCAATCTTTCGTTCATAGACTGTCTGCTGATGTCTTTGATCTATTTTGCAATTTTTTATTGAAAATACTCTTATAATTACTCATTGATAATATTAGATTACTTCTTGTGATATAGTGCGCTCATTATCTCTTATTTAGTTCTAGTTATAGTCGTATATTGAATAAGTTCTGTGTATGATATTGGAAGTTTGAACCCTCCAAGAACGATCTGAGACGAATTCGGTATGGCGTTCGCTCCGTCTCTCTGCCGTGGACCATCGCTTCCCTGAGCGCTAGATCACATACTGCGCAAGACTTCGCTCTCGTTCCCCCGGTCGAAAAAAGCTGCGTCAACATTGGCGGATAACTGTTCGTGGATGTGGTATCCCCCTCACCTCAGTTATCAACCTATCGTACGGTCGTGCTATGTGGCGTCACCTGCTAGACGTTCTTCACTTGTCATGTTCATGTTCTATAATTTCAATCATTATCTTGTATTCAATGCTTTTGTCTGAGCATTTGTCTATGCTGTTTACTTTGTTTTACCTTTACCTCTTGCTCTCGTTTCTCTTGCGATAGACTACTCTTAGAGATGCGGACGCCGCTAGCTCTACTCGGCCGTATAGGCGGTGCGAGAGGAAGGTGGGGGAGAGGAGTGGAAGGGGGAATATGACAACCTGGTTAGCATTTGCCTTTTTTGTGTTGCGCGAGCTCCTCCCTCTCTTGCTTCGCCAGTGACCGCAAATTATATATTCATTAGAGACAGCTCGCGACCCCTTGCATGCTGGTTTTAACATCGAATTTGCTCTTCCCAATGGGTTCTCAGCGTTATCTGCACTTACCCTCCTCCTCGCATTCACATTGATTACTACGCTTGCCTCATTATCAGCTCACGGTCAACTCGTGGTAGCGTAGTTTACGACTCTGCTAGTCCGCGTTCTTCACGGCCGAAGATATATCTGTGCTATCTAGACACTCGATCTCTGGCTCTACTGAATTGATTAACTACATTTACCTTGTCATCACATGCCTCAATGACCTTAGCGTAGCCCTAGATGGTCCTATGTGATTGTCGCTCGTCTTAGTAGGCCACTACATTCGTGCTCGATCATAGTACGATTCGTGCGGATGCTAGCTTGCTCTATTACTTATCCGCTACGAGCCGTGACATATATATAGTTACACTCGCGCGCAGCTGGTGATGCACTGGCGCTCATATATATGACTGACTATGATTCACTTATTAGTGTACAGTATCTCGTAGCGGTGGCGCTGAATTACGCCTGGGCTTGGCGGTTCTCCTACTCCTTGTTGAGCGAGTCGATCCCGCGCGGAGTCGCGAGTCTTTGTGCGGCTCGGGAGTCGACGCGGTGTAGTGAGGCAGTCCGCTCCGCTCGCTCTGTTGGCTGTCCTCGGACTCCACCTAGGAGCGCGTAGCCGATGAGGCCAGGTCTCGCGTGGGTCATGCGTTACGCGCTCAGCTATAGCACGCTTGAGGAATCTGGGTGATTATGATGCTGAGTGCTGGCATAGTCTGAGTCTGTGTGCGCTCACTTCTACTCACCACATAATTACATCACTTGAGCAGCATAGTTAGATCGGGGGTAGTCCTGGCGCTCGTCACATATGTATGCGAGTATCGTATGCGAAGCGCGTCGTGACGGTCAGCGATCTGTGTAGTGTGCGTCGGACCTGCCGGAATTGGGCACTGGGCACCGGCGCATAAGGAGGCTGGGATCTGGCTTTCTTGTCGCCTCGCTTCGAGACTACGCTTTGGGTTCGCTAACGGCTCGTGCTGTGTGAAGCGGCGATGCGGCTGCTCAGGACCCCTAGGGAGCGCTTAAGTAGGGACTTGACTTTCTTAGGGCACGGCGTTTGCGTGGCCATCTCTCGCATGCTTGGTTCTCGGTGGTGGAGCTGGCGACGATTCCCCTCCGCTGCTTGATCTTCCTTCGCCGAGGGCCGGCACACTGATCCTCTCAGAGAAAGTGTTCGTAGTTTCCGCCAAAATTGGTGTGGTATGTCGAGCGTGTTGTGTGCGGTTTTGGATCTTTTGTTGTGCACACCTGGGTCAGGGTAGTTCAATCTATCGCTCCGATTCCTATCGCGTGTTTCTCAGATTCACGGCTATCGACTCTCGCGGATATAACAATATAGGAACGTATGTTGGCCGTGTGCAGGGGTTCTACCCCCTGTGAGCCCCCTCCGCCCCGATGTAGCTTGACTCCCCTCCCGCTGCCGTTGCGTGCCATGGCCCCGCCGCCATCGCCGCCTAGACCCCGTCGCTCGCCTCTCCGTCGTCGATGCGACCCCGTCCTCCTCCCTGCCGGTCTGCTTCCCCGTCGCAAGTCGTCCCCGACCTTCCCCGAGCCCGCTGCCAGTTTCCCTACCCCCCCGACGTGAGCTCCCTCCTCTTCCCCGAGCCCTCGCGCGTCCAGGCCACGCGCCCGGCCGCACTTTGGTTGCGCCAGTGGCCACGCCTGGCTGTGCCAGGGCGCGCCCCAGCCACTGCCCTCGCCTCTGTCGCCCCCCCGTGCCCCCGCCTACTCTGCACACGGCCACGGCCACAGCCGACGGCGCCGACCTCAACGCTCCTCCCCACGGCCGCCTCTCCACAGGCCACGGCTGGCGCGCCCCGCTCCGGCCTTGTCGTCGCCGTTGGTCACCGCGCCCGACCCCGTGGCGCCCCTGCTTTCCCCCCCGCCCTGCTCCGCGCCGTCTCCTGCTACCGTCGCCGCTCGGTCCGGCCGCACCATCCACGGCCTCGGCGTCCTCCTTCGGCGACTGCCCGCTTCGCCACGGCCCCGCCTCGAGGTGGCCTCGCCGGCGTCGCGCCGGCGCCCGCTCCCCTTCACGGTTGGCCGCGACGCCCGGTGGCTTTGTCCCACTCGGGCGGGCCATGCCCTGTGGCCGTTCGCCCGAACCTCCCCGTAGCACCCGATCCACTAAGGCCTTGGCCCTATGACAAGTGGGGCACAGCCCCAGAACGTTTTAGTAAAAAATAATAATAATAGAAAAATAATAAAATAAATAAATAGATAATAATAATTTAATTAATTAATTAATTAAGGAATTAATTAAGTTAATTAATCACAATTAGATTAACCTAATTAACTGTTAGATAATTAATCAAACAATGACAGTGGGGCCCACCCCCTAATTAATTATGATTAATTTAATTAAACTGTTAATTAAAATGTGTCACTGACCAGTGGGACCCATTGGTCAGGTTGACCAGTCAACTCTATTGACTGCTGACATCAGCATGACATCATGCTGATGTCATTAATCTATTTTTGAATTTAATTTAAATAAATAATTAAAATCAGAAAATGAATTAAATCTTTAGGAAATCATATCTTTTAATCCGTAATTCGGATGAAAATACTTTGTACATGAAAGTTGCTCAGAACGACGAGACGAATTCGGATACGCAGCCCGTTCGTCCGCCACGCATCCCTAACCTATCAAACTCGCAACTTTCCCCCTCCGGTTCACCGGTCCGAAAACGCGAAACACCGGGGATACTTTCCCGGATGTTATCCCCCTTCACCGGTATCACCTACTACCGCGTTAGGGCACCTCTAACGTCGTAACTTGTCATGTCATGCATCACTATGCATATGCTTGCATTATATTTATTGTTTCTTCCCCCTCTTCCCTCTCTAGACACCGAGACCGACGCCGCTGCTACCCCGTACGACTACGGTGTTGACGACCCCTCTCTCTTGCCAGAGCAACCAGGCAAGCCCCCCCTTTGATCACCAGATATCGCCTACTCTTCTCTATACTGCTTGCATTAGAGTAGTGTAGCATGTTACTGCTTCCCGTTAATCCTATACTGATGCATAGCCTGTCCTTGCTACTACTGTTGTTACCTTTACCTGCAATCCTAATGCTTAGTATAGGATGCTAGTATTTCCATCTGTGGCCCTACATTCTTGTCCGTCTGCCTTGCTATACTATCGGGCCGTGATCACTCGGGAGTTGATCACGGGTATATACTATATACTTTATACATGATACATGTGGTGACTAAAGACGGGTCGGCTTGAGGAGCACCCGCGAGTGGATCTTTGAGGCGGAGCGACAGGGCAGGTTCCGACCACCTAGGAGAGAGGTGGGCCTGGCCCTGGTCAACGTTCGCGGATACTTAACACGCTTAACGAGATCTGGGTATTTGATCTGAGTCTGGCCATTTGGTCTATACGCACTAACCATCTACACGAGAGTAGTTATGGGTATCCCGGCGTCGTGGTATCAGCCGAAGCCTTCGTGACGTCAGCGACTGAGTGGCGCGCGCCGGATTGGACTGGAAGGCCACTAGGCTAGGTCTGCTTTCGGCCGCGTTCGCAACGTGCAGGTGTGCTAAGGGCGATGGGCCCAGACCCCTGGGCGCTTAGGTTTAGACCGGCGTGCTGGCCTCTCTGTTGGTCTAGGTGGGGCTGCGACGTGTTGATCTTCCGAGGCCGGGCATGACCCAGGAAAGTGTGTCCGGCCAAATGGGATCGAGCGTGTTGGGGTATGTGGTGCACCCCTGCAGGGAAGTTAATCTATTCGAATAGCCGTGATCTTCGGTAACAGGACGATTTGGAGTTGTACCTTGACCTTATGACAACTAGAACCGGATACTTAATAAAACACACCCTTCCAAGTGCCAGATACAACCGGTGGTCGCTCTCTCTCAGGGCATTGAGGAGGGGATCGCCGGGTAGGATTATTGCTATGCGATGCTACTTGGAGGACTTCAGTCTACTTCTTCTACATGTTGCAAGACGGAGGCTGCCAGAAGCGTAGTCTTCGAAAGGACTAGCTATCCCCCCCTTATTCCGGCTTTCTGCAGTCCAGTCCACATATAATAGCCTTATTCCAGTTGATACCAATGCATACATATGTAGTGTAGCTCCTTGCTTGCGAGTATTTTGGATGAGTACTCACGGTTGCTTTCTCCCTCCTTTCCCCCTTTCCTTCTTCCTGGTTGTCGCAACCAGATGTTGGAGCCCAGGAGCCAGACGCCACCGTCGACGACGACCCCTACTACACCGGAGGTGCCTACTACTACGTGATGCCCGCTGACGACGACCAGGAGTAGTTAGGAGGATCCCAGGCAGGAGGCCTGCGCCTCTTTCGATCTGTATCCCAGTTTGTGCTAGCCTTCTTAAGGCGAACTTGTTTAACTTATGTCTGTACTCAGATATTGTTGCTTCCGCTGACTCGTCTATGATCGAGCTCTTGTATTCGAGCCCTCGAGGCCCCTGGCTTGTAATATGATGCTTGTATGACTTATTTTATTATTAGAGTTGTGTTGTGATATCTTCCCGTGAGTCCCTGATCTTAATCGTACACGTTTGCGTGTATGATTAGTGTACGATTGAATCGGGGGTGTCACAGCGAACCCATTTGGGATAGCAACTTATGTTGCTAGAGCATGGCAATTCTCACCTTTTTAAATTGCTGTAGCATGGAAACTCCCTTCAAAAACATGGCAAATCCTGACCAGGGCAATCCTCCTCATTTTCCATTTTTAGCCTCCCAATTTTCCATGCTACAATGATGGTCGCAAAACGCATGACAAGTACAGTTCTACAGCATGACAATTTCTCTGACAATATTTTTATATAAGATGATAATTTTACTTTAGAACATGGTAAATCCTTTACGATAGCACGACAATTTTATCTATTTTCACCTTGCAATTCTGAAATGATCACTTGTTCCTTCCTGCATGGGGGAGCGATCGTTCGTCTAGGTTACACCCCTGAGCTGATGTCACATAGGTTACGATCCTATGATTTTGGGTTGTAACATCGATTCATTACCAATACTATTGAAACTCTTATTTATTTAGCAATGAATTTAGCGAAACATAGGTTACGAAAAATAGAAATTGAGATTTTCATGAC
Organism: Triticum urartu; assembly: GCF_003073215.2. Lineage (NCBI taxonomy): Eukaryota > Viridiplantae > Streptophyta > Magnoliopsida > Poales > Poaceae > Triticum > Triticum urartu. Next base: position 551,419,828 of record NC_053027.1, on the reverse strand, counting down.
AATGAGAAAGCATTATACTAAGAAAGCATTATGACAGCAGCAGTAGTGATGGTAGTAGTAATGGTAGTAATAGTGGTCATGATAGTAGTGATAGGAGTAGTGGTAGCGGTGGGTGGCGGCGGAGACGGAGGCACGAGTAATGACAACGGTGTGCCTTCGGCGCTTCAATGCTTGTAATCATCGGTAGCTGATCTAGAATATGGATGTAATTTTTTTATATACTATATTAACAGTTGCAAAAGTTTTGGAGTTCAAAGTAGAGTCCTCCACGTCGGCTCGTCTTGTGTCGTGTCATGTACACATTTCACGCAGTATTTCTAGCTCCCTGCTTGAGGCAGTGGTAAATGAGGACAGCGAAGCACATGCTGCAGAAGCTGTCGTTGGAGGCAAATTTTTATGTTTTGACCCTTTTCTGAAACCTATTCGAAATTTGACCCTACACTATTAGGAAAAACTTTATACACAGAATTTTAGCAGTAGCGCGGGTCAAAGAAGCCCGCTGGTGCTAAGTAGCAGTAGTGCGCCTGTGCAAACTGCGCTGTAGATAAAGTTTTAGCAGTAGCGCATCTTGTTCTAAACACGTTACTATTAAAATTCCCACGGCTTAGCCGATAGGCTACACATAGTAGTAGCGACCTATATCGAACCGCGCTACCGCTACTTTCTTTGTAGCAGCGCGTTTTAATCTAAACTCGCTACTGCTAAAGGATATAAAATTAAATGGAAAGCACATAGAAAGGTAATTGAAAATGAAAGAAATAGAATAAGGTGAAAGGAAAAAAATAAAATGTGAAGAAAACTAAATGAAAAAGGAGGAAAAAGAGAAAGGAATAGCAGTAGCGCGCTTTCTGGAACGCGCTACTGCTACTTCTGACTTAATCACGGGGTTCGTCCTTCCCCACGACCACTTCCCCCAAATCCAGCTCTCCACACTCGGCGCCGTTGTCGCCCGTCGGCCGCCGCGCGCTCTCCGCACACCCTCTACGCTGCCCCGACCCCAGATTCAACGCCGCCCCCGCCCCTGACCTCAACGCCGCCCCGGACGCCGCCCCCGACCCCGACCTCGACGCCGCCATCCGTCGCGCGCCCGAGCCCCGACCCCGACCTCGACGCCGCCTGCCCCTCCCTCGTCGCAGGCACCCGAGGTGAGCACGCCTGCTCCTCCCTCTCCCCTACCTCTGCCTAGGGTTTCTTTATATTTTAGTTGCATCAAATTAGTTATAGTTCATGTAAGGGTGGAAACGAATCGGATGCGGATGCGGCTCAAATGAGTTAGGGTTCATGTAAGGGTGGAAACGAATCAAATTTCTAAGATGAATCATAAAACGAGTAAAATTTGACCACTTATTTCACTTTATAGTTGGATAATTGGAATATCCGCTACCACTTTCCACCCCTAGCTTCATTAAATTAGATGGTAATTAGGGCAGTAGTTCCTAGGTACTAATTAGTTAGTAAGAACTAGGTACTAATTAGGTACTAGTTTATTTTTATTTATAGTAAGTTTATTTTTAATAAGAACTAGTTGAGTTAATAGAACTAGTTAGTAAGAACTTGTTGCTATTTTTTTAGTTAAAGCAAATTTTCCCTCATCGACGTGGATGATGCCTATCACAGGGTGGTACTGGGAGGCGCTACCTACCGGGGGGCGCAGGTTGGTGAGGAGCCAGCCTGTCGTTGACCCGAACCTTCTTTGGTGGCGGCCGCGTGGGCCAGTGACGGTCCAGAGGCTCGAGGACCCCGCGGAGGTGGTGCGTCACCGTGTCAGTGAGGAAGACGCGCACGTCCGTCACTACTTGTTTGCGTTGGAGCACAGGTTCTCCGGTACCTGGCAGGTTCTCCAGTGATCTCACTAGAGCTATGATCCCGTGATGCTTCCTTCTCTGTGTGTGTCCACCGCCCGCGCCGATACCCGTCGTGTGCTAGGGTTTTAGTTGTATTAGTGATGTTATATGTATGACACTATTCGGGATGTATTAGTGATAATATTCGACGATGTATGAATGCATGAGATGATTTACTTTTGCTTATTGAATGCATGCTAATTTGAGTTCTATAAGATATTCTGAAATGTATATCTTGTGTTTCTCAAATAGGATATGTGCTTGCCCAAGTGGCCGGTCATGTTTGCAGGTTACACCTTCGAGTGGCCTATGTTTTGCCGGAGTGTTGATTCATCTCCGTTCCGACAAATTTCAGGCGCTCGATATGTCCTATTTTAGCAAAGGTCATGCCGGATTTTTCTGTGAATTTTGGCATGACTTGTGCTAGAAGATGTAGGAAATATCGAGTGCCTCGGATTTGTGTGTTGGGTATCCTGGTAGTTGTCTTCGATCGATTTGCAATTAATGTTTTAACTATGAACATAGGAAATGTCTGACGACGAAAAGGATTTCAGTATTTGCAAATACTGCGAAGACGAGCGCGGCCTGTGCGACAGAATCTTCCTAGGTGATGATAGGCGCTTCAGCATCAAGCTGGACGAGAACTTCGAAGTGGATACAGTAAGTCACAACGACAAGTCTTTTTTCGTAATTAAGCATGACATTTGCTTCAACTTATAATTTAAGCATGACAAGTCTTTTTTTACTATTCTACTAGCGTATCCCCTGCCATGCAAGAGTTTTTGTATTGGATAAGATAGGTTTCAGTCGTACTATGGAGGAAAAGAAAGTTTACTGGAAGACCGAGCATGGTTATATTTTCCACGCAAAATTATACAATTCAGATGACTACACCTATTTTGGATGTAAAACATGGCGAGCACTATGCAAGACTTATACATTTGAGCCTGATATGGTTATCACCTTTGATATTCGTCCGGAAGATGATATTGAAGGTAATACCGACATCTGGGTCGATGTGCAGACGCCTCCAGTTATACCATTATGTAAGTTTCTCAACCATATTTATGTCTTTGATATTATTTATTCAAAAATAGTTGACAACTAATTTGTATTGTCAGCTTATTTTGGTGCAAGCAAACATGTCCAGCGCTTGGTAGACAGGACCTACTGCTGTCCCGAGGCTGAACTAAACTGCGAGGAGCTAAGTCATTATGTTTCATGGCTTGAGAATCTTGATACTGTCAAGACAAATTTTCTTCCTGCATTTAGAAATGTTAGTACTGAAAACGTGCGACCAATAGTGTTCGTAATGAACTACGGTCACATCTATTTAGGAAGGATGGTAAGATTTTTACTATTTGTCCTCAGTGCATCTTTTCCATACATTATTTTTGAAGTTAAACTTCATTGCTAAGTATGTTACCGTACGATGTTCTTCAACAGGGACTCCCGATGAATGTTGTGCCTTATGGGATCGAGACTAAAGGTACCATGAGTATTATTAGCTTACAGCCAAGATATCCTACAGATTACTTTAGTGCATTCAAGATTAGCGACGGATGCTTAATAGTGCAAGATTGGACCAAATGTGTGATGGAGAAGCGCAAAGAAGTACTAGGGGGCAGCAAACAGATGCGCTACCCACGATTAGGAGACAGGTTCATCTGCATGCTCCAACTTGATCAAGGAGGAGAGCTACACATGTTTTATGTTATTTTACCTAAGAGAGAGCAACATGAGTGATTAGCTAGCTAGAAATGAGTTTGAGGATGATGATGTGCTACACTATTACTATGATGATAAAATAGCTAGTGTTGGTGGTAATGACTATGATGATTATTATTAGCTAGTGTTAGTGGTGATTAAATAAATACTGTTGGTGGTAAGGACTATGATGATGATTAAATAGCTTGTGCTGGCGGATTAGATTCAAGTGGAGGCAACATGTGGTGCACATCGAAAGTACTACTAGTCCAAACTGATCAAGTTTGGATTAGTAGTATACTTTTGACATGCACCACATATTGCCTCCACTTGAACCTAATCCACCTTCATTTGACACACTGTTATGGACATAATGATGTAAACCTCATAACTGTTATTGTACCAATATTTGTACGGTGGCGCATAAATACACTAAAAATAAAAAATAAAAAAAGAATACTAGTAGCGATGGAGAGAAAACACGCTGCCAGTAGTTACATTAGCAGTAGCATGGGAGTGAACAAACGCTGCAGCTATTTGTCCTAGCAGTAGCGCGTGCGGGCACGCGTTACTGCTAAGCAATAGCTGTAGCGACTTATTAGTAGTGCGCCTACCCGCGCTACTAGTGAGCACAAAACCAGCGCTACTGCTAGGGTTTTCCCTAGTAGTGCTAGTTTGAATATATTTTTTAGATTTGACCCTTTTGTTACCGCCAGAGTCCATGGCGGTAGGGTCTAACAGCTTACCGCCAGGGACTTTGGCGGTAGGAAACATCGCTACCGCCAACCGGGCTGGCGGTAGCCTGCACAACCCTACCGCCAAGGTGCTTGGCGATAGGCACGAGCACGCACTGTGTTCAATACTTAGGAGGTTTTTGGCGGCAGGGCATGCAACCCTACCGTCAGGGACCTTGACGGTAGGCTGTTATACCCTACCGCCATGGTTCCTGGTGGTAGCAAAATGGTCAGATCTCAATTTTTTTTTCAAACTAGGGTCAAATCTCGAATAGGTTTCAGAAAAGGGTCAAAACACGAAATTTAGCCGTCGTTGGAAAGGTGATGTTGTCGTTGTGACAAACTCTCACGAGTGGAGCAGGGGAGGGCTGCTCGGAGTAGTGGCCTGCTCAGACCATCGAGGAGGAGCAGCACACAGGTGATGATCTTGGATTCTTGTCGAGCTTTGAGTAATCTGTCTACCTTCCTTCTCCATGACTCTATCTGTCTGGATGCTCTTGCCCTGCTCACATTTGTCCGATAGTCTTTGCAGCTTCGGCGCAGCCAAACTGTTCGACGGAATGCTCAGGAGGCTGAACAACGGGGCAAACATGGTAAAGACCATGGCCAGCGGCGAGGACCGCATCGGCGCGCTCCCGGACGAGCTCCTCCAGTACCTGATGTCCTTCCCGCCCTCACGCGAGGCCGTGCAGACGTGTGTGCTTGCCTGGTGCTGGCGCACGCTCTGGAAGTCTGTGCCCGCTATTAGCGTCCAACTTGATCTATCCCACACTACTTACATTCTGGACGTTTATGCGCACATGAGCCAACATTCAGCGGAGAGCCCACTCCATCCCAAAAGCCCGGACTGAAAGGAGAAGGGATACTCTCCCTTATAAGTTGGTTATGGCCTTCTCCCGTAAGCGAGGTGGGACTAAACCAAGCTAGCCTCCACTGGTGGACAACAGCCCTAACATCCCATCCCCCTGAGAACCCCTCAGGAAGGCATGGCGATGCTGACTCTGATACCAGATGTTAGCGTCCAACTTGATCTATCCCGCACTACTTACATTCTGGACGTTTATGCGCACATGGGCCAACATTCAGCAGAGAGCCCACTCCATCCCAAAAGCCCGGACTGAAAGGAGGAGGGATACTCTCCCTTATAAGTTGGTCATGGCCTCCTCCCGTAAGCGAGGTGAGACTAAACCAAGCCAGCCTTTACTGGTGGACAGCAGCCCTAACATCCCATCCCCCTGAGAAGCCCCTCAGGAAGGCATGGCGATGCTGGCTCTGATACCAGATGTTAGCGTCCAACTTGATCTATCCTGCCCTGCGCCTCGACGGCCCTCACAGCTACAACAACGTCGACTCCGACACGTTTGTCAACGAGATGCTTCGCCTGCGCGACCCGACGCGTCTGAATGTATGTGACATATGTTTCCCTGATGATGTTGACATGGATGACGACTTCCAATGGTGCTATGAGCATCAGGCCTACCTCACTTGGGCCTATGAGGCTTCTCGATACATGGAACCGTGGCTCTGGTATGATCTATCGTGTCAAGTTCAGGTGCTTTGAGTTTCTTTCCCCTGGTGGGTGAGTGACTCCGAACCAAGGAATCAAACCCGAAGATGGTAGAGGTGTAAGGTGCTAGAGGTGTTTGAGAGGGTAGAAGTGGAGGCCCCGAAGTGTGTTACTGTGATAGTCTATCATGTGAGGTAGAAGGATGCAATCCTATTCCTGCGGTCCTCAAAGGTTTGTCAGGTGCTAAGAATTTGAAGTTGACAACATCTGAACCAAGAAGTGTAAGCTCCCGCTTTTGCTAACCCCGATTGGTGTTTGTCATCCGCCGGATCACATGTATGTTTGTATTCATTTATCGGTCAATAGAAGCTTATCCAACAAGCTCCTTATATGTCTTGCATGTTTTCACTAATCATATACTCTCTCCGTTTCTTTTTAGTCCGCGTATAAGGTTTGGTCAAAGTCAAACTTTGTAGAGTTTGACTAACTCTATATTAAAAAATATAAACATTCACAATATGAAATCAATATTATCAGATGCACCATGAAACGTATTTTCATACTATATAGTTTTAGTATTGTAGATGTTCATATTTTTTTTATATAAATTTGGTCAAACTTTGTGTAGTTTGACTTTGACCAAATCTTATATGCGGAGTAAAAAGAAACGGAGGGAGTACTAGAATCTTGATGTTTCTTGAACGTTTCTGCTATTATGCATACCGCTACTTGATACTTGAGTCATGTTTACTATTCAAACATGTAGGATTGAGATTAGAAGTACAGCTTCAGTTATAAACCTTAGCATCTGATCACACTTAATTACTGTGAAAAGTAAGGACCACCAGATCTCTGTTTTCAAAGCATGTACTTATGTATATCTAAAAGCATCATATACTTCAATTGTTTAACCCTCTATCTTTTATCCAGCTATCTGTTTTCAGAAAGGACTTGACATGTCGACCGAATGTTTAGCAAGCTAAAAACGTTGTTTCTAAATAAATGGTGTGTGGGTGATGATTTCACTGGTTTGGTTTACTTGAATCTTGATGTTTCTTGAACACTCTTGCTATTATTATGCATACCGCCACTAGATACTCTAGTAATGTGTACTATTCATACATGTAGGATTGAGATTGAAGTACAGCTTGGGTTCTAAATCTCGGTATTTGCTAACACTTAATTACTGTGGAAAATTAAGAACCACCAGAAAGCTTTCAAAGCATTTACTTCTGTATCTCTAAAAGCATCATGTACTTCTGAAGTTAGATCTTGAGTTGTTGTTTAACCCTCTTCGTTTTATCCGGTAATCTGTTTTCAGAAAGGATTTGACATGTTTTCCTATGTTTAGCAAGCTAAAAACTTTATTGCTCAACCACTGGTGTGTGGGTGATGATTTCACTAGATTGGTTTACTTTCTCCGGCACTCACCAATTCTTGAGACGCTGTCACTTCAGCTTGATCTTGAAACTTCTGAGGTATCTATATTCTCCAAGTATGACAGCTTTTGTCTTTAAAGTTACCATTTACCTTTTTTGACTTAAGAAAAATGTTATGTTTGCTATAGGAATATCATTTGAGCAAAACTGCTGAAAGGTTCAACTCAAGTGAACATTCATTGCTAGCAGAACATCTCAAGGTAGTCAAAATTATACGTGGCACGCAGGAAGATGTGATAGTTCACCATATTTTAAAGATCGTATGTAACCATGGAGTGCCCACTGAGCGGATCGAGATAGAATAGATCTTCTGCTCGCCTGTAAGTATCTGTTATCATTCTTCATGATTATTATCTTTCAGTAGTCAACCTATACATAACATGCTTGGATAAAAATCCCAAGCTTAGACCCAAGCAGAGTAGCATGATATATCCTGTTGCACAACTTTTTACATCCTTCTAGCCCACCATAACACCGGCCAATACCTGGCCCCACAACATTGCCTTAAATGGCGCCATTGATGCTGCTTATCATCACGATAGGTGCAGATGAGACCCAACAGCAACACTGGGGAAACAGCTAGAGCTGCAACAAGTGCTTTGTAGCTACAGGCAGCAGCATTCCTATGGTGGCAACGAGCAAAGGCCGAAAGCTTAGCAGTTAGCACTGCAACAGAAAGTATTAAGTTCCTTAACTGTATACCTTATTAGCAAAGCTAGCTAGTCCGTGCTAATGTAGGGAGTTCTGAAGGTAGAGAACTTAAGTGTACATTATTTTTCGTTGTAATGGGACAGTGACGATGGGTTGTTTAATGCAAGTGCTACCCAAGATGATGCCTATCAAATATCTAGATCAACCAACTGATCGTTCCAGCTTGTTTAACCAACTGGATTTTAACATTCCCTGCATTTCTTCCAGTTTCCCTATGCTCACTGTGTACTTGGCTGTTTATGCAGGGTTCCTTTTCGAGATGGAGGTGTTCAGTACAGCTGGTCTATGTTGTAATTCGTTGTTCAGTCTTTATGGCCATGGTCCATGTGGTTGCTGCTTTTCGTGTACTGATAGTTGTTGTTGCCTTGGATTCAGCCAGGACATGTTCAAGGGTCACCATATGCCCATTTCCTAAACTCGGGGTGCAGCCTGAAGAACTTGTTTGCCCTCTGAATGCCTGTATTTTGTTAAGATGTTTCAGTGAACTGCCTACTGTTGTTTCAGGAATGTTTCAGGATTTGCAAAGCCAGCTAGTCTGCGCTAATGTATGTAGGCAGTACGGAAGGTAGAAGAGACTTACGTAAGGGTAAAATTATCGTCGTAGTAAGACAGTTTGGCGAGTTGCTCTATGGCCTTTTGATGATCAAGTAAAATTTTCATGGTGGGCACCTGGGATTCATGGAGACCGGAATTATTCAGAATAGAGAAATTTGAAAATAATAACCCCTCATACACATATTTATAAAATTACAGTAATAAATATTTTCCTGAGAATGAAGGAGGAGGGGGAATCCCCAATGGTCGTTGCTTTAACAAACTAGAGGAGAAACTGAAACGGAAAATACATATTATTTGCTCATATTTGATCATTGCACAGTACTTGCATCGCTCATAATCGTGAGCAATCTCCCAGATTGGGACTAACTCTTGTTTCCTTCCCTAATCTTAGGCGGCCAGGGCAAACTTTTCCATTCACACTTCACTAGTGAACCCGTGAATTTGCCTTCCCTCTGGCTGCCGCTTCGGCGGCCGGTGACAGAGAGGATAATCGCGGTGTCTTTGCTCCGGCTAGTAGTTTAGGTCACGATTTTTTTATCCTAGCAAGTGCGGCCCTCGGGCGGACGTCGGCGGTTCTTCTTTTGAGTTTGACTTCCGTGCTTTGATCTTTTGGGCTTTACCAAAACACTGCATATATACTACTATATTAAACCGGCTAAGCTAGGACCTCCTTTCTTTTTTTGATTTTTTTCAAGGGCTCTACCAATTTGACATATGGCAGCCAATGAACAGTGCCCTGAACAGTAATTGTGTCAATAAATTAATCATGTAAAGGTTTGTGGTTAAATAGTAATTATGGGTGAATAGTAATGTTCTGTTAACATTGTTTCCATATGAAAAGTAATTTTGAAAACAAAAAATATAAACAAAATTTTAGAAAAACTGAGATTTTTACACATCAAAGACAAGAGACCCTTCTAGGTTTATGTAAGTTTTCACGCTGAGATGACATCCGAGAAGCTTCCTGTTAACATTATTTCCATATGAAATGTATTTTGAAAACGAAAGTACAAACAAAATTTTAAAAACACTAACTGTGATAGTAAGAGAATTAAAGCTGTTAAGCTTCGGCGCCTTTGGTGAGTTTGGAGCTATAGCCATAAGCTCTTCTATGAATGACACCTGTGTCCCATTTAGTTTGGTATTTAACACAATTCACTCCCTGTTTTATATTATGCATAGACCACTGGAAGAAATAACACACTATAGCACCACAAATAGTATGCTATAGTGTTTTGTGCAATACCCCACTTGCCTCACTAAATAAATCAGTGTATATGAGCGACATGCGTGTCAGGTTTTTCCTCTGGTTCACTGTTGATGTTTGAACACAGTTCACTTCTGATTTTGTAGCGTGTTTAGACCACGGGACAAATAGCATGCCATAGCATTCTGAGCAATGCAAATAAATTAGTGTTTAATGTCTCGCTAATAGTGTATTTTAAAGGTGGTGCTATTTTGCTATAGCGCACTATTTTTTTCATTGGTTTAGACTAGATTAGATATTTCTCATGGACTCCACAAGCTGCACAGGCCCCACCCTATCGCTTTATTCTCTCACATCGGTCTGGCACAACAGTGTCTTCTTCTATTCTTCCTCCTCCCAGTCTAGAACCACCCCTTCCTATGCATTAGAAGTGTCGACTATCCCGTGGCCGTCAAACGACGCACCGCCTCTCCCTATGGCAGCAGGGCACCACATGCCCTTGACCTCACCCACTCCATCGTGCCTATCCTGGTAGGTAATGGGAGCCAATATCACATGCGTGGATTTATTGGGATGGGCTATGTAGCATCATGGCATCCTCGCACCCGACCTTACCATCACGCTCTCGCTACCAATGCCTCTCCCCGCTGTTCGTAGGAGCTGCTACTTGTGAGTTGTGTTAGAATTTCCCCCGAAGAGGAAGGGTGAAGCAATATAGTAGCTGATAAGTATTCTTCTCAGTGGGAACCAGGGTTATCGAATCAATAAGAGAATCACACAAATCCTAGTGAACAACTCCTGCACACACACTAGTAGAAAAGGGGGCAAAGGTCCAGGCCGGGTCAGCCCATTAGTCCCGATTCAGTCCAGAACCGGGACCAATGGGGGCAATGGACCCAGTTCGTGAGCCCAGGGGGCCGGCTGGGCCACGTGGGCCATTGGTCCCGGTTCGTCTAGACCTTTTGGTCTCGGTTGGTGGGACGAACCGGGACCAATGGGCCTCACTCCTAGCCCACCACCATTGGTCCCGGTTGGTGGCTTGAACCGGGACCAAAGGCTCCCCTTTAGTCCCGGTTCATGCCACCAACCGGGACCAATGAGGTGCCTATATATACCCCCTCGCGTAAGAGCAGAGCACACCGCTCTGTTTTTTTCTGGCCGAGGGGGAGAGGGCTTGGTGGTGCTCTAGCTCACCTCCTATGCACACAAGGTGTTCGATGGAATGCCCGAGCCACACTACTTAAGCTTTCTCCTCCAAGCTCCATTTTCCTCAATATTTTTCTAGGTTTAGCGGTCCGTCACGCCCCGTCCCCGTCTTCACCGCCGTCGATCACCCGCGCCGAGCTCATCGCCGACACCACCGTGGTGAGCCTCTTGTTCTTATCTTCTTTCTGAAAGGAAAAAAATATTCTTACTTGTATGTTTACATAGATACTTGTATTATTTTCTTACTTTTATTATTGCATCTTATATAGTGCGATGGTTTTGGTATCCGCCCCCCGTCGGCCCTCGTCCTGTCTATGATTCGGATCTGGTATATATATATTATCTTTATAACTATTGGTTCATTTATTGTTTATGAAAATTATGCCGACCAACGTGACATAGATTTTATTTATGTAGGATGTATGTGAATCGGAAATTCCAACCGACCCTATTGTCGAGAGGTTAAATTTAGTTGAAGAAGAAAACAATTTGTTGAAGGAAAAAATAAAAAAAATTGAGGAGGAGAAGATGATATTGGAGTTGCATGTTGCGGATGTCGTCGATGATCACAAGATCAAGATGGATGCAATGCGCTTGAAGATTAGAAGGATTAGAAAATATGCCATTCATACCGAGGCTTGGTATCATTATGCCGTTGGATCAATTGTTACCTTGGTTGCGATTATGATCGCATTTGTTTTCGCATTGAAATGTTTTACATAGTTTCAATGTATGGTTTAATTAATTAGATGCTCTGGAGAGCTATATGTTATTAGATGAGAACTATGTATGTACTTTGGTTTTAATGTGATGATGAACTTCTATTAATTTGGACACTTAATTATATATAATGCACGCAGATGAACCGGCAATGGATGTACGGTGACAGACACACCTCCGAGTACATTAAGGGCGTGCATGAGTTTCTCGATGTGGCTGAGGCAAACAAGCAGAATGGTTTTATGTGTTGTCCATGCACTGAATGTGGGAATACGAGGTCTTACTCTAATCGGAAAATCCTTCACTCCCACCTGCTTTACAAGGGTTTCATGCCACACTATAATGTTTGGACGAGGCACGGAGAAATAGGGGTTATGATGGAAGATGACGAAGAAGAAGAGTACGATGACAACTATGTGCCCCCTGAATACGGTGATGCTGCAACGGGGGGAGCTGGTGAAGATCAAGAGGAACCAGACGATGTGCCCAATGATGCTGCAACGGGTGAAGCTGCTGAAGATCAAGAGGAACCAGATGATGTGCCCGATGATGATGATCTCCACCGGGTCATTGTCGATGCAAGGACGCAATGCGAAAGTCAAAAGGAGAAGCTGAAGTTCGATCGCATGTTAGAGGATCACAAAAAAGGGTTGTACCCCAATTGCGAAGATGGCAACACAAAGCTCGGTACCATACTGGAATTGCTGCAGTGGAAGGCAGAGAATCCTGTGGCTGACAAAGGATTTGAGAAGCTACTGAAAATATTGAAGAAGAAGCTTCCAAAGGATAACGAATTGCCCGACAGTACATACGCAGCAAAGAAGGTCGTATGCCCTCTAGGATTGGAGGTGGATAAGATACATGCATGCCCTAATGACTGCATCCTCTACCGCGGTGCATACAAGGATCTGAACGCATGCCCGGTATGCGGTGCATTGCGGTATAAGATCAGACGAGATGACCCTGGTGATGTTGACGGCGAGCCCCCAGGTAGAGGGTTCCTGCGAAGGTGATGTGGTATGCTCCTATAATACCATGGTTGAAACATCTGTTCAGAAACGAAGAGCATGCCAAGTTGATGCGATGGCACAGTGAGGACCGTAAGAAAGACGGGAAGTTGAGAGCACCCGCTGACGGGTCGTAGTGGAGAAAAATCGAGAGAAAGTACTGGGATGAGTTTGCAAAGGACCCAAGGAACGTATGGTTTGCTTTAAGCGCGGATGGCATTAATCCTTTCGGGGAGCAGAGCAGCAATAACATCACCTGGCCCGTGACTCTATGTATGTATAACCTTCCTCCTTGGATGTGCATGAAGCGGAAGTTCATTATGATGCCAGTTCTCATCCAAGGCCCTAAGCAACCCGGCAACGACATTGATGTGTACCTAAGGCCATTAGTTGAAGAACTTTTACAACTATGGAATGGAAACGGTGTACGTACGTGGGATGAGCACAGACAGGAGGAATTTAACCTAAAGGCGTTGTTGTTCGTGACCATCAACGATTGGCCCGCTCTCAGTAACCTTTCAGGACAGACAAACAAAGGATACCACGCATGCACGCACTGTTTAGATGACACTGAAAGTATATACCTGGACAAATGCAGGAAGAATGTGTACCTGGGCCATCGTCAATTTCTTCCGACCAACCATCAATGTCGAAAGAAAGGCAAGCATTTCAAAGGTGAGGCAGATCACCGGAAGAAGCCCGCCATGCGTACCGGTGATCACGTACTTGCTATGGTCAATGATTTACACGTAATCTTTGGAAAGGGTCCCGACGGACTAACTGTTCCGAATGACTGTGAGGGACACGCACCCATGTGGAAGAAGAAATCTATATTTTGGGACCTACCCTACTGGAAAGACCTAGAGGTCCGCTCTTCAATCGACGTGATGCACGTGACGAAGAACCTTTGCGTGAACCTGCTAGGCTTCTTGGGCGTGTATGAGAAGACAAAAGATACACCTGAGGCACAGGAGGACCTGCAACGTTTGCACGAAAAAGACAGCATGCCTCCGAAGCAGTATAAAGGTCCTGCCAGCTACACTCTTACGAAAGAAGGGAAATAAATCTTCTTTGAATGCCTGCTCAGTATGAAGGTCACGACTGGATTCTCGTCGAATATAAATGGAATAATAAATATGCCAGAGAAAAAGTTTCAGAACCTAAAGTCTCATGATTGCCACGTGATTATGACGCAACTGCTTCCGGTTGCATTGAGGGGGCTTCTACCGGAAAACGTCCGATTAGCCATTGTGAAGCTATGTGCATTCCTCAATGCAATCTCTCAGAAGGTGATCGATCCAGAAATCGTACCAAGGCTAAGGAGTGATGTGGCGCAATGTCTTGTCAGTTTCGAGCTGGTGTTCCCACCATCCTTCTTCAATATCATGACACATGTCCTAGTTCATCTAGTCGACGAGATTGTCATCCTGGGGCCCGTATTTCTACACAATATGTTCCCCTTTGAGAGGTTCGTGGGAGTCCTAAAGAAATATGTCCGTAACCACGCTAGGCCAGAAGGAAGCATATCCATGGGCCATCAAACAGAGGATGTTATCGAGTTTTGTGTTGACTTCATTCCTGGCCTTAAGAAGATAGGTCTCCCTAAATCGCGGTATGAGGGGAGACTGACTGGAAAAGGCACTCTTGGAAGTGACTCAATAATATGCAGGGACGGATATTCTTGGTCTCAAGCACACTACACAGTTATACAGAACTCTACCTTGGTGACCCCGTATGTCGATGAACACAAGAACAATCTGCGCTCCAAACACCCGGAGCAGTGCGATGACTGGATTACATGTGAACACATCAGGACTTTCAGCAGTTGGTTGGAAACACGTCTCAGAGGTGACAACATTGTTTGTGATGAGCTGTACTTGTTTTCCAGGGGACCATCTTTGACTGTATTGACTTACAAAGGATACGAGATAAATGGGAATACATTTTACACGATCGCCCAAGATCAAAAGAGCACCAACCAAAACAGCGGTGTCCGCTTTGATGCAGCAACCGAGAGCGGAAAGGACACATATTATGGTTACATAGTGGACATATGGGAACTTAACTACGGACATGATTTTAAGGTCCTTTTGTTTAAGTGCAAATGGGTCAATCTGTCAGGAGGCGGGGTACAGGTAGACCCACAGTACGGAATGATAACAGTGGATCTGAAAAATCTTGGGTACACTGACGAACCGTTCGTCCTAGCCAATGATGTGGCACAGGTTATCTATGTGAAGGACATGTCTACCAAACTGAGAAAAAGAAAAGATAAGGAAGCGAATACATCATACGATGAGCCAAAGCGCCACATAGTTCTTTCAGAAAAAAGGGACATCCTGGGAGTGGAGGGCAAGACAGACATGTCTGAAGATTATGAAAAGTTTCATGAAATTCCTCCCTTCAATGTCAAGGCTGATCCAAGCATCCTGATAAACGATGAAGATTATCCATGGTTACGGCGCAATAAGCAAACGACACAAGCAAAGAAAAAGTGAAGACTTTCTCCCGCAACTATTATGATGATACCATGTCAACTTTGTAACACACGAGTATGCTATGCCAACTTTTTCAGAGTTCATTTGAAAACTATGAATTTAGGTCGAATTTTCTCTATAGGTGCATCTATGTTCATTTTCTTAGTAAAGTTAATCACAAACTTGTGATTCACACAAATTTCAAAGAATTCAAATTTTAACTATTCAAATTTGAAAACTAATGGCACTAACAGAAAGTTTATAATTTTTCTAAAACTAATGGCACTAAGAGAAAGTTTATAATTTTGCTAACCTAAAAGCAAAAAGAATTAAAAAATAAAGAAAAAACAAAAGAAAATAAATAATGCAGGAAACAAAACAAAAAAACTGGAAAAAAATAAAAATAGCAACAATAAGTATTTTGTTGTAAGTAGAAACAAAACAAAATAAATAAAGCAACAAAGAAAACAAAAAACTAAAAAAGTGTTTTCAAATTTGAAAACTAATGGCACTAACAGAAAGTTTATAATTTTTCTAAAACTAAAAGCAAAAAGAATTAAAAAATAAAGCAAAAAAACAAAAGAAAATAAATAATGCAGAAAACAAAACAAAAAACTGGGAAAAATAGGCACTAAAAGCAAAAAAACTAAAAAAGTGTTTTCAAATTTGAAAACTAATGGTACTAACAGAAAGTTTATAATTTTTGTGACCTAAAAGAAAAAAGAAATCATAAAAAACTATAAGTAGTTAGTTTTTAGTAGAAATGAAAAAATAAATAGCAAAAAATAAAAAATGCCTATAATATTTGTTATGACTAACTAAAATTACCAAATTGAGTATAATGATAACAAACAGTAATATTAAATAGCAGGAAAAAGAATGACTCAAAAATCAATTTTTATAATAAAGTTATTCATAAACTAGTGATTCACACAAATTTTAAAAAATTCAAATTTAAAATATTCAAATTTTAAAACTAATGGCACTAACAGAAAGTTTATAATTTTTGTGACCTAAAAGAAAAAAGAAATCACTAAAAAACTATAAGTATTTAGTTCTAAGTAGAAATGAAAAAATAAATTGCAAAAAAACAATGTCACCTACTGGGCCAGCACGGCCTGAATACGACTAGAAACCCAACCATGGGCCAGGATTCAGGCCCGCAGCAGGCCCAGTAGGCCCATAGGCATTGCAGTGTCTCATTAGGCCCGTAAGCCTGCTGTTCAGAGGAGTTCGAAAGGGAACACAGAGCAGGGCTTATAAACAGGTGCGGGAGCTCTTCAGCTAGCGAGGTGGGACTAAACTCCCACCACCGTGCCAGCGCAAGGCCATTGGTCCCGGTTGGTGGCACCAACCGGGACTAAAGGGTGCATTGGT
Source organism: Triticum urartu (assembly GCF_003073215.2). Taxonomy (NCBI): domain Eukaryota; kingdom Viridiplantae; phylum Streptophyta; class Magnoliopsida; order Poales; family Poaceae; genus Triticum; species Triticum urartu. The sequence goes on along the minus strand of NC_053027.1, from coordinate 551,403,334 downwards.
CCCGGTTTGTGCCACGAACCGGGACCAATGGCTTTGCTATATAGGCAAAGACTTAGTGTTTTTCATTTCATCTCCGCAGTTGCCCGCGCCGACGATGCCGCCAGGCTGCATTCACACCCCGCCGACGCCGTCGCCGCCTACGCCCCGCGCCGTCACCACCCCGCGCCGCCTCGACGCCGTCGCAGCGCGCCACCCCGTGCCGCCCCGACGCTGTCGCCGCCCCGCGTCGCGCCCGACGCCATCGCCGCCCCGCCTCTGCCTCCCCGCACTGCCCCGACGCCGTCACCGCCCCGCGTCGCGCCCCGACGCCATCGCCGCCCCGCCTCTGCCTCGCCGTCGCCGCCCCGCCTCTGCCTCCCCGCGCCGCCCCGACGCCGTCGCCACCCCGCCTCTGCCTCGCCGTACCCCAGCTGCCCCGCGCCGCCGTCGCCTCTGCCTCGCTTTGGTCAGGGCCGGCACCGCCCCCCTCTTCCCCCTGTTTTTTTGCAAATATATAGATGTTTTTTTCCTGATTATATGTTCTCTGTATATATATATATGTTCATGTATATATGCACAAGATAGATTTTTATAAAAAATAGTATTTTTTCTGTTCATAGATTTTTTGGTGATATTTATTATTGTAAATATGCAAATGTTTGTATATTCATATGAACTCTCTCGGAGAAAGAAAAGTTACCGGGGAGAAAAAAAGTTCTAGGATCATCAAGGGGTCGAGAGGGGGTCGAGGGTCGTCGAGGGGTCGAGGGTCGAGAGGGGGTCGAGGGTCGCCAAGGGGTCGAGGGTTGAGAGGGGGTCGATGGTAACCGAGGGGTCGAGGGTCGAGAGGGGGTCTAGGATCGCCGAGGGGTCGAGGATCGTCGAACATGAGAGGAAGAAGAGATTAAAAAAAGAAGAGGAAGAAGAAAAAAAAGAGGAGAAGAAAGAATAGAGGAGTTCTTCTCCTCTATTCTTTCTTCTCCTCTTTTTTTTCTTCTTCCTCTTTTTTTATCGGGAACGAGGGTCGTCGAGGGTCCCGAGCGGTAGAGGAAACCCTAAATAGCAAGTACGTCGGTGTCGGACACTACATCCACGTCCCACAAGTGACGCGGGCTTCGACGCCCACATCACTTTGTGTTGTTTTTTTAATGAATTTAAATATGATTTTGTGTGTGTGACTTGCGGATGGCTGATTGGGTGGAAATTGGTGATACTTGTGGCGCGGGTGACATGATGAAGTTGTATGTATTCCTGGTTCAGCGAACTTATTGGCTGTCACATTAGTATTGCATCATGCGTGATTGACCAACGACTTACTCGTATTTAGTGGTTTGTGCCTCTCTCTAGGTAGTGGTGGAGTATTGTAGCCGGCGTCCCTGCGACGGCTTCTGGACCTACGTGGAGTTGACCTCGTTCCGTAAAAAAAAGTAGGAAAGAAAAAAACGAGGCACGAAGAAAGAATCTTTCTTCTCCTTCTTCTTTCTTCTCTCTTCCTCTTTTTTATCTAGTTAGTGGGAACGTGTTTGTCGTTGTTGTGTTTCGGGGGTCCGAATGTGTGTAGTTGTTTGTCCGAGCCGGTGAATGCGGTTATTTGGGATGTGTATGAGTGATCCAGCGTCCTATAATGCAAGTTTATCGTCCCTGTTGTTTGTATATAGTACAGTATTGGTGTACTCTCTGTTGTTGGAGATCTATGTTGGCTCGCTGTTGTTCTGGAATACATCTCTAGTTCCCGATCATCCCACAAGTGACGTGGCCCACATCACTTGTGGGACGTGGATGTAGTGTCCGATACCGACGACCACATGTATCTCACACCCACGATACTTGCTATTTAGGGTTTCCTCGACCGCTCGGTGACCCTGACCCTCGATGACCCTCGTTCCCGATAAAAAAAAGAGGAAGAAGAAGAAAAAAAGAGGAGAAGAAAGAATAGAGGAGTAATCTTACTCCTCTATTCTTTCTTCTCCTCTTTTTTTTCTTCTTCCTCTTCTTTTTTTTTCCTTGAAGCGTTGTGGAGGCCACCCCAAACCCTAGAGAAGCAGCATCGAGGCCACCCCAAACCCTAGAGAAGCAGCGTCGAGGCCACTAATTAATATTAGTTCTACATTTGTTCTTTTTTCTAGCCCTCAGGATCGAGCACAACTTCGGTAAAGAGACGAGGCCCGAAGAAAAAGTTGAGCTCGGATGAAAGGTTTGAGATCATAGCAATCGCGCCCGACGGCCAACCGATTGAACCCATCCGGACAAAGAGCGCATTTGTTGCTCAGTGCGGGGTTCTGGTTAGGAACAAGATCCCGATCAGCATCCAGCAATGGTTAAAGCCGGCTACAAAAGACCCTGAGGTGTCTTATGTCAACGATATGCAGACAAATGATCTTTGGACTCAGCTAAAGTCAAATTTCACCCTACCGCCAGAGGATGATCCGGAGAAGCCAGTTAAAGAGCAATTAATCAAGTCTTTTGCTCTTAAGAGGATGGCAGAACTATTCAGGAGGTGGAAGAAAGAGCTGAATAAGTTTGTCGAAAATAAAGAGACACCAGAATTCAAGGGCAAATATGAGAAGATCAGAGATCATTGGCCCGCATTTGTGGCCCACAAGACATCGGAAAAGAGTAAGAAGATGTCAGTGACAAACAAGCAAAATGCTACAAAGAAGAAGCATCACCATCGCACGGGGTCAGGTGGCTACCTCGCAGCCCGGCCTAAGTGGGCCAAGACTGAGAATGATCTGGTTGATAAAGGGATCGAACCAGAGACAATTAACTGGCCAGACCGTTGCCAGACTTGGTTCTTCGGGGCTGGCGGAACCTTGGACCCTGTATCAGGGAAGTGCATTTGGACGGACGAGCAAATGGAAATACCAGTCAAGAGGCGTAAGCACGATATCGAAGCAGCGCAGCAAGGGACGTTCGTGTTGGAAATATGCCCTAGAGGCAATAATAAAAGAATTATTATTATATTTCCTTCTTCATGATAATTGTCTTTATTCATGCTATAATTGTGTTATCCGAAATCGTAATACATGTGTGAATAATAGACACCAACATGTCCCTAGTAAGCCTCTAGTTGACTAGCTCGTTGATCAACAGATAGTCGTGGTTTCCTGACTATGGACATTGGATGTCATTGATAACGAGATCACATCGTTAGGAGAATGATGTGATGGACAAGACCCAATCCTAAACATAGCACAAGATCGTATAGTTCGTTTGCTAGAGTTTTCCAATGTCAAGTATCTTTTCCTTAGACCATGAGATCGTGTAACTCCCGGATACCGTAGGAGTGCTTTGGGTGTACCAAATGTCACAATGTAACTGGGTGACTATAAAGGTATACTACGGGTATCTCCGAAAGTGTCTGTTGGGTTGACACGGATCAAGACTGGGATTTGTCACTCCGTATGACGGAGAGGTATCACTGGGCCCACTCGGTAATGCATCATCATAATGAGCTCAAAGTGACCAAGTGTCTGGTCACGGGATCATGCATTATGGTATGAGTAAAGTGACTTGCCGGTAATGAGATTGAACGAGGTATTGGGATACCGACGATCGAATCTCGGGCAAGTAACATACCGATTGACAAAGGGAATTGTATACGGGGTTGCTTGAATCCTCGACATCGTGGTTCATCCGATGAGATCATCGAGGAGCATGTGGGAGCCAACATGGGTATCCAGATCCCGCTGTTGGTTATTGGCCGGAGAGTCGTCTCGGTCATGTCTACATGTCTCCCGAACCCGTAGGGTCTACACACTTAAGGTTCGGTGACGCTAGGGTTGTAGGGATATGTATATGCAGTAACCCGAATGTTGTTCGGAGTCCCGGATGAGATCTCGGACGTCACGAGGAGTTCCGGAATGGTCCGGAGGTAAAGAATTATATATAGGAAGTGCTATTTCGGCCATCGGGACAAGTTTCAGGGTCACCGGTATTGTACCGGGACCACCGGAAGGGTCCCGGGGGTCCACCGGGTGGGCCACCTGCCTCGGGGGCCACATGGGCTGTAGGGGGTGCGCCTTGGCCTATATGGGCCAAGGGCACCAGCCCCGAGAGGCCCATGCGCCTAGGGTTCAAGGAAGGGAAGAGTCCCAAAGGGGGAAGGCACCCCCTAGGTGCCATGAGGAGGAGGGAGTCCTCCCTTTGGCCGCCGCCCCCCTAGGAGATTGGATCTCCTAGGGCCGGCGCCCCCCCTGGGCCCCCTATATATAGTGGGGGGAAGGGAGGACCTCTCACCCTTGCCTTTGGTGCCTCCCTCTACCTCTCCAACACCTCCTCCTCCTCCATAGTGCTTGGCGAAGCCCTGCCGGAGAACTGCAGCTCCATCACCACCACGCCGTCGTGCTGCTGCTGGAGCCATCTTCCTCAACCTCTCCTTTCCCCTTGCTGGATCAAGAAGGAGGAGACGGTACGCTAACCGTACGTGTGTTGAACGCGGAGGTGCCGTCCGTTCGGCGCTAGGATCTCCGGTGATTTGGATCACGTTGAGTACGCCTTCCTCATCCCCGTTCTTTGAATGCTTCCGCGTGTGATCTACAAAGGTATGTAGATGCAATCCGATCACTCGTTGCTAGATGAACTCCTAGATGGATCTTGGTGAAACCGTAGGAAATTTTTTGTTTTCTGCAACGTTCCCCAACAGTGGCATCATGAGCTAGGTCTATGCGTAGTTCTCTTGCACGAGTAGAACACAATTTGTTGTGGGCGTAGATGTTGTCAACTTTCTTGCCGCTACTAGTCTTATCTTGCTTCAGCGGTATTGTGGGATGAAGCGGCCCAGACCAACCTTACACGTACGCTTACGTGAGACCGGTTCCACCGACTAACATGCACAAGTTGCATAAGGTGGCTGGCGGGTGTCTGTCTCTCCCACTTTAGTTGGAGCGGATTCGATGAAAAGGGTCCTTATGAAGGGTAAATAGAAGTTGACAAATCACATTGTGGCTTTCACGTAGGTAAGAAAACGTTCTTGCTAGAACCCTATTTCAGCCACGTAAAACTTGCAACAACAATTAGAGGACGTCTAACTTGTTTTTGCAGCAAGTGTTCTGTGACGTGATATGGCCAAAGTTGTGATGAATGATGAATGATATATATGTGATGTATGAGATGTTCATGCTATTGTAATAGGAATCACGACTTGCATGTCGATGAGTATGACAACCGGCAGGAGCCATAGGAGTTGTCTTTATTTTTTGTATGACCTGCGTGTCATTGAGAAACGCCATGTAGATTACTTTACTTTATTGCTAAACGCGTTAGCCATAGTAGTAGAAGTAATAGTTGGCGAGCAACTTCATGGAGACACGATGATGGAGATCATGGTGTCATGCCGGTGACAAGATGATCATGGAGCCCCAAGATGGAGATCAAAGGAGCTATGTGATATTGGCCATATCATGTCACTATTATTATTTGATTGCATGTGATGTTTATCATGTTTCTGCATCTTGTTTGCTTAGAACGACGGTAGTAAATAAGATGATCCCTCATGATAATTTCAAGAAAGTGTTCCCCCTAACTGTGCACCGTTGCGACAGTTCGTTGTTTCGAAGCACCACGTGATGATCGGGTGTTAGATTCTAACGTTCACATACAACGGGTGTAAGACAGATTTACACATGCAAACACTTAGGTTGACTTGACGAGCCTAGCATGTACAAACATGGCCTCGAAACATAGAAGACCGAAAGGTCGAGCATGAGTCGTATAGAAGATACGATCAACATGAAGATGTTCACCGATGTTGACTAGTCCGTCTCACGTGATGATCGGACACGGCCTAGTTAACTCGGATCATGTTATACTTAGATTACAGGAGGGATGTCTATCTAAGTGGGAGTTCATTGAATAATTTGATTAGATGAACTTAATTATCATGAACTTAGTCTAAATATTTTACAATATGTCTTGTAGATCAAATGGCCAACGTAGTCCTCAACTTCAACGCGTTCATATAGAAAACCAAGCTGAAAGATGATGGCAGCAACTACACGGACTGGGTCCGCAACCTGAGGATCATCCTCATAGCTGCCAAGAAAGATTATGTCCTACAAGCATCGCTAGGTGACGCACCTGTTCTCCCTGCAGAACAAGACGTTATGAACGCTTGGCAGGCACGTACCGATGACTACTCCCTCGTTCAGTGCGGCATGCTTTACAGCTTAGAGCCGGGGCTCCAAAAGCATTTTGAGAGACACGGAGCATATGAGATGTTCGAAGAGCTGAAAATGGTTTTCCAAGCTCATGCCCGGGTCGAGAGATATCAAGTCTCCGACAAGTTCTTCAGCTGTAAGATGGAGGAAAACAGTTCTGTCAGTGAGCACATACTCACTATGTCTGGGTTGCATAACCGGTTGACTCATGTAGGAGTTAATCTCCCGGATGACGCGGTCATTGACAGAATCCTTCAGTCGCTTCCACCGAGCTACGAGAGCTTTGTGATGAACTTCAATATGCAGGGGATGGAAAAGACAATTCCTGAAGTATTTGCAATGCTGAAATCAGCAGAGGTAGAAGTCAAAAAGGAACATCAAGTGTTGATGGTGAATAAAACCACTAAGTTCAAGAAGGGCAAGGGTAAGAAAAACTTCAAGAAAGATGGCAAGGGAGTTGCCGCGCCCGGCAAACAAGCTGCCGGGAAGAAGCCAAAGAATGGACCCAAGCCCGAGACTGAGTGCTTTTATTGCAAGGAAAGTGGTCACTGGAAGCGGAACTGCCCCAAATACTTAGCGGACAAGAAGGCCGGCAAAACGAAAGGTATATGTGATATACATGTAATTGATGTGTACCTTACCAGTACTCGTAGTAGCTCCTGGGTATTTGATACCGGTGCGGTTGCTCACATTTGTAAGTCAAAACAGGAGCTGCGGAATAAGCGGAGACTGGCGAAGGACGAGGTGACTATGCGCGTCGGGAATGGTTCCAAGGACAATGTGATCGCCGTCGGCACGCTACCTCTACATTTACCTTCGGGATTAGTTGTAAACCTTAATAATTGTTATTTAGTGCCAGCTTTGAGCATGAACATTGTATCAGGATCTCGTTTAATTCGAGATGGCTACTCATTTAAATCCGAGAATAATGGTTGTTCTATTTATATGAGAGATATGTTTTATGGTCATGCTCCGATGGTGAATGGTTTATTCTTAATGAATCTCGAGCGTAATGCTACACATGTTCATAGTGTGAGTACCAAAAGATGTAAGATTGACAATGATAGTCCCACATACTTGTGGCACTGCCGCCTTGGTCACATAGGTGTCAAACGCATGAAGAAGCTCCATGCTGATGGACTTTTAGAGTCTCTTGATTACGAATCATTTGACACGTGCGAACCATGCCTCATGGGTAAAATGACCAAGACTCCGTTCTCAGGAACGATGGAGCGAGCAACCAACTTATTGGAAATCATACATACTGATGTGTGCGGTCCAATGAGTGTTGAGGCTCGCGGTGGCTATCGTTATGTTCTCATCCTCACTGATGACTTGAGTAGATATGGGTATGTCTACTTAATGAAACACAAGTCTGAGACCTTTGAAAAGTTCAAGGAATTTCAGAGTGAGGTTGAGAATCAACGTGACAGGAAAATCAAGTTCCTGCGATCAGATCGTGGAGGAGAATACTTGAGTCACGAGTTTGGCACACACTTAAGAAAATGTGGAAAGTTTCACAACTCACGCCGCCTGGAACACCTTAGCGTAATGGTGTGTCCGAACGTCGTAATCGCACTCTATTAGATATGGTGCGATCTATGATGTCTCTTACCGATTTACCGCTATCTTTTTGGGGCTATGCTTTAGAGACTGCTGCATTCACTTTAAATAGGGCTCCATCGAAATCCGTTGAGACGACACCGTATGGATTATGGTTTGGGAAGAAACCTAAGCTGTTGTTTCTAAAAGTTTGGGGATGCGATGCTTATGTCAAGAAACTTCAACCTGAAAAGCTCGAACCCAAATCGGAAAAATGCGTCTTCATAGGATACCCTAAAGAAACTATTGGGTATACCTTCTACCTCAGATCCGAAGGCAAGATCTTTGTTGCCAAGAATGGGTCCTTTCTAGAGAAAGAGTTCCTCTCGAAAGAAGTAAGTGGGAGGAAAGTAGAAGTTGATGAAGTATTACCTCTTGAACCGGAAAATGGCGCAACTCAAGAAAATGTTCCTGAGGTGCCTGCACCTACTAGAGAGGAAGTTAATGATGATGATCAAGATACTTCTGATCAAGCTCCTACTGAAATTCGAAGGTCCACAAGGACACGTTCCGCACCAGAGTGGTACGGCAACCCTGTCTTGGAAATTATGTTGTTAGACAACGGTGAACCTTCGAACTATGAAGAAGCGATGGCGGGCCCGGATTCCGACAAATGGCTAGAAGCCATGAAATCCGAGATAGGATCCATGTATGAAAACGAAGTATGGACTTTGACTGACTTGCCCGTTGAGCGGCAAGCCATAGAAAATAAATGGATCTTTAAGAAGAAGACAGACGCGGATGGTAATGTGACCATCTATAAAGCTCGGCTTGTCGCTAAGGGTTATCGACAAGTTCAAGGGGTTGACTACGATGAGACTTTCTCACCGGTAGCGAAGCTAAAGTCCATCCGAATCATGTTAGCAATTGCCGCATTCTATGATTATGAGATATGGCAAATGGACGTCAAAACGGCATTCCTTAATGGTTTCCTTAAGGAAGAATTGTATATGATGCAGCCGGAAGGTTTTGTCGATCCTAAGAATGCTGACAAGGTATGCAAGCTCCAATGCTCGATTTATGGGCTGGTGCAAGCATCTCGGAGTTGGAACATTCGCTTTGATGAGATGATCAAAGCGTTTGGGTTTACACAGACTTATGGAGAAGCCTGCGTTTACAAGAAAGTGAGTGGGAGCTCTGTAGCATTTCTCATATTATATGTAGATGACATACTTTTGATGGGAAATGATATAGAACTCTTGGACAGCATTAAGGCCTACTTGAATAAGAGTTTTTCAATGAAGGACCTTGGAGAAGCTGCATATATATTAGGCATCAAGATCTATAGAGATAGATCAAGACGCCTCATAAGTCTTTCACAAAGCACATACCTTGATAAGATATTGAAGAAGTTCAATATGGATCAGTCTAAGAAGGGGTTCTTGCCTGTGTTACAAGGTGTGAAATTGAGCTCAGCTCAATGTCCGACCACGGCAGAAGATATAGAAGAGATGAGTGTCATCCCCTATGCCTCAGCCATAGGTTCTATTATGTATGCCATGTTGTGTACCAGACCTGATGTAAACCTTGCCGTAAGTTTGGTAGGAATGTACCAAAGTAATACCGGCAAGGAACACTGGACAGCGGTCGAGAATATCCTGAAGTACCTGAAAAGGACTAAGGAAATGTTTCTCGTTTATGGAAGTGACGAAGAGCTCGTCGTAAAGGGTTACGTCGATGCTAGCTTCGACACAGATCTGGATGACTCAAAGTCACAAACCGGATACGTGTATATTTTGAATGGTGGGGCAGTAAGCTGGTGCAGTTGCAAGCAGAGCGTCGTGGCGGGATCTACATGTGAAGCGGAGTACATGGCAGCCTCGGAGGCAGCACATGAAGCAATTTGGGTGAAGGAGTTCATCACCGACCTAGGAGTCATACCCAATGCGTCGGGGCCAATCAAACTCTTCTGTGACAACACTGGAGCTATTGCACTTGCCAAGGAGCCCAGGTTTCACAAGAAGACCAGGCACATCAAGCGTCGCTTCAACTCCATTCGTGAAAATGTTCAAGATGGAGACATAGATATTTGTAAAATACATACGGACCTGAATATAGCAGATCCGTTGACTAAACCTCTCCCTAGAGCAAAACATGATCAACACCAGAATTCCATGGGTGTTCGATTCATCACAATGTAACTAAATTATTGACTCTAGTGCAAGTGGGAGACTGTTGGAAATATGCCCTAGAGGCAATAATAAAAGCATTATTATTATATTTCCTTGTTCATGATAATTGTCTTTATTCATGCTATAATTGTGTTATCCGGAAATCGTAATACATGTGTGAATAATAGACACCAACATGTCCCTAGTAAGCCTCTAGTTAACTAGCTCGTTGATCAACAGATAGTCGTGGTTTCCTGACTATGGACATTGGATGTCATTGATAACGAGATCACATCGTTAGGAGAATGATGTGATGGACAAGACCCAATCCTAAACATAGCACAAGATCTTATAGTTCGTTTGCTAGAGTTTTCCAATGTCAAGTATCTTTTCCTTAGACCATGAGATCGTGTAACTCCCGGATACCGTAGGAGTGCTTTGGGTGTACCAAACGTCACAACGTAACTGGGTGACTATAAAGGTATACTACGGGTATCTCCGAAAGTGTCTGTTGGGTTGACACGGATCAAGACTGGGATTTGTCACTCCGTATGACGGAGAGGTATCACTGGGCCCACTCGGTAATGCATCATCATAATGAGCTCAAAGTGACCAAGTGTCTGGTCACGGTATCATGCATTATGGTACGAGTAAAGTGACTTGCCGGTAACGAGATTGAAAGAGGTATTGGGATACCGACGATCGAATCTCGGGCAAGTAACATATCGATTGACGAAGGGAATTGTATACGGGGTTGCTTGAATCCTCGACATCGTGGTTCATCTGATGAGATCATCGAGGAGCATGTGGGAGCCAACATGGGTATCCAGATCCCGCTGTTGGTTATTGATCGGAGAGCGATCTCGGTCATGTCTACATGTCTCCCGAACCCGTAGGGTCTACAGACTTAAGGTTCGGTGACGCTAGGGTTGTAGGGATATGTATATGCAGTAACCCGAATGTTGTTCGGAGTCCCGGATGAGATCCCGGACGTCACGAGGAGTTCCGGAATGGTCCAGAGGTAAAGAATTATATATAAGAAGTGCTATTTCGGCCATCGGGACAAGTTTCGGGGTCACCGGTATTGTACCGGGACCACCGGAAGGGTCCCGGGGGTCCACCGGGTGGGGCCACCTGCCCCGGGGGCCACATGGGCTGTAGGGGGTGTGCCTTGGCCTATATTGGCCAAGGGCACCAGCCCCAAGAGGCCCATGCGCCTAGGGTTCAAGGAAGGGAAGAGTCCCAAAGGGGGAAGGCACCCCCTAGGTGCCTTGAGGAGGAGGTAGTCCTCCCTTGGCCGCCGCCCCCCTAGGAGATTGGATCTCCTAGGGCCGGCGCCCCCCTGGGCCCCCTATATATAGTGGGGGGAAGGGAGGACCTCTCACCCTTGCCTTTGGTGCCTCCCTCTACCTCTCCAACACCTCCTCCTCCATAGTGCTTGGCGAAGCCCTGCCGGAGTACTGCAGCTCCATCACCACCACGCCGTCGTGCTGCTGCTAGAGCCATCTTCCTCAACCTCTCCTTTCCCCTTGCTGGATCAAGAAGGAGGAGATGTTACGCTAACCGTACGTGTAGGATCTCCGGTGATTTGGATCACGTCGAGTACGCCTTCCTCATCCCCGTTCTTTGAACGCTTCCGCGCGTGATCTACAAAGGTATGTAGATGCAATCCGATCACTCGTTGCTAGATGAACTCCTAGATGGATCTTGGTGAAACCGTAGGAAAATTTTTGTTTTCTGCAACGTTCCCCAACAGTTCGTTCCAGACAGAGAGAACGACGAGCTCACAATGGCCCTCGGGAATCCTGAGCACCCTGGACGGACACGAGGCACGCCAGGCTCCATTCCGTGGAAGGCTGGGTTTCCGGACGCAGGCGATTACAAATGCCACGAGAGGAGGAAGAAAGTGGAGCAGACCCAACTGCAGGCGCTGCACGCTAGGGTACAAGCGATAGAGGAACGAGAAGCAAATCGCAGCAAACGAACTGCCGAAGCTTCCCCCAAAGCTACCCCGCCATCTCAGCGGAGAAGCAGCATGGCTTCCACCGAGCTGCTTCAGCCGGAGCATGTCTTGACGGCTCCTGTCAGCTATCCCGTGGATGCTATCACGGAGTCTTGAAATTGCTACCTTATGACGCAATGGATTAATATGAAGGTCAAGGCGGCTGTTGGCTCTGTTTTTCTTACTGAACCCGGCGCAACTTTTCACTGCCGGCCGATTCCAGAAGGATATGCTAGGGTGATGGTCGATGAAATAACGGAGGGATTTGAGGACCTCCACCTTGACCACCCTACCGGTGAAGGGGAGACTCGGCTGGGTTCTGCTCTGAAGACTCCATGCCTATGCGGAAGGAGCTCATCAACCTTCCGAACTGGACGCTGAAGGAAATATAACCTAGAGGCAATAATAAAGTTATTATTTATTTCCTTATATCATCATAAATGTTTATTATTCATGCTAGAATTGTATTAACCGGAAACATAATACATGTGTGAATACATAGACAAACAGAGTGTCACTAGTATGCCTCTACTAGACTAGCTCGTTAATCGAAGATGGTTATGTTTCCTAACCATGAACAAAAGAGTTGTTATTTGATTAACGGGATCACATCATTAGAAGAATGATGTGATTGACTTGACCCATTCCGTTAGCTTAGCACTCGATCGTTTAGTATGTTGCTATTGCTTTCTTCATGACTTATACATGTTTCTATTACTATGAGATTATGCAAGTCCCGTTTGCCGGAGGAACACTTTGTGTGCTACCAAACATCACAACGTAACTAGGTGATTATAAAGGAGCTCTACAGGTTTCTCCAAAGGTACATGTTGGGTTGGCGTATTTCGAGATTAGGATTTGTCACTCCGATTGTCGGAGAGGTATCTCTGGGCCCTCTCGGTAATGCACATCACATAAGCCTTGCAAGCATTGCAACTAATGAGTTAGTTGTGAGATGATGTATTACGGAACGAGTAAAGAGACTTGCCGGTAACGAGATTGAACTAGGTATTAAGATACCGACGATCGAATCTGGGGCAAGTAACATACCGATGACAAAGGGAACAACGTATGTTATTATGCGGTCTGACCGATAAAGTTCTTCGTAGAATATGTGGGAGCCAATATGAGCATCCAGGTTCCGCTATTGGTTATTGACCGGAGACGTGTCTCGGTCATGTCTACATTGTTCTCGAACCCGCAGGGTCCGCACGCTTAAGGTTTCGATGACAGTTATATTATGAGTTTATGAGTTTTGATGTACCAAAGTTAGTTCGGAGTCCCGGATATGATCACGGACATAACGAGGAGTCTCGAAATGGTCGAGACATAAAGATTGATATATTGGACGGCTATATTCGGACACCGGAAGTGTTCCGGGGAAGTTTCGGATAAAACCGGAGCACCGGGGGGTTACCGGAACCCCCCGGGGGGTTAATGGACCTCATGGGCCTAAAGTGGAGAAGAGGAGGGGCTGCCAGGGCAGGCTGCGCGCCCCCTCTCCCCCTAGTCCGAATTGGACAAGGAGGGAGGGGCGGTGCCCCCCTCTCCTCTCTCCCTTCCTTCCCCCTCTCCTACTTGGACAAGGAAAGGGAGGGGAGTCCTACTCCCGGTAGGAGTAGGACTTCTCCTGCGCGCCTCCTACTAGGGCCGGCCGCACCCCCCTTGGATCCTTTATATACGGAGGCAAGAGGCACCCCATAGACACAAGTTGATCCACGTGATCATATTCTTAGCCGTGGGCGGTGCCCCCTTCCACCATAATCCTCAATAATACTGTAGCGGTGCTTAGGTGAAGCCCTGCGACGGTAGAACATCAAGATCGTCACCACGCCGTCGTGCTGACGGAACTCTTCCCCGACACTTTGCTGGATCAGAGTCCGGGGATCGTCATCGAGCTGAACGTGTGCTAAAACTCGGAGGTGCCATAGTTTCGGTGCTTGATCGGTCGGGCCGTGAAGACGTACGACTACATCAACCGCGTTGTGCTAACGCTTCTGCTGTCGGTCTACAAGGGTACGTAGATCACACTCTCCCCTCTCGTTGCTATGCATCACCATGATCTTGCGTGTGCGTAGGATTTTTTTTGAAATTACTATGTTCCCCAACAGTGGCATCCGAGCCTAGGTTTTATGTGTTGATGTTATATGCACGAGTAGAACACAAGTGAGTTGTGGGCGATATAAGTCATACTGCTTACCAGCATGTCATACTTTGGTTCGGCGGTATTGTTGGATGAAGCGGCCCAGACCGACATTACGCGTACGCTTACGCGAGACCGGTTCTCCCGACGTGCTTTGCACAAAGGTGGCTAGCGGGTGATAGTTTCTCCAACTTTAGTTGAACCGAGTGTGGCTACGACCGGTCCTTGCGAAGGTTAAAACAGCACCAACTTGACAAACTATCGTTGTGGTTTTGATGCGTAGGTAAGATTGGTTCTTTCTTAAGCCCGTAGCAGCCACATAAAACTTGCAACAACAAAGTAGAGGACGTCTAACTTGTTTTTGCAGGGCATGTTGTGATGTGATATGGTCAAGACATGATGCTAATTTTTATTGTATGAGATGATCATGTTTTGTAACCAAGTTATCGGCAACTGGCAGGAGCCATATGGTTGTCGCTTTATTGTATGCAATGCAATCACGCTGTAATGCTTTACTTTATCACTAAGTGGTAGCGATAGTCGTGGAAGCATAAGATTGGCGAGACGACAACGATGCTACGATAGGTGATCAAGGTGTCGCGCCGGTGACGATGGTGATCACGATGGTGCTTCGAAGATGGAGATCACAAGCACAAGATGATGATGGCCATATCATATCACTTATATTGATTGCATGTGGTGTTTATCTTTTATGCATCTTATCTTGCTTTGATTGACGGTAGCATTTTAAGATGATCTCTCACTAATTATCAAGAAGTGTTCTCCCTGAGTATGCACCATTGCGAAAGTTCTTCGTGCTGAGACACCACGTGATGATTGGGTGTGATAGGCTCTACGTTCAAATACAACGGGTGCAAAACAGTTGCACACGCGGAATACTCAGGTTATACTTGACGAGCCAAGCATATACCGATATGGCCTCGGAACACGGAGACCGAAAGGTCGAGCGTGAATCATATAGTAGATATGATCAACATAGTGATGTTCACCAATGAAACTACTCCATCTCACGCGATGATCGGACATGTTTTAGTTGATTTGGATCACGTGATCACTTAGAAGATTAGAGGGATGTCTTTCTAAGTGGGAGTTCTTAAGTAATATGATTAATTGAACTTTAAATTTATCATGAACTTAGTCCTGGTAGTATTTTGCAAATTATGTTGTAGATCAATAGCTCGAGTTGTTGCTTCCCTGTGTTTATTTTGATATGTTCCTAGAGAAAATTGTGTTGAAAGATGTTAGTAGCAATGATGCGGATTGGATCCGTGATCTGAGGTTTATCCTCATTGCTGCACA
The DNA here is from genome assembly GCF_003073215.2 of Triticum urartu. Lineage (NCBI taxonomy): Eukaryota > Viridiplantae > Streptophyta > Magnoliopsida > Poales > Poaceae > Triticum > Triticum urartu. The sequence continues at coordinate 551,388,019 of NC_053027.1, read as the reverse complement.
GAAGAATTATGTCCTTGATGCACCGCTAGGTGACAGACCTATTGCAGGAGCAGATGCAGACGTTATGAACGTTTGGCTAGCTCAATATGATGACTACTTGATAGTTTAGTGCACCATGCTTAACGTCTTAGAATCGGGACTTCAAAGACGTTTTGAACGTCATGGACCATATGAGATGTTCCAGGAGTTGAAGTTAATATTTCAAGCAAATACCCGAGTTGAGAGATATGAAGTCTCCAACAAGTTCTATAGCTAAAAAGATGGAGGAGAATCGCTCAACTAGTGAGCATGTGCTCAGATTGTCTGAGTACTACAATCGCTTGAATCAAGTGGGAGTTAATCTTCCAGATAAGATAGTGATTGACAGAATTCTCTAGTCACCATCACCAAGTTAGTAGAACTTCGTGATGAACTATAATATGCAAGGGATAACGGAAGGATTCCCAAGCTCTTCGTAATGTTGAAATTGACGAAGGTAGAAATCGAGAAAAACATCAAGTGTTGATGGTAGACAAGACCACTAGTTTCAAGAAAAGGGCAGAGGGAAGAAGGGGAACTTCAAGAAGAACAGCAAGCAAGTTGCTGCTCAAGTGAAGAAGCCCAAGTCTGGTCCTAAGCCTGAGACTAAGTGTTTCTACTGCAAAGGGGCTGGTCACTGGAAGCGGAACTACCCCAAGTGATTGGCAGATAAGAAGGATGGCAAAGTGAACATAAGTATATTTGATATACATGTTATTGATGTGTACTTTACTAGTGTTTATAGCAACCCCTCAGTATTTGATACTAGTTCAGTTGCTAAGATTAGTAAGTCGAAACGGGAGTTGCAGAATAAACAGAGACTAGTTAAGGGTGAAGTGATGATGTGTGTTGGAAGTGGTTCCAAGATTGATATGATCATCATCGCACACTCCCTATACTTTCGGGATTAGTGTTGAACCTGAATAAGTGTTATTTGGTGTTTGCGTTGAGCATGAATATGATTTGATCATGTTTATTGTAATACGGTTATTCATTTAAGTAAGAGAATAAATTGTTGTTCTGTTTACATGAATACAACCTTATATGGTTACACACCCAATGAAAATAGTTTGTTGGATCTCGATCGTAGTGATACACATAATCATAATATTGAAACCAAAAGATGCAAAGTTAATAATGATAGTGCAACTTATTTGTGGCACTGCCGTTTAGGTCATATTGGTGTAAAGCGCATGAAGAAACTCCATGCTGATGGGTTTTTGGAATCACTTGATTATGAATCAGTTGATGCTTGCGAACCATGCCTCATGGGCAAGATGACTAAAACGCCGTTTTCCGGAACTACGGAGCGAGCAACTGACTTATTGGAAATAATACATACTGATGTATGAGATCCGATGAGTGTTAAGGCTCGTGGCGGGTATCATTATTTTCTGACCTTCACAGATGATTTGAGCAGATATGGGTATATCTACTTAATGAAACACAAGTCTGAAATATTTGAAAAGTTCAAAGAATTTCAGAGTAAAGTGGAGAATCATCGTAACAAGAAAATAAAAGTTTCTACGATATGATCGCAGAGGTAAAATATTTGAGTTACGAGTTTGGCCTTCAGTTAAAAACAATGTGAAATAGTTTCACTACTCACGCCACCTGGAACACCACAGCATAATGGTGTGTCCGAACGTCATAACCGTACTTTATTAGATATGGTGCGAACTATGATGTCTCTTACCAATCTACCACTATCGTTTTTGGATTATGCATTAGAGACAGCTGCATTCACGTTAAATAGGGCACCATCTAAATCCGTTGAAACGACACCGTATGAACTATGGTTTGGCAAGAAACCTAAGCTGTCATTTCTTAAAGTTTGAGGTTGCAATGCTCATGTGAAAAAGTTTCAACCTGATAAGCTCAAACCCAAATCGGAGAAGTGCGTCTTCATAGGATACCCAAAAAGAAAATGTTGGGTACACCTTCTATCACAGATCCGAAGGCAAGATATTCGTTGCTTTGAATGGATCCTTTCTAGAGAAGGAATTTCTCTTGAAAGAAGTGAGTGGGAGGAAAGTAGAACTTGATGAGGTAACTGTACCTGCTCCCTTATTGGAAAGTAGTTCATCACAGAAATCTGTTCTTATGACTACTACACCAATTAGTAAGGAAGCTAATGATGATGATCATGTAACTTCAGATCAAGTCACTACCGAATCTCGTAGGTAAACCAGAGTGAGATCCGCACCAGAGTGGTACGGTAATCCTGTTCTGGAAGTCATGTTACTAGACCATGACGAACTTGCAAACTATGAGGAAGCGATGATGAGCCCAGATTCCGCGAAATGGTTTGAGGCCATGAAATCTGAGATATGATCCATGTATGAGAACAAAGTATGGACTTTGATGGATTTGCCCGATGATCGGCAAGCCATAGAAAATAAATGGATCTTCAAGAGGAAGAAGGACGCTGATAGTAGTGTTACTATCTACAAAGCTAGACTTGTGAAAAAGGTTTTTGACCAAGTTCAAGGTGTTAACTACGATGAAATTTTCTCACTCGTAGCGATGCTTAAGTCTGTCCAAATCATGTTAGCAATTGCCGCATTTTTATGAAATCTGGCAAATGGATAAACAAAACTGCATTTCTTAATGGATTTATTAAAGAAGAGTTGTATATGATACAACCAGAAGGTTTTGTCAATCCTAAAGGTGCTAACAAAATGTGCAAGCTCCAGCGATCCATCTATGGACTGGTGCAAGCATCTCGGAGTTGGAATATGCGCTTTGATGAGATGATCAAAGCATATAGTTTTATATAGACTTGCGGTGAAGCCTGTATTTACAAGAAAGTGAGTGGGAGCACTACAACATTTTTGATAAGTATATGTGAATGACATATTGTTGATCGGAAATAATGTAGAATTATTCTGCAAAGCATAAAGGAGTGTTTTGAAAGAAGTTTTTCAAAGAAAGACCTCGGTGAAGCTGCTTACATATTAAGCATCAAGATCTATAGAGATAGATCAAGATGCTTGATAAGTTTTTTTTTCAATGAGTACATACCTTGACAATATTTTGAAGTAGTTCAAAAATTGGAACAGTCAAAGAAAGAGTTCTTGGCTGTGTTACAAGGTGTGAAATTGAGTAAGACTCAAAGCCCGAGCACGGCAGAAGATAGTAAGAGAATGAAAGTCATTCCCTATGCCTCAGCCATAGGTTCTATAAAGTATGCCATTCTGTGTACCAGATCTATTGTATACCCTACACTGTGTTAAGCTAGGGAGTACAATAGTGATCTAAGAAGTAGATCACTGGACAGCGGTCAAAATTATCCTTAGTGGAATAAGGAAATATTTCTCAATTATGGAGGTGACAAAAAGGTTCGTCGTAAAAAGTTACGTCGATACAAGTTTTGACACAGATCTGGATGACTCTAAGTCTCGATCTAGATACATATTGAAAGTGGGAGAAATTAGCTAGAGTAGCTCCATGCAGAGCATTGTAGACATAGAATTCGAAAAATACTTACGGATCTGTATGTGACAGACCCGTTGACTAAAATTATCTCACAAGCAAAACATGATCACACCTTAGTACTCTTTGGGTGTTAATCACATGAATGATGTGAACTAGATTACTGAATCTAGTAAACCCTTTGGGTATAGGTCACATGACAATGTGAACTATGGGTGTTAATCACATGGTGATGTGAACTATTAGTGTTGAATCACATGGCGATGTGAACTAGATTATTGACTCTAGTGCAAGTGGGAGACTGAAGGAAATATTCCCTAGATGCAATAATAAAGTTATTATTTATTTCCTTATATCATGATAAATGTTTATTATTCATGCTAGAATTGTATTAACCGGAAACATAATACATGTGTGAATACATAGACAAACAGAGTGTCACTAGTATGACTCTACTAGACTAGCTCGTTAATCGAAGATGGTTATGTTTCCTAACCATGAACAAAAGAGTTGTTATTTGATTAACGGGATCACATCATTAGAAGAATGATGTGATTGACTCGACCCATTCCGTTAGCTTAGCACTCGATCGTTTAGTATGTTGCTATTGCTTTCTTCATGACTTATACATGTTCCTATGACTATGAGATTATGCAAGTCCCGTTTGCCGGAGGAACACTTTGTGTGCGACCAAACGTCACAACGTAACTGGGTGATTATAAAGGAGCTCTACATGTGTCTCCAAAGGTACATGTTGGGTTGGCGTATTTCGAGATTAGGATTTTTCACTCCGATTGTCGGAGAGGTATCTCTCCGCCCTCTCGGTAATGCACATCACATAAGCCTTGCAAGCATTGCAACTAATGAGTTAGTTGTGAGATGATGTATTATGGAACGAGTAAAGAGACTTGCCGGTAACGAGATTGAACTAGGTATTAAGATACCGACGATCGAATCTCGGGCAAGTAACATACCGATGACAAAGGGAACAACATATGTTGTTATGCGGTCTGACCGATAAAGATCTTCGTAGAATATGTGGGAGCCAATATGAGCATCCAGGTTCCGCTATTGGTTATTGACCGGAGACGTGTCTCAGTCATGTCTACATTGTTCTCGAACCAGTAGGGTCCGCACGCTTAAGGTTTCGATGACAGTTATATTATGAGTTTATGAGTTTTGATGTACCAAAGTTAGTTCGGAGTCCCGGATATGGTCACGGACATAACGAGGAGTCTCGAAATGGTCGAGACATAAAGATTGATATATTGGACGGCTATATTCGGACACCGAAAGTGTTCCGGGGAAGTTTCGGATAAAACCGGAGCACCGGGGGGTTACCGGAACCCCCCGGGGGGTTAATGGGCCTCATGGGCCTAAAGTGGAGAAGAGGAGGGGCTGCCAGGGCAGGCTGCGCGCCCCCTCTCCCCCTAGTCCGAATTGGACAAGGAGGGAGGGGCAGCGCCTCCCTCTCCTCTCTCCCTTCCTTCCCCCTCTCCTACTTGGACAAGGAAAGGGAGGGGAGTCCTACTCCCGGTAGGAGTAGGACTCCTCCTGCGTGCCTCCTACTAGGGCCGGCTGCACCCCCCTTGGATCCTTTATATACGGAGGCAAGAGGCACCCCATAGACACAAGTTGATCCACATGATCATATTCTTAGCCATGGGCGGTGCCCCCTTCCACCATAATCCTCGATAATACTGTAGCGGTGCTTAGGCGAAGCCCTGCGACGGTAGAACATCAAGATCGTCACCATGCCGTCGTGCTGACGGAACTCTTCCCCGCACTTTGCTGGATCAGAGTCCGGGGATCGTCATCGAGCTGAACGTGTGCTAAAACTTGGAGGTGCCGTAGTTTCGGTGCTTGATCGGTCGGGCCGTGAAGACGTACGACTACATCAACCGCGTTGTGCTAACGCTTCCGCTGTCGGTCTACAAGGGTACGTAGATCACACTCTCCCCTCTCGTTGCAACGCATCACCATGATCTTGCGTGTGCGTAGGAAATTTTTTGAAATTACTACGTTTCCCAACAGATGCCTCTGCCTCCTCCTCCTCCTCCGGCGAGTCAGGGTACTCCGCCTCCTCCTCCGGCGAGTGACGATCAGGGCACTCGGCCGGCTCCTTCTCCAGCGCATGGCGGCACTCCACCTCCTTCTCCGCCTGCGCCGGCGGGCCCGAGCAGCCAGCCTCCTCCTTCTCCGCCTCATCAGCAAGGGCGGAAGAGACCCGCCGCCGCTCCGGCTGCTCCGGTGCGTCGTAGTCCTTCTCCTCCGCCTCGTAAGCAAGTAAAGAAGACAGCTGCTCCGTCTGCTCTGCCAGTGTCTAGCAGTGACATACAGATTCGGTCCTTCTCTGAAGACTCCAGAGAAGTTACCATACGAGAGGACCCCGGAGGAGAACACCGAGATCGAGCGAGAAGAAGTGAGGAACTTCTTTGAAGGGGTGAAAGCAAAGAAACATCCACCTCCGGAGGAGAAGGTAGATCCGGTGAAAGAGAAGCGCACTCTGGTTGGCCTGACAAAACCACCCAAGTCTCCACTGAAAGGCAACTATGAGCGCATTATTGGAAAGGCATTTGCCGAAGCGGAGCGGTTAGGAAGTACTGTCAGTGTTCAAAGGCTGAAAGAACGACGAGCTGGGAAACAAATTGCCTAGCTCGGCGAACAAGCGAAGCAATCGTGCCCCCCGCTCAAGGTGCCTAGTGACATCGTCGCTAATGATCCGAGGATGGTGCCCGGTTATAGCAATCTTGGAGATTACCTGCCCGACGATGTACATTATGATTTCATGGAGGTGCAGATACAAAGATACGAGTACGGGAAGCCTCTCGTCAAAGATGAAAGATCTCTATCAACGATGATGCGAAGATTGCATGATTGGTACTTGAAAATCTGTAGAGAGTCTGGGGGGGAGTACTTTGTATGTGAGAGTTAAAAAGGAGCATGACCTCGTTGGAATTGAACTGTTGTCCGTTCCATTTGAGGAGTTCTTTCAGTTTTTCAATCAATTGGCCCTCGATAAAGCAACGGTCACCTGCTACTGTGTGTAAGTAGTACTACTTCTGTCATTAAGTCTCTCTATATAGCTCAGCTCTTTCATTGCATGTATTTATAATTATTCTCACTATATTATGCAGATTGAAGATCGTCGAATTGAAGAAAATACAAATCAGTGATATTGGGTTCATTAACACAAATCTCATAGATGCAACTCAGGTTAAATTTCATGCCGCAGATACCGAGGCCAACTTGCTACGATCGTTGGTAATAAATGAAAACAAAGATATAATACTCTTTCCTTACAACTTCAAGTGAGTGTTACTGTCTTGTGCATATTCGGTTTCCCTTATATATTAGTCAAGGTTATAGTAATGTAATTGATGAGTTATGCATGCGTGTGCAGTTTCCACTATATTCTCCTAGAGATTAAGCTTGAGCAGGGACTAGTAACCGTCTTAGACTCGAGACGAAAAGATCCCCAGGACTATGCGGACATGACTCAAATGCTCGAGAAGTAAGTTAAATCGATCATTATCCACCATATCAGCAACTTTGTTCATTTCCTGATATATCAAGTAATTGTTTTCTTTGTCTGGCAGGGTTTGGAGAAAATTCACCAAAAAAAGCTCCGGGACTGCCGAAGAAGCTGCAATTTAGACACCCGGAAGTAAGTACTATAGTAGCATGTTCCGCGCATCTCCTAGTGATTCAAGCGCTAGTTTCATCAATACCATTTGGCATTCTTGCTTATTAGTTTGATTGACCTCTATTTCTTGTAAAGTGGTTGTGGCAGGAACAAGGGAATGATTTCTGTGGATACTACGTTTGCGAGTCCATCCGCCACACGACCTGTGAGCGGGGCTACTCTGACGAACAATATGAAGTGCATAAATAACAACATTCACAATTTTATTTTATTACCATCATTTGTGTTAAGTTTCATTCATTCACATATATATATTGACCCCCTTCTTCAAATTAGATGTTTCGGAAGCGGGATGAACTCCTAGCACCAGCTCGCATGCGAGCAATTCAAGAGGAATTGGCGGCATTCTTTCTTGACCACGTGATCGCTGAAGACGAAGAATACTATGTGGACCATGCGTCCGTATGTTAGGAGATTATATTTGTAAGAGATAACTATTGTATATATGTAGCCGGTAGTGTCGGATAGATATACGAGAACTTGTTGTTCGACCAATCTCTCGGAGAAGGAGAGGTGGTCGATATCACTTCTCTCTGTATGCATATATGTTCATGACGATCTTCTATTTCCTTCGTTTGCTTACTAGCTAGCTAGCGTGTCTAGTCCTCTCTATACATATGTATAGTACGTAGCGTCGACCAAGCACAGACATAAGAGAGGACACTTCTCTCTATTAATTATAGCTAGATAACACAATATATGAAACACCTAAATTAACCCCCCAAAACCCCCAACCCCCCCTTTCAAAAAAAAAACAAAAACCCCAGCCACAGAAATGCTTTCGCGTGGATGCCTATTGGTCCCGGTTGGTGCCACCAACCGGGACCAAAGGCCCTCCTGCCTGGGCTCCGTGCACAGGCCACGTGGAGGCCCATTTGTCCCGGTTCTGGATTGAACCGGGACTAAAGGGACAGGGCATTATTACCGACCCTTTAGTCCCGGTTCAGGAACCGGGACAACAGGCCCTTACAAACTGGGACAATAAGCCTGTTTTCTACTAGTGACACAAGATCAAATACTTGCACTCAACACGGGAAAGAGAGTCATCAAGCCCCTGAACTCGTTACTTGCAAGGATTAAATCTGGTAGTAGTGGATATATAAATTGAAAAGTAAAATAAAAATAGAAAATTGCAGGAAGATATTTTTGTTTTAGTAATATGATTAAAGTAGACTCGGGGGCCATAGTTTTCACTAGAGGCTTCTCTCTCGAAACAGTACCATACAGTGGGTAGACAAATTACTGTTGGGCAACTGATAGAAAGACACATAGTTATGATATTATTCATGGCAATGATCACATATATAGGCATCACGTCCGTGACAAGTAGACCGACTCCTACCTGCATCTACTAATATTACTCTACCAATCGACCGACTCCTGCCTGCATCTATGGTATTAAGTCCATGACAAACAGAGTAACGCTTTAAACAAGATGACATGATGTAGACAGAATAAAATCAAGCAATATGGTTAAACCTCATCGTTTTACCTTAATGGCAACAAGACAAATACATGTCTCGCTATCCTTTTCGTCACTGGGTGAGGACACAACAAGATTGAACCTACCACAAAGCACCTCTCATGCTGAAGATAAATAATTCTAGTTGGGCAAACCAAACAGATAGATCAAATAGAAATACAAAGCTATAATAATCATGCATAATAAAGTTCAAAAAATAACCAATTAATTTCAATGAATAATCTAATCATAAATTCACAATTCATCGGATCCCAACAAACACACCGCAAAAGAAGATTACATCGGATAGAACTCCAAGAAGACCAGGAGAACATTGCATTGAAGATCACGGAGAGGGAGAGAGAGAGAAGCCATCTAGCTATGGACTCGTAGGTCTGTAGTGGACTACTCACATATCATTGGTAGGGGCAACAAGGTTGATGTAGACGCCCTTCGGATCGATTCCCCTTCTGCAGAGTACCGGAAAAGGCCTCCAGATGGGATCGCAGAAGAACAGAGGCTTGCGGTGCGGAAAAATTGTTTCGCATGGCTCTCTAGATTTTCCCAATATTTGAAAATTTATAGAAGTGAAATTAGGTCAAACGGAGTCACATGGGGCCCAAAAAGCATCAGGGCGCGCCATGTTGCCTTGCCATCTCCTCGCTTGGTGTCTGGTCTCCTCCCGAAGCTTCTTACTTCACCTTTCCTCTCCGGGGAGAATCCCAACGCAAACTCACAAGTAGCAGGGAGCACTCAACTTGAGCATTTTTCCCTCCGAGTCCGCCTTAGTCTCAGGGTTGTGGTTGCCTCCTCATTTGCTCGCTGCGCGGTGACCTTCGGGGGCATGGTTGCTTCGACCGCTCTCTGCTATGAAGGCATAACCAGATGGGTTACTAGTTACAACGCATAAATCTTGGTTCATTAGCATAATAAGCGCATAACCAGGCATAATTGTCGGATGGTTTATTCTCTTTGATTATTTTGTCTCTATTGTGCCCATTTTTTAATTACAACCAAACCAACATATTCTCTTTTATTGGTATGTTCCCACAATTTTTTTAATTATAGCCAACCAACATATTCTCTTTTATTTGCACGTGTAAGCTACCACCGGCAATAATTTGTGGAGTCCCTTGTTCTGCTCATGATTATCGACATAACTTCCTTATTTTCAAATAACCTCCTAATTTCCAGACAACCTAGGGACATATAAAAATTGGTGTTAGTATAAAGCTCCAAGGTGAGTTAGTTTATGTCCATCAACACAATAGGGAAGGTCCATAGTTCAGTCCCCCTATGACCTAAGTTTTTTGCTGTTCATCCTACAGAAAAAGAAATGTGTGGCCCCAGTTGGCCCTACCCGGGGACAAAAAAATTTAGCAACTACGTGCGGAATGGATGGAACATAATCTATATGTATATTTTTGTCTTTTCTTGGGCTAGCTGCGTGGGAGCTACTATATGATGCCAGTTGCGTCAAATAGCATGTGAGGCGCACAACAGTTCGTGTCTGGGCCAACCCACTAGCAGGCACTGAAATAACCTGTGTTTGTAAGGCGCGAGAAAAAATATCCTAAAAAAACGACGCGTTGAATGATCAAAGTCACGACCTCAAAGACCCGACCACATGTTGGTAGCCACTAGAAAAAGCGTGTACCACTAACCAATGGCTAGCGCAAATAATTAAGAACATATTGTAGTGTCAGATTCAAAATATTTTTTTATTTTGTACCTCTTCGAAAAAATAATTTTTATCATGAATTGTGGAATATTCTTAGAAATGTGAATAATTTTTTAAATTATCAACATTTTTTTTAAAATTCTGTACATTTTCATAAAATCGGAATAAAATTTGATAGACGTTCATTTTTTTAAATTCACAAACATTGTTCGAAAACAAGAAATATTTATAAAAAACACAGACACTTTTCTAAAACGGGAACATGTTTTGAACATTCAGAACAATTTTGAAAAAATGTTACTTTTATAAACATGAACATTACTTTCATTTGTGAACATTTCAATAAACCAAGAATATTTTTAAATTTGGAACATTTTTGAAAAAAGATATTTTCGAAAATATCTGACAATTTTGGAAAACACATACATTTTTTGAATTTAAAACAAAATCTAAACGAGAAAACAAAATTGAAATTCCAACATTTTTTAAAACAAGAAGACACTTTTGGAATTCCGAACAGTTTTTGAAAATTTGGAAAAAAAACATTTTTTTTAAATTTCTAGTTTACGAAAAAAGGAGAAAATAAAAATAAACATGGAAGGGAAAATTTTAAAAAGAGAAAGGAAGAAGATTATTTTTGTGAATCCGGAACATTTTTAAAATGCAATATTTTTTGAAAATCTGTAACAATTTTGGAACCAAAGCATTTAAAAAAAATATTATTTTGAATAATGAACAAATTTCGGGCGAGAACAACAATTTGAACTTCCAAACATTTTTCAAAACTAGAACATAATTTTGAAATTCTAAACATTTTTGAAAAAATAAAAATAATTGAAATTATGACAATTTACTGAAAGAAATTGTGGTTTTGAAAAAAGGAAAAAAGAAAAAGAAACTTGGAAGGGAAAAAAACAAGACAAAAAAGAGAGGAAGGAATAAAAAAAATATAGAAACATTAGACAGGAAAAAACAAAAATGGGCTGGCCTAGTCTTGAGCGCCCTGTGTGAACTGTCATTATTTACCGCATTGTGCGCTAAATAGGGTTTCCCCAGCTGCATGGGCAGGAAAATAGGTGGCTAGCTTCGCTGGGCCACAAGGCATGCGACTCATGTATGAAATTCTTGATAAACTGTCTTTTCTTCTCTAGTAGACGGACACACAAAATTCAGCACCATCTCGGATAAAACTTTTTTGACGGTGAACGGGTGAAAAGTTCGAAGAAACGAACCTTGCTTTATTAGTACTAGCACATAAGCCCATGCGTTGCAGCGGGAGAAATAATAGTATGTATTTAAAGTCAGTGAGAATTATAGTTGCAAGCAAAACCCTGTGTGCATATGAAATAGGAATATTTAGCTTCTTGGTTTCATCGCATGTGAAGGAATCAATCCACAATTTTTCTATTCATTGATCGAGGGCATTTAATATTTTTGTTACGTCATCGTACGCGAGAGAAGGCCCATGAGTTATTCAATCTACTCTTTCTTTCAATTCTTCCAATCGATGGATTTTAAGGTATAAAGTTTCTGAATATTATAGGAAAGATGAAAAAAATCCTGAACAATTTTTTGAAAACTATGTACACTTTTGAAAAAATGAGAACGAAATATTAAAGGGAACATATTTTAAAATTCACAAACATTTTCTGAAAACACCAACTTTTTAATAAAATATGAACATTATGTGAATTTGTCAACAATTTTTTCAAACGGGAACATGTGTTGAAAATTCATAATTTTTTTAGAAAATGTGTATATTTTACGAGGATTATATTTAATGTTGTAAATTTCAGTAAAACATGGATATTTTTTAAATTTGGAGCATTTTTTAAAATGCCATTTTGTTTTTAAAAATCCCAAACAATTTTGAAAAACAATATTTTTTAAAAAGGGCAACTTTTTGCAAGTTCCGCATACTTTTTAAAATAGCAACAAAATTGTGGAATTCTGAATATTTTCTGGAAATAATTATTCTGAATGTTTTTTTAAGAATTTTTAATTTATGGAATAAATTCTAAAAGAAAATAAACATTGAAGGGAAAAAATAGATAGGAAAAGGAGAATAAAAATAGAAGTAAAACACAGAAAAAAAGAAAAATGAGGCAGTGCATTCTTGATTGTCCTGTGCGAAAGGCCGACTATTTGTCGCCTAGGGCGGAAAAAAGAGTTTTCCCTGCTGCGTGGGCAGAAAAGTAAGTGGGCTGGCAAACGCATATGAATTTAGTACCACATCGGGTAGAAAAAAATTATTTTCGACAATGAACGGATGAAAAAATTGGCGAAACACACCTTACTTTATTAGTACGTATAGAGGTATAGGTATAGAAGAAAATATAATAGTCTCGGTTGGTGATATTTTCATAGTAGTATATGGAAGTTTTATTAGTAATTTAAAAGAAAATATACATTGGGAAGTGGTATGAATATACACCAAATACCAGTGTTACAATATTCTTGTTTGGGCTGTGTGCACGAAGAAATATGATTGGACACATGTCATAAAGAGACCAACATGCATAAATGTTAAATCATGAATCTAGACAACTTGATTTGATTAAAACAAAGAGATAAGGTCATTAATGTGAGATCCATTGGTGGTTGAGGGGTGTGATAACAGATACACTATAGTTAATGCAATGGAGGTGATATCATAAACATCCAAAGAGTGCATCCAACTTTGTATCCATCCTAACTTCTGACTATCCATACTGGATATCTGCTAATTGGTGACATCGGACCATCCAAAGGGTGCAGTCCACTTTGTATCCATACTATGTTCACCATCCATATCGTATATCTGCTGACCTATGACATTAGATCATCCAAAGGGTGCAACCTACTTTGTATCCATTCTAGCTTCTAACCATCCATATCGGCTATCTGCTGACTCGTGACACCAGACCATCCAAAGGGCATCACCCATTTTGTACCCATTCTAGTTTATAGCCATCCATATCCAAACTATTACTATTTCATCTAACTTGAATAACCAAGGACTGAATTTGACTATGGATTCTGATAACTCGAGAAGTTTTTATTTGATTATGATCCAAAAAGAAAAAATAAAGGTTTAACAAGCTGTTCGACCTATCAGCTCCCCAATGCTTAACCAAACGGACTGATTCTATAGTTCTACTTTAGTAGAAACTGATTGATTCGTTCCTGTATAAACAGCTAAACGAAAGGCTTCTGATCACTATTCACATTTTAGGAGACCAGGTTAGACTATTTGGACATGATCAACTAGTAGCTAAAGGAGAGTGTTGTATTATATTTGAAACTTTGTTTCTAGTGTAGACTTATGGACCTCACAGGGAAAATTGCTTATGAAAGTAATGTTGTTTTCAAAAATTTAAGGGTCACACATTGACACTGAGTCTAAGCTCATTGTTTTAATGTTGAGAGAGGAAGCTAGGTAGTTAATGCCCGTTAAGGAAATGTGTACAGACGACTAGGGTATATGCACAGTCAATTGGTCGGAAAGCCGACATGACGGATGAATGCCCGGGCAAACAGAGTATCCACGCAGACTGCGTGAGATTGCTTTGCAACCAGGTAACCAGAAGCAAGCACGGGCGGGGCAGCTGAGTAGGTAGGTGTCTAGAAGGCCCATTTAGGTGAGATATCACATATGGGGTTCCCGACTGCTATTCATGCCCGGAGCCAATGTGCCGAACGACCCATGTTTGGGCCGGGCCACACCCGTCTCATGTGAATCTAATGCCCCTACCGAGTGGAGCAAACTCTCGGCCTTGGAACCACCGCAGGCTAGGGCATCGCTACAAAAAAAATACACATCCATGACATTATGGCCCGAACGATAACTTTTTCTGTCATGGTTAATTATGACACTTTTATGATGATAATTGTGACGAAAACGCATATCTTGATAGATGTGGTGGGCTCCTACTTCCATGACAAAAAAATTATGACAGAAAATGGGATTTTCGTCCTGGGCGGGCTGGAGTGGGCCGTCCATGACGCAAAAAATGGTGGTAGAAGTGAGGGGGGATTTCGGGGAGTTCCCGGTTACGGTGAGTGGTCGGGGCCGAGCGATGCAGTGTGATTTGCGCGTTTCTCTCATACGCGCGTGTGCGGGGCGCTCTCTAACTAAACCCGAGCCAGGCGTTTGCTTACTGAACCCAAGCAAACGCAGTGCTATGTATAGAAGCCGAGGGATCGATCCCTTCGCTGCTAACTGAACCCTATCAATTTCTTCGCCGCTAACTAAACCCGATCAATTCCTTCACTGGTGCTGCTAACTGAACTCGAGCGGTCGATCACTGCTGCTGCTTACTGAAGCTGATCGAGCCTCCGTGCGAGATGTATCTAGCCGGTGTTGGGTTGCCTCTCGATGAACCGTTACCACTGCTGCCGCGCGCGCGATATGTAGAACGAGTCAAGGCGTGGTGACCTAGCGGTCGGTTGGTTGGCTGTGGATGAACAATTCCTGTTGTTCTTGCCGCCCGCTCGTACGTACGCCCTGCACCCCTGCCGGTAGGGGTTGGATGAATAGGACGTCGTGGTAGTAGGCGGTTGCCACTAGATGAGAAGAACCCCGAGGAGGCCACCACACTCTAGCCGGTTGGGAATGGATGAACAGGACCCCGTGGAGGCTGGATGAACAGTAGCCGGTGGAGGTTGGTGGGAGTCGATGGTGGATGAACAGTAGCCCGTGGAGGATGGAGCGAGGCTGTAGACGGTGTATGAATAGTAGCCCGTAGAGTCCCATTTTGCGGTACGCAACACCCCTCCCAATTAACAGGACCCCATTTCGAGTGTAGGCGCTCGAATAGAAGTGTGTTTCCTCCGTTTTATGGTACGTCAGACCCCTCCCAATCAACAGGACCCCGTTCAACAATAGACGGTCGAACAAAAGTCCATTTCCTCCTTTTTACGGTACGCCAAACCCCTCCTGATGAACATGACCCCGTTTCAACTGTACGAGGTTGAACAGAAGGTTGTTTCCTCTGTTTTGCGGTACACTAGACCCTGTTTCGGCTGTTCCATCCAAGCCGGTTGGCTCCCGATGAACAGGACTTATTCCGTTGCCTCCCGATGAACACGACGTTGTTTCTCCGTTTCGACCCACCCGGTTGGCTGCCGATGAACAGGACGCCGTTGCTGCCATCCATTGCCTCTGCATGTAAACGAGCCCTGGCCGTACATATGCGTGAATACGCGTTCGAGACCCCGCCTGTATGTACGTACGTGGCCGTATTTTTTTGGCATGTGGCTATACGTACGTGTACACGGTTTAGACGGGACTGCCTGAACTGCTACGTCAGGGGCTCTACTATGACACGTGTGCTACTTACTCGGCCACGGTTCATCGTTGTAGAGAGACCGGTCAACCAGTATGTACGTACACGCTCGCGACCATACAAACAACGCTACGTACGCTTCGACTGGGTGGGTCCTAGCTATCAGGGAGGATAAGGACGCACTTCCTTGCGTGCAATATATAGCTGCTGGGTCCCAGCTGTCAGGGGAGGAATCTCTTTTATTTTGTGAGTAATAAGGAGGCACTTCCTTGTGTTTGAATATGTAGCTGGTGGGTCCAACTGTCAGCCTCACCGCCTAAAGTCCTCTTATGATGGCTGTCATTCTTTGACCTCATTGACCACGCCACACCGAGAGCATCAAGGTGGTGGATGACGGCGAGGCCTAGGAAGGGAACGACGCGGAGCCAGGGAAGATGAGGTAGGTGGATGCCCATGCGGAGGGGAGTATGAGTGTTCATTGGGGGTGTGGATGACTAGAGGGAAGGCCTGGCCAGCGATGGTAGTAGGGTCGGGCGGTGAGGCCTATGCGGTAGCACAGCCGGCCATGGGAGGCTAGAGCAGGCGGTATAACGGGCGCTAGTTTGGGCGGCTGGACAAGAATACCAGTGGTTGAAGATGCAGCAAGGCCATTGGATTAACATCCAATGGTTACTGCAGCTAGAATCGTTTATCGACTAAGTTGACAAAGCCCTGCGTACGCATCAACTAAGTAGGCCCACAAGTCAACCTCCAAATCTGGTGGATCCCATCTGGCAGGGGAGGAATCATTTATTGCATGTAATGAGGAGGCACTTCCTTGCGTGCAAAGATGTAACTAGTGGGTCCCAGCTGTCAGGGATCAAAACCTTTTTCCGCGTAATAAGGAGGCACTTCCTTGTGTGCGAAGATGTAGTTGATGGGTCAAACCTATTCGGGGGAGAAATCATTTGTTTTCACATAATAAGGAGGCACTTGTTTGCGTGCGGCCATGGACCATGTGGGTCCCTACTGTCAGCCACTCCACGTACATCCCTCTTATGATGACTGTCGTTTGTTGACGAAGTTGACCATGCTGCGCCAAGAGAACCAACGCGATGGGCGACGACGAGGCCTAGGAAGGGAACGACCCGGAGCTGGCGAAGACATAGTAGTGGTGCCCACGCGGAGGGGAGTACGAGGGTTCACTGGTTTGGCTGCTGTTGGGATATGACTATTAGGTATGACCCGCCCAGGAGGGGCCGGGTCATCCCTATGGCGGCTCATCTCAATGAAGCCCAAGAGCATATTAGTAATGGCAGTTCATAGATAGGCTTAGTAGAGGGCCCAAACCCGAAGGCGGCTTAAGGCCCGCGGATATAAACTGCCATGTATATAGACTTGTATTGTAAGGTATGTAAGGAAGGTCACCGAGCCGGATACGTTGTATAAGCCGGCCGGGACTCTATAGGCAGCAGAGCGTCAACTCGTGTATACAAGGGGACGACCCAGCGGCGGCTTAGGACAAGAAACAACAGATCGATAGCCGGGTCAAGGGTATTCACTCCCTGCTCATCGAAACCCTAGCAATACCACCTCCAACTGGATTAGGCTTTTACCTTCACCATAAGGGGCCGAACTAGTATAAACTCTTCGTGTCCTTTGTCCTGATTAACCCCCTTAAGCTAACCTCATCGCGATGGATCCACGACTAAGTCCTCACACTAGGACATCTGCCGTGACAATTCCACGACAGTTGGCGCCCACCGTGGGGCTATCGCATGATGGTTTCAAGTTCTTAGAGGACAACTTCGAAGGGATCAAGGGATACGCCATGGGCCGGATGACCACGAGTCGTCGCGGCAAGCTCTACATCGACGACACAGGCTGGGGCCCCGAGGCCGACTCAATTGAGTACGTGTACCGGGTCCCCTTCGGCAAAATTCACGCCCTCATCGGCAAGATCGGCGAATCGGGCCCTCAGCCGAACATCTGCACCGACATCATCGAGACGGCTCAGCGTGTGAGACCCGCCTGAGTTCGGCCCGCCATGAATCGTGCCTTCATGGGATTTATCCATGGAGCGGAACCGGAGGGTAGATTGGCATCTGGTGGTGAGACCGTCGTTTACTCTGATGGCCAGTCATCCACTGGTGAGACTGAGTCATTGTATCTATTGCAAGAGGGCCGGCTTGGGGGCTGATCCGATGGCGACAGTATTCCGGACTCCTGTGAGCCGCCGAACCGGGTTGCAATCTTCATGGCCGGTACACAGCCCGTGCAACACTCATCGACTGCAGCGGAGCTGATTTTCGGGTCAGCAGCGGCAGGGCTGCCGGGGCAAGAACCCATGAGCGCCCGCCGGCTCAGGTTTTAACTGATTTACTGGATAAGCTGACAGCGCTATTAACAGCGGTGGTTAACCCGGCGGAGCAAGATCAGGATAATGCGGCGGTCGTGAAGTTGCGTGATGAGACAGCACATGCCAAAGAGGAGCTAAACGCAGAAAATGCTAGGACGGCCGAGGAGCGGGCTGCTTTGGATGCTCAGGTGCAACGAATTCAGTCATAGTCTTACCGGCTCATACTAGATCAGAACGCTTCAAACAAAGTTATGAGGAGGAGACATCAGACTCATCTGCCGTCGGTTTATGAGGCAAGAAATCTCTTTAACACGCCAGGAGCAGGAACCAGTAATCCGGTAGGGGTAAACCGGGTCGAAGCACCTGGGAAGGGTATGCTGGTTCAGCCATGCACGACGAACCCACCTCGTCAGAACAATAACCCGCCGCAGCAGTGCCGACACCACCGGGTCATTATTCTAACCCTTTGGATAACATGATCGCTGCGGCGTCACGATTGGTGGCTCTCCCGGTTGATGGTGAGTCGCCGACGGCGGTTGAAACACGGAGGGATAGAGACCTTCTTCAGACAGCACCGACTCAGCAGCAGGCTTATTCTTACAGTCGTGATAGGATTCACTCCACCCCTCGCCCAAGCCGGAGTTACAGAAAACATATTAATGAGCCGGTTGTGTCAAGTAGTGCACTACTAGGAAAAGGCCTACTAATGGCGCACCAGTTTTGCCTACTAATGGCGCATCACTGGTGTGCCATTACTAGCACGCCACTAGTAATTTTTACTAATGGCGCACCACTGGTGCGCCATTAGTATCTGGTATACTAATGGCGCACCACTGGTGCGCCATTAGTATAGGCCACGGTGCGCCATTAGTATTTTTGAATTTTGAAGGCGGGAAAATAGTAGTGGCACACCGTCTAACCCCCACCGTGCGCCATTGCTATTTTTGAATTTTGAATTTGGATCTGGATCTTGATTTTTTTGCCCATTTTTTGCTAGTTTTTTTGCTCGTTTTTTGGCACGATATTATTTCAAATTTTGTTCCTGTTTTTGGATCTTGTATGTTATTTTGCCGTGTTCTTTTGCCGGAGACGAGTTCACCGGAGAGGAGGAGGAGGAGGTCACCGGAGAGGCGCTCGCCTACATCGCCGGAGAGGAGGAGGTCGCCAGAGAGGAGGAAGGAGAAACCATGAGGGAATGGGAGGAGAGGAGGGAGGAGGAGCTCACCGGAGAGGAGGGAGGAAAAACCGTGAGGGGAGGGGAGGGGAGGAGAGGAGGGAGGAGGAGGTTCCCGGAGAGGAGGAGGTCGCCGGAGAGGAGGAGGAGGTCGCCGGAGAGGAGGAGGAGGTCGCCGGAGAGGAGGAGGAGGTCGCCAGAGAGGAGAAGGAGGTCACCAGAGAGGAGGAGGACGAGGTCGCCGGAGAGGAGGAGGGTAGTATGATGGAGGAGAGAAAGGAAGATGGAGTGGAGGAGAGGAGGAGATGGAGTGGAGGAGATGAGAGGAGGAGATGGAGTGGAGGAGAGGTGGAGTGGAGGAGGTGCGCCCAGCCATATATACGACATAGTAATGGCGCACCGTGGGCAGGTGCGCCATTACTAACTTTTTTTTTGATTTATTTTGAATTTTGAAGGCGGGAAGATACTAATGGCGCACCATGGGCAGGTGCGCCATTAGTAACTTTTATTTTAGTTTTTTTGACTTATTTTGAATTTTGAAGGCGGCGCCATTAGTAACTTTTTTTATTTTGTTGACTTATTTTGAATTTTGAAGGCAGGAAGATACTAAGGGCGCACCATGTGCATGTGCGCCATTAGCAAGTTTGAAATTTTTTGAATTTTTTTGCCTCTCCAGATCTTAAAAGCCCCATATCTTTTTTTTTCTGTTAGGTTTTTGAGGATTTTGAAAATGTTTAACGGGGTTCCCCTGGTTAAATTCGGATATAACTTTTCGAGTAGATGATTTTTCATATAAAATACTTTTTCATCCGAGTTCGTACGCAAAAGTTATGCCCATTTTTACAAATTCTCGAGAGATTTTGCAAAAAAGTCGAAAATTCATGTTTGTAAATTTTGCTAACAACTAGACCACATATCACATGGGAATCTTATTTTCTTTTATTTTTTTGACATTTCTATCATTTTCTTTTATTTTTTTTGAAACTGAAAAGGCGGTCCACGGGGGGTGTGCATTCGGGCGAATGTTTGGGCCAAGTTACTAATGGCGCACCGTGGCATGGTGCGCCATTACTAGTTGAACTAGTAATGGCGCACCACTCCCACGGTGCGCCATTAGTAGTTTTGAAATTTTTTTTTACTAATGGCGCACCGTGGACGTGGTGCGCCATTAGTATTTGCACACTAATGGTGCACCAACACATGGTGCGCCATTAGTATATAGTAATGGCGCACCACATGTCTGGTGCGCCATTAGTGTCAATTCCATCTATAACCCTTTTCCTAGTAGTGGTGGATGGAACCATAACCCGCCTCGTGGACATAACCCGGCGGGCGGATGTGCTGATGCTCAGAACATAGTGGATCAAGGAAGAGCACGTCGAGAGGCCGAGCTGGCGGCACAGCATGCGGCCCGTCAACCTACTCCGGTTCGTCCAACCACTTCTGTGGAGCCAGGTATGACCTTTAGAACTTTGGGTGTGCCATGCTTAGTACCGGATCTACGCAATGAGCATCTTCCCAAGGATTTCAAGGGTCCTCGCAAAGTGCCTAATTATACAGCCGATTTAAGTCACGAGGCATGGATTGAGAGTTATGAGATGGCCATGGAATTGTTCTATGTCAGCGAGGCTGCATGTGCTAAATATTCCCCCCTGATGTTGGAGGGAATGACCCATACTTGGTTGAAGGGGCTCCCTACCAATTCCATCAGGTCATGTGCCGAATTAAAGGCCCGATTAGGGATGACAATGGGTAGGGTATGGGCGGGCATGAACTTTTTATGCCCAAACCCGTACCCAAATATTTTTTCTATACCCACCCATTTCAATATCCATGGGCACAAATTGGTACCCATGCCCATACCCATCGGGTATTTTATAACCAATGGGTATCCAATGGGTACAATATATAACATTGGCATAATAAAGGTAAGACAAGAAAATGGCTTAAAACTAATGTTAGGTACTCGGCCATCGCAATCTGGTTTGCACTTACATCAAAATTTCACAATGACGGTTGGCACACAAATGTCTTAATCTCCATTGAAAAAAAATCAAGTTTGTAAACTTACAATGCTAATTACTGTAGGTTTACCTAGATATTATAGGATTTAATTTTTTATTAATATTTCTGGTATCCATTGGGTTACCCCTGGGTATAATTTCATACTCATACCCTACCCATTTATTTTACGGGTATGGATACCCATTACCCATGGGTATGAACTGGTAGAAAGTCTTACCCATGCCCATTGTTTTCGGGTAGGGTACCCGCGGGTACCCATACCCATGGGCAAAACTGCCATCCCTAGGCCTGATTCATCCAGAACTTCAAGGATACATGTAAGCAGCCAATGTCAATTGTGGATTTAGCCTCCTGTGTCCAAGAAGAAGGAGAGTCGACAACCCATTGGGTGCGCCGGGTCTCAACAATCCTGCACTCGTCGGATCGCATCAATGCCAACTCAGCGGTGTTGATGTTGGAGAACAATTGTCGGTTCACGCCCCTAAAGCAGAAACTGGGGCAGCTCAAACGCCATTGCAATGACATGGGGACACTCATGGTGGCTCTGGTTAAGTATGCCGACTCTGATAGTACCAAGGACCCCGAGTCTGATGAAGAAAAGCCGAGCAAGGAAAGGAAGAGCATCAACGCCAAGGGGCAGCAGCATAACCCGGTGAACCAGGGAGGCAACGGTAAGCGCAAAGCTGATAATAGTTTTGACTTTGTGGCTAACACCAATGCACAAAATAATGGTCAGTGTCGTAAGAGAAAACCGCCCCCATGGACCGGAGGTCCAGTATCAATCTTGAACAGATGTTAAATCATCCCTGTCCAAGATATGGTACGCGAGAAAGACCGTCCGGGCACCTCTGGAAGGATTGTTACATTATGAAGGAGTACAAGAATTCCAATATTTTTCAAACGATCATGGGCCAGGTGGTGGTTCAGGATCTGTCTCTCACGGACCGGGTTACGGTGGTGGCGGCTCTAACTCTGGATTCCAAGGAAATCAAGGTAATCACGGCAACCAAGGTGGTTACAATCAGCAGAATAATCAGGGGAGTCAACAGCAGCAATAGTCTAGTTATCAGAGCAACCCGAAATAGTTGAATAGTGGACAGTATCATGTCTTCACCACTAGCTTATGTAAGCGTGACCAGAAGCTTCATAAGAGGGCAGTCAATGCTATTGAGCCGGCAGTTCCCCATTACTTACAATGGTCTGAGCAGCCCATTGTGTGGAGTCGGGAAGATCACCCGCCCCGGGTTGATAATCTGGGTCACTTGGCTTTGGTGGTCGCACCTCAGGTCGGAGGGTATAAGTTTACCAAGGTACTCATGGACAGAGGGAGCAGCATCAATATCCTTTATTATGAAACTTTCCGTCGCATGGGGTTGACTGATAAAAATCTTAAGCCGTCAAACATTGTTTCCCATGGCGTGGTGCCTGGTAAGTCGGTGTATCCAGTTGGTAAGATAGCTCTGGAAGTTGCTTTTGGAGATGATCATGACTCTAGGTCAGAGACATTGACCTTTGAAGTGGTCAAGATCCACAGCCTATATCACGCTCTGTTTGGACGGCCGGCTTATGCCAAGTTCATGGCACAGCCTTGTGATGTGTATCTGTAGCTGAAGATGCTGAGTCACAAGGGAACCATTACAGTGCATGGGAGCCGTAAGATAGCTCTGGAATGCGAAGAAGGTGATGCGGCTTATGCTGAGTCGGTTTGTGCAACGGAGGAGTTAAAATTGTATAAGGACAATGTTGATATGGCAGGTATGACGTCTTTGAAAAAGCCAACTATAGAGCATGATCCAGTTTTGAAGTTTAAATCGGTAGATGATACTAAGATGGTTGATTTTATTCCTGGCGATTCATCCAAGCAGTTCAATATCAGTGCTAATCTGGATCCGAAATAGGAAAGCGTGCTCATCGAGTTCATCCATGAGAACCGAGACATCTTTGCATGGAAGCCTTCAGACATGTCGGGTGTACTGAGAGAACTCGATGAGCACACTCTTAATATTGATCGATGCGGATGCTTGCAATAGAGGTTAATCTTAATACTTTTGTTGTAGTTGCGGATGCTTGCAATAGAGGTTAATCATAAGTGGGATGCTTGTTCAAGTAAGAACAACACCCAAGCACCGGTCCACCCACATATCAAATTATCAAAGTATCGAACGCGAATCATATGAACGTGATGAAAACTAGCTTGACAATATTCCCATGTGTCCTCGGGAGCGCTTTTACTATTATAAGAGTTTGTTCCGGCTTGTTCTTTGCTACAAAAGGATTGGGCCACCTTGCTGCACTTTATTTACTTTTGTTACTTGTTGCTCGTTACAATTTATCCTATCACAAAACTATCTGTTACAACTTATTTCAGTACTTGCAGAGAAAACCTTGCTGAAAACCGCTTATCATTTCCTTCTGCTCCTTGTTGGGTTCGACACTCTTACTTATCGAAAGGACTACGATAGATCCCCTATACTTGTGGGTCATCAACCTGCCGAACGTTTGACAAGTCAATCTTATGCAGACCCTGAACTTGTCAAAGTTAAAACGACGATTGGTTATGTGAGGTCCATCTTATAAGGTTTGTAAAACGGTTTAACTCAGTGGCCTGACAGCCCATGAAAAGCCTCGTTTTTCGGCCTGCAGCCCATGAAAAGCCTCATTTCTCGTTGGTTTTTTATTTGACAGTTTCTTTCTTTTTGAAGTTTATTTGATAAGGCTTATAAAGCTTTATTATTATAAATCACCGATGTTTATTAACCCGGCCTGGCTTTTGACTATAAGTCGCCAGTATGAGATAATATCGGGTGTTTATTAACCCGGCCTGGCTTTCGACTATAAGTCACCAGTATGAGATAAAGATAATATCCGGTGTTTATTAACCCGACCCGACTTTTTTTATAAGCCGGCGATCTCTGATAATTACCAGTGCTCAAATTTTGGGTTATCACCTTTACTGCACTGGCTTGGTAAACCAACAAGTGTGATCAAATATCACAGGTATGACATATTTTCAATCATATATGGTTATCATTCAGTCCAGCCTTGGTTATAAACTATGATAGTTTCCTATGGTTTATATTGGGCATTATAACTCGTCTAGCGGTCAACCGCTAGGACACTTTTCACTTACAGTATGCAGGAATAGATTCAAAATTTCTAATATCATAAAGCATACATGGCATATCTTCACATGGCAGATGAATAGTGTCATGAACAACAAAATATGCACGATGGCATAGCAGAATAAGAGTTTAAAGCTAGTCTATTACAAGGTGCTTGGTGCCCAAAAAGATAATTGTTTTTAAGTCTTGCATACATCAGATGATAAACCTGCCCCTGTTCATGAGTCTTGGCCTGGCTGACTTGAAGATTGCGATTCATCCCTTGCCGGTTCGTCTTCCTCCTCCACCGTCTGGAAGTTGGGTCTGGACTAGTCAAAGCCACGTAAGGCGACGAATTCAGCTTCGTCGTCAATCAGATCAGACGAATCAATATCAGGGGCGAAAGTGTGCTTACGAATCAGCGGAATTAAGTCCATCACTTTATACGAAGGAGTCTGCATCTTCAGATTATCTGCATGGTAACTCGGCTGGTACTTGGTGAGGTTGGTCTCTTCAGCAATGATTGTGGCATGCGGACGAATCTCTTTGACACAGGCGGCAAAGTCTTGTTGGTCAAAAAAGGTTCCATCTTCCTTGAGACTAGGATACCCACTAGCTACGTCTGTCGGGTCTAGTTCCGGCACCCATGCTTTGGCAAGGCTCTGGCACAAGACCGTTTGATTTCTTGGAACCTGGTGGGCAAGATGGACAGTTTCTTCAAAACGTCACTTAACAAGTTTGGCCCTTGATTTGTTGGGGAGATAGTAGCGAGAGTCCGCTGAGCTCCAGTGTATAATTGCTCAACAAGCGTATAAACCGCCTTGAGCTTCACCAGTGTGTCTTGGCTCAGATTGTTGCTCCTGGGACCTTAAAAAGTTCAAACAAATTGGTTAAGTGGCGGCTTACATTATGACAGAAAATACTTACTTTGGATAAATAACAAGGTGACTCGCCAAAGATAGCAGAAACCATCTGAGGCACACGGTTCTTTAAACCGGTGAGTTCAGTGGTCACTTCTTCAAGAGCCACCTCTGCTTTCTCAGCACGCTTTATCAAGGTAGTTTTTTCCTTAGCCCAAGCCTTTTTATCCTCATCAAAACTGGTCTTCAATTTTTCCAATTCAGACACACTGAACTGGAATTTGGATTCTTCCTTCCGGGTCTCATTTTCTTGAGCCGCTAGCCAAGTCTTGGCATCATTCAGTTGAGACTCTAGTTCAGCAGTAGCAGCCTGCATACAACACAAGTTTATCAAAACATATTTCAAGGCGGGTTACAACAGTTAAGTCCCAAGCACTTTGCAAGCGAAACCACTTGGCACTTGGGGGCTAATGTGTGTCAAACGCAATTTTTAACGGAAATGAATTTTATAAAGTCCCAAGTGTTTCGCAAGCAACAACACTTGGCACTTGGGGGCTAATGCATATTTCTTGTTTCTTCCTAAAGATGAGTCGGGTGAGCTATCAACAATCTCAGCCGACTCATGGGGGCTATACAGTTCAGTTATGTTCTTTTACAGTGATCAATAGGACAGGCTTATTCCTATTGATTAAACCGGCCCTTGGGGACTATACATGCAAAATTGTGATACTATCAGCATCCGGTTTAGTTGTAAACCGGCGTCTAAGACACAGGCTTGTAAGTTTTTAAGTCTACAGATTATTCAATCTTATCATAATCAGAAGACTTGGGGGCTGGCAGGATATATAACTTATACAAGCCGGAGAACGTACCTCATACTTCTGGTGCATTTGTTTGACCATTTCAATTTCTATGTCACGGTTGGAGTGTACTTGACTGAGATAACCAGATAATACTTCACTATTACTCAATTGAGCATAGTGGGAGACGTCGAACCTCACTTTCTATCTTTCCACGACTTCTTGTTTGGCAGAGTGTCTCGCTAGTACAGTTGGATTCCCCGATTCAGTAAATCCGGTGCCAGTGATTAAAACATCATCACCATGAGTCTCTCGCGGGTTAGCTGAGCTTGACGGATCAATAGTGGTTTCGTCAACAAACGGCTCAGGTATTTCAGGTTGAGCATTGAGAGCAGGATCTTCTGGCTGTTTAGGATGTTCTGGTACAACGGTTGGCTGGGATTTGCTTGACCGCTATAAAGAATTTGGACAAGTCAGCATAATGATAAAGATATAAAGGTACAGAAGAAAAATACTTATTATTACCCAGGGGCAGTCTTGAAAGCCGGCAGTTGAGTCTGCGTTGAATCATCAGAAGAGGAACGGGAAATCTCCTGCAAAGGTGGAATCAAAAGAATTGAGTGGTTAACGAAAGAAACTCGTCGGTAAATACAAGAGTTAAAGTTAAAAAGAACCTCATTTTGGCGTTTTCGAGGAGTGTTTGGTAAACCGTAGGATAAATCTTCACCTCCACCGGTCCGGGTCTGGTGGCGGCTCTCATGTTGCTGTCGTTTTAAGAGAAAATGAGGATTTAAATAAGCCAAGGGGTGTGAAAACCTTACTTTACAGTTACCCACCGAAGTTTCTGCCTTGGTAAAGGTTCTGAGTCAGAGGAAATAGTAGTTACCTCTTCTTCGACTGCTTGGCTGGCTCCCGTGTCATCCTGGCAATAGTAAGTGTCAATAAGGTTTTTTAAAAACAAGCCAAGAGAGTCAAGGGCTACCTCCGACTCAGAGGTTTCATCCAGCTTAAGTAGTTCCGAGGTGCTTGGTTTCTTCCTAGACCGCCAGATGGTCTTTTTGGCAGCTTTCGTAGCAGCTTTAGCCTTTTCGGCAGCCTCATGGTCATATTTGGCCTTCCAGAAGTCAGATTTAGACTGTGGAAGGATAACATATTTGAGTTCATGCAATGTTTAAGTGCTGAAGGAAACAGAAATCAAAAGATTTACCTCTGGCACCAGGTTAAGCTTG